>NW_027187374.1:7494250-7700687 GCF_028583685.1 Petaurus breviceps papuanus | reverse complement strand
TTTTTTGGACAGAAAAACACCAGAGGGCTTATTTTCAGGGGAGGGCTTATTTTAATGAACATTGACAGCAATTTTAATAAACAGGTAAATGTGAACAAAAAAATGTACCTTTATTCAATAATGAATTCAATAAAGAACAGGATGACGCGCTCACTGCTGCAGCTCTGATTGGATACAGCTCGGAGCGCGGCGTGCATTTCACGGGGAGGTGCATACAGGGGGTACCATAATGTAGCATGTAGCGCAGGGGATCACCTTCACTACAGTAGCACTCTCAATAGGGCTTATTTTCGGGGGAGGGCTTATTTTAGAGGAATCTTACACAGTAAGGGGAGGGCTTATTATCGGGGAAACACGGTACCTAGGAGTATTTTTTGGTTTGGTTTTTTTGGAGGGCACTTGGGGTTAAGTGACTTGCCCAAGGTCACATGGCTAGTTTTTTTGTGTGTTAAGTGTCTGAGGCTGGATTTGAACTCAGGTCCTCCTGACAGTGCTCTTTTCACTGCGCCACCTAGCCTCCCCCTACCTAGGAATATTTATATTTTTAAAAAAAGATATTTGAATTGCAACAACAAAAAGTGCTCAATAAATAGCGTTAATTTCTGTCATTTTTCAATATGGAGACTATTTAGTCCACACATACACACACAAAAAAGCTTGGTGTGAAAGGAAGCTTTGCCAGCCATTTGTTTATACAAATTGAATAGATTGAATGCAAATAAGAAGTGGTTTTTGCTGTACTTAAGAAATTTCACTAAAGATTTCTATTTGACATCAATAAGAATGAAATAACAATTCACATTTTATATGTCCCCAATCATTTTCCACCTAATATCTTTTCAGCTGAGACTTGAAATAAATCCAGAACATGTTTAACTATTTACTTCCAATGTAAATGGAGTCATTGATATCCAAAGATTTGGGTCTATTGTCTGGTAGTCTGTTTGAATTGGATATACATAAAATCAGGGTAAGCTTTTCTTAGAGTCACTCAAAACTAGTCTCATCATGATAACATCCTGTGTTCTGGCAGTCAAGGCTATATTGATGGAGCACGGTATTAATAAGATTTGGGTGGGGAGGCCATGTAGCGCAGTGAGTAAGGGCACCAGCCCAGGCGTCGGGAGACCCGGGATCGGTTCTGGCCTGAGATACTTCTCACCCACACAAAATAACTGGCTGTGTAACCTTGAGCAAGTTACTTACCCCAATTGCTTTAAAAAAGGAAGAAGAAGAATTGGGTGCATCAGTGGACATGGCAGAAATAAACTGTAATATTTTCCACCTTGATGTTATCTTGTGCAATTGAAATAATAAGGCAAAATATACCCCCAAAACATTTATGTTTATAGGAATTGTCGAGGATCTAACATCTGCAGGAGTGAGATGTTTTGGCCCCACAGCAAAGGCAGCTCAGTTAGAGTCCAGCAAAAAATTTGCCAAGGAGTTTATGGACCGACATGGGATCCCAACTGCAAAGTGGAAAGCTTTCACTAATCCTGAAGAAGCCTGCAACTTTGTTATGAGGTATGATTCATACATGCTTACATATATATAGGAGTAGGGCTTTGTTGTTGTTGTTGTTTTTTTTTACCAACCCCTCACCCCCAAGAAAAAAAAAGAATGCTATCTTACCCACTGGCTTCTTTCCTTGCCATTTAAAACACCTTGATTTTCACCACCTATCCTTTAAAAACTGTTACTTAATTCTGCCATAACCTCTAGCTAACATCCTATAGCTCTTTTACTTTCACAGACTTAACTCCTAGAAAATATCATCTATATTCATTGCCTCAGCTTACTCAACTTTCCATTCACATCTCAAACCCTTTCATTCTGACTTCTGACTCTACTGCTGAAATGAAATTACTACAAGGTTACTCACAGCCTCTTTAACATTTTTCTTGGCATTTTTTCCACTCATCTTCCTAGACATCTTTAGCATTTGACATCAATCAACACTTCTTCCTGGATATTGTCTTCTTCCTTCATTTTTGTGACAATGTTTCTTCCCATTACATTATAAATTTTTAAAAAATTATTAAAAAGTTTTTTTCCCATTAGATTATAAATTCCTCCATTAGAATGTGAGCTTGAGGGCAAGGACTATTTTTTGCCTCTTCTTGAATCCCTAAAACTTAGAGTGCCTTTCAGATAGTAGGTATTTAATAAATGTTTATTGACTGACCCCCCTGTCTACCCATTCCTTCTTACTTTTCTTTGCTATGTCATCATGCATTTCCAGTCAACCTAAGCATGTGGAATTAAAAGTAAACATGTATTAGTTCAACCAAAAATATTATATGGCAAAAAATTTTTCCTCCTTCAAAATTTTTCTTCTTTTTGGCTTTTTATCATAATTATTACTAGAAAGACATCTTGCCTTCCCAACACCACTTCACATCAAACCTTCTCGTAACAAAGTCATTTGTTGTCCACTATCATCATTAATTTTGCAGTAACTTGGAGTGTAATTCATTTTAGTGGTCCTTTAATATAGTTATCGCTATTTGTATGATTGTTTATTTGCTTGTGCTTATTTCATTCTGCGTTGGTTCTTAAAAATCTCTGTAATTCTCAGAAATACTCATGTTCCCACTTAAAAATCAAAATTAGCTTTGCTGAGCATCAGCATGAAGGGAAAAAAATCACTTATATAGCACTCTTAATTTCAGAAATGCAGAAATTTGTACAGATAAGGTTTTATCAGATATTCATGACAATTTCTATTTCTCTACAGTGCAGGCTTTCCTGCTTTGGTTATAAAGGCCAGTGGTCTGGCTGCTGGAAAAGGTGTAGTTGTGGCTAGGAACAAAGAAGAGGCCTGCAAAGCAATTCAAGACATAATGCAGGTGAGATGAAGAGACTCTGGAGTTTTCTATTAAGAATGAATGAACTGCAGCAGCTAGGTGGCACAGTGAATAGAGCACCGGCCCTGGAGTCAGAAGGATCTGAGTTCAAATCCGCCCTCAGACACTTAACACAAAAAAGTAGCTGTGTGACCTTGGACAAGTCACTTAACCCCAGTTGCATCACTTTATCCCTTCCTTAACCTCCTTCCCCCTTCCTTGTATTAAATATAGTCAAGCAAAACAAATCAACACATTGTCCATGTGTGATAGTGTATTTATCATTCTGTAATTCTAATGCACCATCTCCTTGATAAAAAAGCAGGATACATATTTCACCATTACACTTCTGAAGTTATGAAGTTTCATTAAACTTCTAAAGTTTTACTTTACTTTGTCATTAATTCGTTCTGCTTATTTTATGGATTCATATGTATCTTCCCAAATTTCCCAGCATTCCTGATTTTTTAAGATCCAATAATTTTCCATTACATTTTTATACCAATTTGTTCAACAATTAACCATTTGGTGAATTTTCCCACTTTGTTTCTAATTCTTTGCTGCTATAAAAAAATACTTAGCAAAACATTTTTATAAGTATGAGTCCTTTCCCCCAGTCTTTAACTGACCTCCTTAGTATTGTGGGGAATATCACTGTGCCACAACTCTTATGCCATCTTCTTTTCTTGATTTTTGAACCATGGGTTCAAACCTATCAGAGGAAATATAAGGCTAGTGTATGTAGTAGTAGCCTAAAAATCCTAGGCTTGGAAGAAAATTTGCTTGTATTTTAGTTTTATAAAATGATGAGATTCTAGTTTATGGGACAAGCGTGACAAACATTCTTTTCAGTTACACCAGTGGGGACTATTTAGTCCCCAGTCACCTTTGAGATCTGCACCATAGTGAAATGCTATGATCCTATTATAAAAACACAGCATATCCTTATGTATTCATGACTTCACTTTTATTCCAGCAATATATTTCACAATTATTTTACTCCTGAAGTTGCAATATAGCTGCCTTTGCTTCTTGATCTTCTCACAGTCTTTACACAGTACATGAATCCCTTCTCCACCATTCTCAAATGCTAGGCATCCAGCTTCTGCTTAAATACCTAGTGACAGACTCACTATATCAGAAGGCAGCATGATAAATTTTTAAGAACTTTACTTATTAGAAAACCCTTCATTTGTGTTGAGCTAAAGTCTGACTGTAGCCCCGTTCATCCTAATTATTCCTCTAGAGCCAGGCAGGATAAATCTGTTTTTCTTTGGGACCTCTATTCATGTAAATATAAGGCACCTAGTTGTAACCCTGTAAGTTTTTTCTCCAGGCTATATACTTCAATTCTAGCCAAATTTCTTTATATGTCATCTGCTACGTTGCAATTTATAGTCCTTTCACCATTATGATCACCCTTCTCTACACATAATCTAGTTTGTCAATGGCCATCCTAAGAAGTGGTACCCAGAATTGAAGACTGTATTAGAATTATGATCTGACCAGTATAGTATATGAGTCTGTTGTTTCTTGTTCTTGTAGAATTAATAACATTCTACTGTTATTAATCTAGTTATCTCTCCAAAGTCAATGACTCTTTTGACTTATGTCTATAATCAATTAAAAACTCCTAGTTTTTGTTTGGGAGTTCTTGGTTTTTTGTTCATTCATTTGTTTTTTAACATGAAAAATCCTCATGTCTCCCATCCCATGGCACATTCAGTATCATTCATTCCCTGGCTACTACAGACCTTGGGTGACATGGTCAATTTTTCCCAAGGTTTCTGTCTTCACCAACTAGTTCTTCGTTGTGGTCAAAATAGCTATAGAGTTCATTGCTTTCTCTCTGCCTTATAAAATGCCTTTAATAGAAACAAAAAAAACCCACTATACTCCATTTTTATGCTCTTTACTCTATTTTCCATTAGAATCTGCATTTTCTGATTGTGTCATTGGTTTATATGTTGTTTATATTGTTTCAGGTACATATATACATAGTCACAATATAAGGAATAGTAATATGGTTTATATTGGGTTTATTATGCATACCAAATTGAAATTTTGTAAGGTTAATTATTTTAAATGATGCAAAACTTCTTTACACATAATTAAAGATTTTAGGCAGTGCTGATATTACATTTTGCTTTGTGAGCATGAGATCATTCATTTAGATCTTCACCAAATAAAATAGTAAACTAGTGATAAATTCTGTGAGAATCATCGAGTTTATATTTCAGGTTGAAATATAACATCTTTGAGCATGGGCGGAAAAAAGAATCTCTAGTGTTACATTGGTTCCTTCTAATTTGGCAAAAAAAAAAAAAAAAAAAACCTAAGTCATAAAGTGAATTTTAAAGTAAACCTATAAAGTTAATAGTTTTATTTCAATACAGGATAAAGCTTTTGGAGCAGCTGGTGACACTGTTGTAATTGAAGAAGTTCTTGAAGGAGAAGAAGTGTCTGTAAGTAAATTAAGGGTTTTTTTTATTATTTACTCTTTGTTTTCTTAATAGAATTGTTATTTGATTTATTCTTTCTCTCCTCCCCCCCACCCAAGGAAAAGAACATCTTAATTAAGTTTCATCTTAAAGAAATAAATCTGTAGTCCCAAAAGAGAAAGATATAAATATTATAATTTTAAAAGTAAATAATAAAAAAAAAATTTAATCTACATCTAGGAAGAGGCTGCCTTCTCTTCAGCCATACGAGGAGTACACAAAGTGAAAGACTTTATTATATCTTTTAAAAATATCTCCTTTTTATTTGACAAAGTAATGTGTATATTCAAAGATAATTTTCTTCTTTGGTGAGTTTTTGAAGTAAGGAACTCCCTACAAAGTATTTCAATATCAAGAAAATAAATGAGGGATAAGCATTGGCCCTGAGTTCAAATCCAGCCTCAGAAACAAAAACTAGCCATGTGACCTTGGGCAAGTCACTTAACCCCAATTGCCCTGTACTCCCCCCTCAAAAAAAAAAGGAAAACAAATAAATGAGGGATAAGTAAGACTACTTACAAGTAATCAGAAATAGCTAGTAGAGTGTGGGAAAATATACCATTCTAAAATGTTCTAATTCTTTATATATGACTTCTTGTGTGGACCTTATTTTTCTGCTTGAAATAAGTGTCCATCTGTTATCTTACAGAATGAATTTTGTTTGTTTTACATCATATTATGCTACTCTTATATCATAAGTATCATAAATATTAAATCGCTTTTTATAAAATAATGTTAACTGATAGATAATGGAAGTTAATTTAATAAAATAAAAAATAAATAATGGAAGTTAATTTAATAATGATAAATGGGAAAATTATGTTTTTCTTATATGTATAGTGTTTATGTTTTACTGACGGTAAGACTGTGGCACCAATGCCACCAGCACAGGACCATAAACGATTACTAGATGGAGACCATGGCCCCAATACAGGAGGAATGGGAGCTTATTGTCCAACACCTCAGGTAAGTAAAGCAACAATCCTTTCTAATAAGGAGAGTATTGCCATGTCTATTTTATTGATGAGGGAACAGGCTAAGATTAAACAATTTGCCTATGTTCCTGAAGCTAATAAATGGCTATTCTGGCTCTTAAATACATATCTCATTCCAAGACATGTTGTCTCATATTCGCAGAGCATTAGTTGTTTCCTGGAAATTCTGATTTCCTGCATAAAGGATCTGTTATTTCTTCAGTTTGAATTTCTCCTCCTGTGTGGAAGTTCCTTCCATCAATGTACATTACAATTGTCTGTGACTTAAAAAAAAATCCTAGGATGGACGGATAGGTGGCGCAATGAGTAGAGCACCAGCCCTGGAGTCAGGAGAACCTAAGTTCAAATCCGACCTCAGACACTTAACACAAAAACTAGCTGGGTGACCATGGGCAAGTCATTTAACCCCAACTGCCCTCCAAAAAACAAAATTTAAAAAAATCCTAGGATGTTGCTTGAGGCACATAGAGGTTCTGACCTACCTACAACTCATTACAGACAGAGATGGGATTTAAATCAGGTCCTGATTCCAAAGTTTAGCATTCTGTCCACTACATTGTTACCTCTATAGTTTCTAATTTATATGAGTTGATAAAAAGATCTACTTAAATAATTGGACTATATGTAACGAGCTTTGTTTTCTGGTCTGCATCTCTTCCAACTGTTGCCTTATATCATGCCTCCTTTTTTTTTCTTTTGTAAGAAAGTGTTTATGCCCTAACTTTTTTATCTTTTAAAAGCTAAGCTGAGTTGTAATGTGAGAGGATTATATTTAGATCACCAGGCAAACTAATTTTGACTTTGTAATGGGCAGGTGAATCATAATTTCAGAGATTGTTAAATAATGGGAAAATACCGTTCATTGGAAGTAAAGTAAGAATAAATTTTAGTGCAAAAAATTTTGCTAACATTTTACAAACTCCTGAACATAGCAATCCCTGAATTGATAATGCAGAAATAATATTATTCTTTTAAAAATATACACTATATTTCTGTCAAGTTATGGGCTTGTTTGTTTTTTGATGTGGACCTATGATTTCATCAGTATAGAGAGCTCATAGTAAGAGAACTCTTTTCTTCCAGTGTAGATTGGCACCTTCCTCTGTAACAGTTGTTTGGCATACTTAGAGGTTAAATGACTTGCCCAGGCTCATACAGACAGTAGGTGTCAGAGATGAAATTAAGCCCAGGTCTTCCTGACTCTCACATCAGCTTTCTGTCCACTTTGCACATGGTCTCTTTCCTGAAAATTAGCTTGTTTTCCAAAATTCAATAAAAGTGTCTGTTTGTACTCTTAACTAACATTAATTTAGTTTAGGAATTCTTTGTGATTGTGATTCAGCTACCCAACTTAGCTTACCTAAGAAATTATCATAATGATAATAAAAACAAAAATAATAACTAGCATTTATTTAGCACATTACAGTTTTCAGAGAACTTTACAGTCTCATTTAATCCTCATGATAACCCTAAGAGGGAGGTGCTTTTGTTATCCCCATTGACAAAGGAGCAAAGTGAAACCAGCAGCTTAAATGAATTCCTTAAAGCCAAATGATTTGATTTCTGACTAGATTTGAATCTCGGGTCTTCCTGACCCAAGGTCCAGTGCTCTTTCCACTGTTGCTACCTAGCTGCCTCAAAAAAATAACTCTGCTAATTTATTTTTAAGTTTTCTGAGGGTTTATTTTTCTGGATAAACTTACAATTTTTACTGCAAATTAATTTACTGCAAAAAACTTGGGTGCAGGGAGTGGTGAATGATGAAATCACTGCAGAGTTTGTTGGCTGGTACTACTTGATTAAAAAAGAATGTCTTATTAGGGTACCTTAGTAATCATAGATCATTTTATTTTTGTAAAATGACATGCTGAATTTTTCCAAGTGTTTATTCATAAGCCTATATGATATTACTAGAGAAAAAGGTAACAGAATTACCTTAAAAATAACTATTTCTGGGTTTTTCCTAGGTTTCTAAAGATCTATTATTAAAAATTAAAAATACCATTCTTCAGAGAGCAGTAGATGGCATGCATCAAGAAGGTGTTCCGTATGTAGGTAAGAACATCCATTTATGAGTATCATTTTGAAGGAAGCCTAAATAAACAAGAAATTACCTTGTTCATAACAAATAAACCTTAGAAGGTTATTATTAAAAACTTTAAAACTATGTCTTCACTGTATATGTCTGCTCTTTATCAAAGGAGTATTGTATGCTGGTATAATGCTTACCAAGGATGGCCCAAAAGTTCTGGAGTTTAATTGCAGATTTGGGGATCCAGAATGCCAGGTGGGTAGTGATACATAAAATGTAAAAGATAAATGAAATATGAACGTCTAAACACTAAATTTTCGTTTTAGACTTGTCATCCTTTTTACTGAGATATTTTTCAAGAATTATGTGTATCATTCCTAACATTTCAATGAATATGATAATTGGGAAGTATTAAAATTTATCTTTTAACTACTCTGTGTGCTATATTTTTGTAGGTAATTCTTCCACTTCTTAAAAGTGATTTTTATGAAGTAATTCAGTCAGTTTTAGATGGTCAGCTCTCTAATTCTCTGCCAGTCTGGCTTGAAGATAGTGCTGCTGTAACTGTTGTCATGGCAAGTAAAGGTTATCCTGCAGTTTACACCAAAGGCATGGAGATAACAGGTAACTCAGAGTACTGTTTTATACTGACCATAACAGGTGGCAAACACAGCTTTCTTGTTGCTTCTTTCCTAGGATTAGAAAGAAACTCCTGAGGTTTCAAGGAATTCACAAATATTTTTATAATTTTAATTGCAATGTGTATAAACCACATAGTAATATAAGTTCTCCTTGGATCTATGTTTCAGTACAACCTTCTACCTCCAATGTAGTGTCAGGATCACAAAATAATAGAGGCTAAGACTTTGTAAATTTTATTAAGAAACTTAACTATCCCTCATGAAACAGCTTAGTTATGGAGGTACTAAAACATCTATGAGTGTATCATTCCCATCTTAGCCCCCTTCTGTCCTGGTGCAAAAATCTGTTTTCTCTGCTCAGAAATTCCTACCTTGTTTCTGGGGCTACCCACCCACTTAATCAGAATTTATTAAACAACTACTACATACTAGGCACTGTTCTGGAGATCAGGGATAGGGTGGCAAAAATTAAATAGCCCATGACATTAAGACAGCATTTATAGGCTATGCAAAATAAATAACTCTTAACAAAAGTGCCTGGCTGCATATGTACCAAACTCTGCAAATACAAATACAGCAGATGAAACAGTTCTCTACTCACAAGGAGCTTGTGTTCCAACTGGGGAGACAAGTACTCATGTACACTACCAACTAGTCAAAAGGTAGTTTAGGAAGAAGGGCACCAGCATTTAGAAAGATCAAGATAAGGGGCGGCCAGGTGGCTCAGCGAGTAAGAGTACCGGCTCCAGTGTTGGGACGACCTGGAGATCGAATCCCGGGCTCAGACACTCAGCACTACACCCAGAAATAACTGGCCATGTAACCTTGAGCAAGTTACTTAACCCCGATTGCTTAAAAATATTAGAAAAAAAAAAAGATCAAGATAAATTTGGCATAGATCTATAGTTGTGACTTGAAGACAGGGAGTGTAGGAAGGGAGACTGTATTCTAGGCATGGGAGATAAAATTATGGGAGAGAAATAGTAAGGCAGCCAGTTTGGCTTTACTGTAGAATGTGGGAAGAGGTGTGATGAGCCTGGACCAGTAAGTTAGATCCATACTATAGAGAGATTCAAATATCCCTTTAACTGGATCCAAATCTTTAAGCTGGATTTATTGTTTATTTTAATTTATATTTTTCTTGTCCTGTTAAATGATTCATTTAAATGTCATCTCTTCTAGGAATTCCTGAGGCAAAAGCATTAGGCCTGGAGGTGTTCCAAGCAGGCACATCTCTAAAAGAAGAAAAAGTAGTAACTAATGGTGGTAGAGTTCTTACAGTAACAGCCATCCAGAAAGATCTGATGTCAGCTCTTGAAGAAGCCAATAAAGGAATAACTATTATAAAATTTGAAGGAGCAGTTTATAGAAAAGACATTGGCTATCAAGCTATCTCTTTCCTAAAACAGTCCAGGTAAAATATTTTTAGAGAAATAATAGTCATTATTAGCTCAAACCTAACCTACATCAATTATTGCTAAAGTTTTACATAAGATGCCAAGCAATAAGCATTTTATCTTGTACCAACAAGTTCAGTATTCGTGTGTTGTTTCCTTAAACTAGGATAATCTAGACCCCAATTTAAGATTTCTACTTTTTGTGGTGGCTAGGTGGTGCAGTGAATAGAGCACCGGCCCTAAAGTCAGGAGGACCTGAGTTCAGATACAGACTCAGACACTTACTAGCCGTGTGACTTTGGGCAAGTCACTTACGGATCTCCAAAAAAGAAAAAAAATATGTTTTTATTTACTGCTATGGAATAAAACCATTATGAACAGCTTTAAACCAAACTTGGACACAATGGTCTCAAATGGAGTAGAAAAAAACTTATTTGTACCTTCCTCTAAGTTAGGAAACCATTAAAAAATAATGCTGATGTTATCATTTTTACACCATTAATTTTTAATGCTTTTAAAAACATGGTTTTGATTCTGTTCATTTGTCTTAAGGAACTATCTTTCATTGTATTTAAATGTTACCAATTCATTACTGTATGTTCATATCTGCAAGTTAATGAAAATTTCTTTTGGTTTGATCACTGTTTTGTGCAATTACCCTGTGAAAACAATAAAGTAAGTTTTTTTTTAAATATTGGTATATATCCTCATTTTTTTATGACCTCGTTCATTAAATATGAAAAGATATCGGTACATGCTTTACTTAAAATGCAGAAACATTGAGGAGAAGACCCTATTTTGAACTGGCAGTTTGTCCCAGGTTTTAATACAGTTTTATCTGATTGTCAAAATCTGTATTACACTTTTTAGAGCAACCCCCAAGAAAGGATTTCTTTCTCTTTGTTTGCCCATTGCCCTAACCAGTATTGAAGATGTTTCCATTATTATTGCTTTATTCCATTCAACTTAATCAAAAAACTACATTCTTAATTCCATCATGGGCTCTTTAATTGTAAGTTTCAGAGCATTGAGAATTCTCTTGATTTTTTTTTTTAAGTTATGCCTGTTTCTAATGAGAAATTTTGTCCCTTTAATAATTCAAGTTAATCTGCATAAGAACTCTACTTCTGCTCTGGCACTTACTATCCAACTTTTGGCATCCTAGAGTTATTTCTAACAGAAACCTACTTAACTCCTAAGGAAAGGAAAGCTCTTGAGATATTATGTTTTACAGAACAAATCCTCTTGTTAAGGGTATAAGTTTGTCTTGTAAAATTATAATTCAATCAAAGGACTGTACTTGAAGACCTAGAGGGCCACAGGTTCCCCACCCTTGAGCTAGATGTTAGTCATTAAAATGCTGATGTTACAGTTGGACAAACCTGAGTTCAAATTTTGCCTTAGACATTTAGAACTGTGTGACATGTCACTTCATCTCTCCCAGCTTCAGTTCCTCATCTGTCAAGTGAGGGGATTGAGCTGAGCGATTTCCAAAAGTCCCTTCCATTTCTAAAGCTGTTAACTTACTCGGCAAGAAAGTTCCTGAGATTGGACTTGAGCCCAGGTCTACTGATTCTAAGTTTAGCACTTTATCCACTGCACCAGGCTATCTCTGTTATTACAGTAGTATATTTAAAAGAAAATTATATCAGTAAATAGTTTTGCTTTTTTCACAAATTTTACATGGTTCTTTCTTTCTGCCATGTCTTCATGATGAAACTGAAAACTGATTATATGCTATTACAGCAAGTATTTAACCAACTTAATTATTCGAGGCCTCATTTTCTAATTTTATGGATGTTCGTGACCTTTATTGGTATTGAACAAAAAAAGCTGAAGAGGCAAAATGTAAGTTGGTCATTTTGCCTTCAAATCAAAAATAGCTCTGATAAAATTTTTAATTATGCTATAGGCTAGTACTGAGCAAACTGGGATTTTATTTGGAAATTTACTTTTTATCTAATTAGTGCTATAACTGGCCCAAATTCTAAGAGCACATAGGCGCTTATTAACTTGTTTTGTTTGCAAATTCATCATACATTTATTCATGGACCATGCCTTGTTAATATATTATGGTGAAGTAATTAGCTCTCACAGATAAATTATAGCTTAACATTTTTAATGTTTTAGAGGCCTGACTTACAAGGAAAGTGGGGTGGATATTGCAGCTGGCAATGAACTGGTTAAGAAAATTAAGCCATTAGCCAAAGCCACCTCCAGACCCGGTAAGCCAAAGCCTTTCTTTGTAGATCCTTAATGACTTATTTATTCACTTAACGTATATTTTATTGATTGCTCTGGTTTTTTTATGGCTCAAAAAAAATCTGGATTTATACCCCACCACCAAATAAACTTCTGTAGCAAAACAGTTAAGCAAAACCACCTGACATCGTGATCTCATCTAACAATGTGTGCAATATTCCAAATCAACAATCCACCACCTCTTCTAAAAGGAGATAGCTTCTTTAGCTGTTTTCTAGTTCTAGGTTGGCAGTTTAGTATTTGGCTTGTTGCTGTGCGTGGTTTTTTTCCCATTTACATGAAATATGGCTCATATAGGTCTTCCTATCTTTCTCTAAATTCTTAATTTTTTATGGCACAATAATACTATGTTTATATACCACAATTTGATAATAGTTCTGTATTGATCAATTGCTCTTGATTTTACATTTGGAAACAAATATTTCTGATTAATACTACCAGAAGAAATTAAGGCAGTGTAAAATGCAGGAACCATTCCAATATAAATAGGCCTTTTTACTCTTGGAAAGTTAAAAAAAAAAGTCAGCTATTTGCTCTATCATAACCTATGTTATATACTATGTCCTATTTTTGCTATGATTAGATTCTGTGGGACATGGAAGCTATCAAATACACCTTAGTTTTATGATCTAGTGCTCTTGTATTAAATATGCTTTTAGTAGAAGATTTCCATCCAAAATGCAAAACTACAAAAAAAATAATCACTATAGTAGTATTCCAGAACCCTACTCCATTCACAGCATTCTTTTTCTAATAGAAAACTTAGACCATATTTTAGGATGAAATGGTTTATCTCATTACTGTCAGACTCAAAGGGTCAAAAACAGGCTGGATTGACTGAAAACTTTGGTATATGAATGGAAAGAGTGTTAATGTACTGGAAAAATGGTGAATGAGCCAATGAAGAATGAAGTAAATAGAAAAACCAAATACCACAAAGTGAATGAAGATAACTAGAAGCAAAATAAAGTCTGGGGAATTTGAGGGGAAAAAAATAAAGGTCATAGAAATAAGCTAATGAAATACAATCCTCCCCTCAAAAAGTGGACAGAATATTGGACATATTGTTAGGCACGAACTCAGCATTGCCCATTTTTGCTATTTGTTGTGGAGAGAGGTGGGAATTAAATAACTGGTATAAATTCAGTAAAATTTTCTAATATCTTACTAGGTATTTCTCACTGCTGACCTATCCCCTTTTAATCATTTCTTGATGTCAAGAATAACAGGGCAGAAGTGGGAGTGTTCATCATCTTTCTTTGTGTTAAAATGCACATTACCATTTTCCAATGTGATAGGATGTAATGTAAACCTTGGAGGATTTGCTGGTCTCTTTGACTTAAAAGCAGCTGGTTTTAAAGATCCCCTTCTGGCGTCTGGAACAGATGGAGTTGGAACCAAATTAAAGGTAATCAGTTCAAAGATTAGGAACTTATAAAAGCCTATATATGTTTGTTTCATTTTTCTTATCAAAGAATTAAAAAAAAAAGCATGCCATATATTTGGATTAATTATCCATGTCTTTAAGACTTGATAAAAGAATATTAATGGTGAAAGGTAGGTAATAAATGAGGGATGGGGGCAGGGCAGGATTGGTTGACAGTTCATTTGAGGGTGTTTGATTTTTTTGTGTGTAAGAAAATAATCCTTTTGGCCAGCTCTTTATCAGATGTTTTTTTTTTCCTTAAGTAGCTTTTTGCTTATTTTTTTAGATTATAACAAAGACTCTATATCATTTTTCTACCAGATTGCTCAACAGTTCAATAAACATGATACCATTGGTCAAGATTTGGTTGCAATGTGTGTCAATGATATTTTGGCTCAAGGAGCAGAGCCTCTCTTTTTCCTTGATTATTTCTCCTGTGGAAAACTTGATGTCAACATAGCTAAAACTGTCATTGCTGGCATAGCAAAAGCATGTGAAAAAGCAGGATGCGCTCTTTTGGGTATGTTGGTATTTCCTATGATATACACAGACTTTTAAAACTTGCTTTTTTAAACATTTTATTTTTGCTTTTTGATTTTTACAATCATTGTCATTTCTCAGTAACACCCCTAGCAGTACCTTCCCTTGAACAGTGAGATGTCATCTAAACAATGACTACCAAACTGCTTTCTGTTTTGTCTAGCACTTCTTATCAAAGGAGTTCATGTAAAAATGAGAACCAAGTAAGCACGTTCCGTATTTTACATCCATAGTCTGCTACCTCATCACCTTTTGCCTGAACTCTTGTGATAGCCACCTAAGTGATCTCGCTGTCACAGTGACTTTCCTACTCAATAAACTCTGCTTCCATGTTGCCTATAGTCTGAGATAGAAACTCCTCTTGAGCTTTTTTTTTAACTAGATCTGTGAGGGAGCTCATAGTGTGAAACTGCCTTTACCAGCACAGATTGGCACTTTCTCTGAGGCAAGTCAAGTTGAAATGACCTACCCAGGGTGACACTGCCAGGATAGGTCAGAGCCTGAATTTTATCTCAGGTCTTTAATTCAGAAGTCAGCTCTACCTGCTATACTTATTTGCTTCTTTTTTTTTTAATGTGAATATTCTCATATACAATGGATAGGGGGGAAAAAGGATTGTATTTGAACCTGAATCATAACTGGTTGGAATTTTGTTTTGTTAATATATATCTACTTTTAAAATGGTTGTATCAACACTACCTTTCTCTTCTGTGTTCTCTTCTAAACACCTTTCTCCTCTCTTCTATGTATTTTTATGTTTTATTGATATTTTTTTCTTGTCATCATCCTCCCTCTCATGCTATTCCCCCAATTCCTCACTAAAATTACTCTCTTGTAACAAATATAGTCAAGCAAAACAAATGTGTGTTGTATTGGTTGTGTCTGAAAATGTATGTCTTCTTCTATGCTGGTTGCTTTTCCACCAGGATGTGGGAAGCAAACTTCATCATCTAGTCTTTCTGGAGTCCTGGTATGTCATTGCATTGATGAGAGTTTTAAGTCTTTCACGGTTGTCTTTTACAGTGTTGTAATAAATGTATAGCTCTCCATTCCTTCTGGTGGTATCATTTGTACTCATGTGAGGTTGGTAGTATTCATCTGGTTTGACAAGTCTTAGGAAATTCTCTTTTATGTCCTGAATACATGTGCTGGAAAGACAGCAGATCTCTATTGTTATTTGGTCAACAAATAGCTTCTTGAGCACTCTTTCAACAAGGAGTGACTAACAACTGCCAAGACACATGGATTTTTTCTCTGACACCTGCTGACTGTTACTTTGCCTGACAGCATATATGGATCCACAGTGTCATTCCTTGGGAGGACAAGCAGCTGTTTTTTCCTCAGAGAACTTAGTTCTCTCCCCTTGAGCCCAGTGGTTAATTTTTGTTTCTCATCCATACAGTACTCTTCTGCCCTAAAACCTCCTGGGTCAGTCCTTCTTTACTTTCAAATATCTTTTAACATTTGAACTTTTTCGATTTGTGGTACTGTTTGCTTGTTTAAAGGAACATTTCATCCTCCAGGATAGGAAGGAAACTCGCCTGCACTCTGCGCATAAATAGAAGCAAAAGCCTTGCATTCTCACCTTAGGTCTCTGTGAAGTTGTCTCTGCTTTCTGTATTTTCCAGAAAGGTGACTCAGTCCTTGCTTGCATTGCTATTAGCACCCCTTAAGAATTGCTAACATACTAGTTTATTGGTGCTGTTTAGGTCCTTGTTGTACTACCCTTCTATTTTGTCCTCTTCTGGAATAATATACTTAGTTTGGAGAAACACAGTTTTAGAAGATAAGTATAGTGGGTGTCCATAAGGGGACCAGTTTTTCAGGAATGTAGATTTCATGAAGGGGAGTGATTTACAATAAGCCAAGAAGGGTAGGCTAGGGCTATATTATCTACTCCTTTAAATTACAAACTGGGGAATTTATATTTTATCTTCAGACGGAAGACTCCTAAGCAGGAAGGAGAAAGACATAATTGGATTATGTGCTTTACGAGAATTATTTTAGCAGATCTGTAGAGGATGGTTTGGAAAGAGAAGAGACCAAAGCCTGGAGTCCAATTAGGAAGTTTATTATATGCCTGATGAAAAGTAAAAAAGGCCTTCTGAAGTAGGCTGAGATCTGAGTGATCAGAAAAAAAGGAACAGGAGCGGCTAGGTGGCACAGTGAATAAAGCACCAGCCCTGGAGTCAGGAGGACCTGAGTTCAAATTCGGCCTCAGATGCTTACCACAAAAACTAGCCATGTGACCTTGGGCACATCATTTAACCCCAATTGCCCTCCAAAAAGCAAAAAAAAAAACAAATGCCAGGGATGTTAATTAAAATTAAGGCTAGTAAGATAACATCTTATTGGTTATAGGATTGGGGCTGAGGCTCAGGAAAGGTTTGAAAGAGAGTGAAGTAGGGGCAGCTAGGTGGCACAGTGAGTAAAGTGCTGGCCCTGGATTCGGGAGGACCCGGTTTTGGTTCTGGCCTCAGACACTTAACACCCACACAAAAAAGCTAGCCATGTAACCTTGGGCAAGTTACTTAACCCCAATTGCCCTCAAAAGGCCAAAAAAAAAAATTCATAGATCTGAACACACACACACAGAATTGACCTCAGGGTGGTTGCAAGGTCCAAATGAATTAAAGGGTACAAAAAACTGCAAACTTTAAAGGGCCAAATAAATGTTCATTATTAAAAGGAAAAAGGGTCAAGTCAAAGATAATAGTGTTTATATGGAATTTAAAGGTTTGGTGTATGTATACATGTATGTGTATAAATATATACATACACATAAATAGATAGATGGTGGGTGCTGTTAAAATTCCTACTACATAAAAGAGAAAACTGAGCCTGAGATGGGAAATTAGGTGATTGTTTGCACAGCTAGTATGTGTCCAGGATGGAATTAGAGCCCAGCTCTAAATTTTGCAGATTGAAGCAAACTACTTGCTCTTTCTTTTTTGTTTTGTTTTGTTCCCTCTTTCCCATTGTTCATTCCATTGGGTATAATCTTCTTTACAACCTGACCAATATGAAGGTGAATGTACTTGTGATCCTATGTGATCCTAATGTGAAGGTACTTGTAGATACTATATTTGTATGCCACCATGGGGAGGAGGGGAGAAAATTTGAAACTCAAGGGATTATGGGACTGATTGTTGTAAACTAAAATAAATTAATTTTTTTAAAAGGAAAAAAAATTAAAATAAAAACTTGTTTTTGCTACATTTGAAGAAAAAATAGTATAATATTTAATATTAAGGTCCTGCTTTCTAGTTTTTATCAAAAAAAGGAAGTGCTATATCCCTACTTCTTTTCATCATTTCCCTTGATAGTCTAAATGGTTTCCCCATAGTGTTTTGTTATCTTATCAAGTTCTAAATAGTGTTTCACTGACAAAAACAGGGATTCTTTTTTTTTTTCCAAAAACAGGGATTCTGAAAGTATTGATGTGTATAGCTACTGCTTTTTTAAAATAAGCCTTTTGTGTCACCTTAAAATGGGTTGTGGAAATTCAGCTACAACTTTTCCTGTCTTGGGTTCTTAAGCAATCTGGTATTCATTTTGACATATATTAAGATAATATCCAAAAAAGCAACAAACTAATTCTTGCCTGGACTACTGCAATAGTTTTCTAAGTAGTCTTTCAGGACTTTAGTCTCTGACCGAGCCATCCTTCGTATAATTGCCAGATTGAATTTCCTAAAGGTCTGGCCATGTTAACTCCTCTGCTCAAAAAGCTACAATGGCTGCCTATTATCCTTAGATTATAAATCATAATATAAAATATAATTTTATTTGAAATGAACTTCTTTCATTTGACTTTTAATTTTTTTTTTGCCTTTTTTTGTTTTTTTGGAGGGCAATTGGGGTTAAGTAACTTGCCCAAGGTTACACGGCTAGTTTTTGTGTGTGTGTGTGTTAAATGTCTGAGGCCAGAACTGAACTCGGGTACTGCGCCACCTACTCGCCCCATTTCATTTGACTTTTAAAGCCTTTTATTTAAATGACTCTAGATTACTACAGATTTTCACACAATCTGTATTTGAGCCAAATTGTATTACTGCTACTCTGTATAGATGACATTGCATTTTCTGTCTCTATGCCCTTACATAGGCTTTCCTGTATTCTAGGAACGTACTCCTTTATAACCTTAGCCTCATCCCAATCCTTGACTTTCCTCAAGGATTAGTATATCTGCTACCTGCTACTTAAGTAAGATTTGTCCTGACTTGCCCCAAGAAGTACTAGTGCTCTCCCCCTGAAATAATTTTGTGAGTTTTGTGTATGTTTGTATTTGTTTTTCTTTGGTCTTGTCCTTCCCCAAAGCAGGAACTATTTTATGTTTTTCTTTATATGTCCAGTGTTTAACACAGTGTTTGATATATAAGAGAACAAAGAAAAATTCATCCTTTTTATATCATATGCCATTTTCTTCACATCATTTAAGAAAATTTCTTAATAATTGCAGATATTTTATAATTAAGCAACTGCCATGGTACTTTAACCCTTTGGGTAGTTATAATACATAGTGGATTATAAATGGAAAGGTGCTCACTTAGAAAATTTCCTTATTTCACTAACTTGTCTTCCCATATTCCTTTAACTAGGAGGTGAGACAGCTGAAATGCCTGGTGTGTATCCCCTTGGAGAATATGACCTTGCAGGTTTTGCTGTTGGTGCCATGGAGCGAAATCAAAAGCTCCCTCAACTGGACAGAATCACTGAGGGAGATGTTATCATTGGAATAGCCTCTTCTGGAGTTCATAGTAACGGATTTAGCCTTGTAAGGAAGATTGTAGAAAATTCTTCCTTCCAGTTATCCTCTTTAGCACCAGATGGATGTGGTAATCAAACTTTAGGTAAATTGCTGAGTATAATAAGGCTTGTGACTGGCATCTAAAATTTGAATAATAACTACTTCCTTATATAATTTAATAATGATGGATTTATCCTTAAACTAGTTGGTTTATAATTTGCAAAAGTCACCCATCATTTCAGAAGAGCTTTCTGTTTTTAAGCTTTTTGTTTAACATTCTTAAAATTCTTGTTTAAAAAACACCTTTCTTATCTTTCAGTGTTTAAATGGGACTATCTTGTGTCTCACATTTACAGGGGAGTTATTGTTAAATCCAACCAAAATCTATAGCCGAACGTTGTTACCTGTTCTTCGTTCAGGACATGTTAAGGCCTTTGCCCATATTACTGGAGGTGGACTACTTGAAAACATCCCTAGAGTTCTTCCAGAGAAATTCGGGGTGGATTTGGGTAAGAAAAATAACAGAATGTTTTTAAATTGTGAGGTAGTAGAAAACTGCCTTTATGATATGTGATTCTTGAGAATTTTATAAAGTTTATAATGCAATATATTTTTTTTTGCAGGTTAGCTGCCATTCTGATAGAAGGAACTACAAATTGATTTTGTTTTATAAACATTTTATATCTAATTTTGTTGGAAATATGTAAACCTTAACACAAATTGGAAATTATAACTTGGCTGTTTTTCCTTAAACTTTTTTTGCCAGAGCAACAATATTCATTTCCCTTCATCATGCTTTCAATGCACAAGCTCTTTTTGTGATGTTATCAGTTCTTAAGTTAGACATAAAATATGGCCCCATTGGCTAAATCTCAAATACCATGATCTACTGCTTCCCTACCTCAGCTGCACACAAGGCTTCACACTACTGGATCTCCCACTGTGCTGACAGTTCTTCTTTCTAATCACCTGTCATTCCATCTTTCCCTGTGCCTTACCCTCCTAATACTATTATTTTCTCTCTTCAGGACTACTGATTCCTCCAGGTTAAGTCAAGACAATCAGCATTTGTTAAGTGCCTACTTTATGTCAGCCTCTATACTAAACACTGGGGATACATATATACAAAAGGGAGGGGGGGGAAACAGTCTCTGTTCTCAAGGAGCTCATTGTCTAATTGTATATAATCTCAGAGAGAAAGTACTAGCATTAAGGAGTATCAGGAGAGGTTTCTTATAGAATGTGGGACTTTAGCTGAGACCTGAAGGAAACCAGGAAAGGCAGGAGATGAAAATGAGGAGGGAAAGTGTTCTAAGCATGAGGAGAAAGGTAGTATAAATGCCCAGAGTCAAAAGAAAAGATGTAATGTTGTTTAAGTAACAACGAGGCCAATCACTGGATCACAGAGTACATGGAGGAGTATAAGAATAATAGCTTACTATGTGCCAGGGACTAGGCTAAGTGCTTTACAATTATAATCTCATAGCAACCCTGGGAGGTTGGTACTGTTATCACCATTTTACAGATGAGGAAACTGAGGCAAGCAGATTATGTGACTTGCCCAGGGTCATATAACTAGTAAAGTGTCTGATCCTTGATATCAATTTGGGTCTTCCTAACTCTAGACCCACTGCTCTCTCCACACTTTTCCACCAAAGTGCCCTCAAGACATAAGATATAATAAAGTTAGAAAAGAGTTAGGTTATGAAGGGTTTTAAAAACCAAACAGGATTTTATATTTGGTACTTTGATGAATGAAAGTATCCAAAGGACAAAGTTTCTGGGTAATTAATAATTTATTAATTAGGCTAAGCAGCAACCAATAAATTGATGATAAGTGGTTTCTTTGAATAACCAAAGACAAACCCATGGAGAGCCTGAAAAACTTCAATACTTTTTTGAAAGTGAATACCCCTGACAAGTGAAAATCACCCCTGATTAGTGAATATTTAATGAGAAAGTAGGCTAGAAGTCTTCCACTCCTCCTGCTGAGAAAGTGACTTGATCGTGAGACTCAGACACCTGTAGCAATCTGGACAAGGGGAGTCCATTTCCATCCTGACCACTTTGGTTGGTTTTCTCCTTCATATGCTAGGTTAACCTAAACTCCAATTCAAATTTCTGTTAAGTAGTCTCAAATGGACCCTCACCATAGCAAAGCAGTACTTTAATTCTACTCCCAACAAAAACCACTTCAAACATTCTTGTCTCCTCAAGCCTTCCATGCCACTTTCCCCTTAGTGTCTAATACCCCCTTGACATCATCCCCTACTCTCTTCCTTTTATTTTTTCTCTAATAATAAAGTAGTCCTTCTTGCCAAGGCCACTTCTTGTACATGTGCCTTTCATCTCAAACACTCCCATTTTCTCTAGTAGCTTGCCCTCTCCCCCCATTCCAACTCTTCTCATCTTCAATCTCTCCCTTTTAGTTCTTTCCTACTGCCTTCATACATTCCCAAGACTACCTTTAAAAAACCCTCACTACCATCCCCTTTAGTTGTCATCCTGTCTTTTCTCCCTTTCACATCCAAATACCTAGAAAATGCCTACCCCATTATAGTGACTTCTGACCTCATCACTTTTTTTCTTCTAAAACCATCATTTTTTTTTTAAATCTCTAAAATTTGTTATCTTGGCAAGCTCTTCAACTCCTCACTAGCCTGTATTATTCTCACTGTACCACACATATAGTTGCCAAATCTTGCCATTTCTCACTCCACGATTTTGCTTCCTTCCCCTTCTATTCATGTAACCAACCATCTTTCTTAGTCTAGGCCTTCATTACTCTTCACCTCTCCTCTGGGAGGCTCTTATTTAATCTCCCAATCCTTCCTGTGTAATACGGTTAAAGCATAGGTCTTGCCATGTTACTCCCTAAATCCTTTGACTTTTAAAACCCTTTACCTGTCCCCATACACTATTTCTACTTTGCTATATATGTCATTCTCTATTCAGTATGATGAATTCTGAATTCTAGTGGCTTTTATTTTAAATTCAGGGTGATGTTTAGTGTTGACATGTCTTTCAGGTTAAGTACAGCTAAGGACTGAAATAGCAAGCATGCTAAAATAGTAGCCTGGCACCACAGTGCAAAGGGCTTTAAATGCCAACCTGAGGAGTATTTTATGTTTCATTTCTGGTAGTTGCAGTCCTAACTATATTTATTATATACTTGTGTAAATATTTCCATGTCTTATGTGTGAAATACTAATATAGTGTGCTATGCCTAACTTGTTGCCAGATGCTCAACGCTGGAAGATCCCTAGAATATTCTCATGGCTTCAGCATGAGGGACGCCTCTCAGAAGAGGAAATGGCTAAGACATTTAATTGTGGAATTGGGGCTGTCATGGTGGTACAGGAAGATCTGGCTGAGCAAGTTCTGAAGGATATACACCAGCAAGAGGAGGAAGCTTGGATAATCGGGAATGTAGTTACTTGTCCTACAGGTTTTATCTCTTAATTTATTATTTTATTCTGTTAATGTAGAGAGCTCTGCATCCTTTTCTTTGGCAATAAGAATGCAAGTAAATATTCAAAAACCCGTTTTAATACATTATTTTATTAAATTCTTCGCATGTGGCTAGCACATGGATGTTATGTTAAAATTGACTGTGGCCAACTATTATCAATACTAGATTTGGTATAGTACATTTAAAAACTACCAACTATTAAATATTTTAGTGAAAGAGCTAATAATATTTGATTGCTTCTAATGAGTAATGCCTGTTAGGAATAGTCTTCTTTGTATTAAATATTTGTACATCTTAAACACATTTGATGCAAGTGTCTTTTATTTGTTGTAGTGTTTGTACAATTAGATGTTAGCATCTGAGTCTTCAGAAGAAAGTGCTTTAAAAGAAAAAGTTTCTCTAAACATGAAATAAATTTTGACTTCTCTTATTCTTATTAATACTTTTTTTACCACTTTTCTGTCTTTGTAATTGTGGCTTTGAAATGAAGGTTATGCCCGTGTGAAAGTCAGTCATCTGATTCAAACAATGCAAATAAATGGATCAGTCTCATTAGTGAATGAATCTTTAAAGGGTTGCCTTGGTGTCCAACCAAAGAGGGTACACGTGGCTGTCTTAATATCTGGCACAGGTGAGATTTATTATCCTGTGTATATTTTAAGCTGTTGATAATACTTTTAAAAGTCAAAGGAATATTGGATTAGAAAGAAATTAGGAGAACTTGACAAAGAATAAAGGGGAAATATTTTATATCGTCAGATTGGACTAATATTCTGAATTCTGGTAGCTTTTAAATTCAGGGTGAAAGCTTTAACATGTCTTTCAAGTTTAGGGTTTTGTTGATGTATTTTATTTTTAAAATAATAGATATTTTACTATTAGTTATTACTGATAATTAGTAGTATTAAAGTAACTTACTATACTACAAAAAAAGGTATTTACAGCCTATTTTTTACTTTAGAGTTGTTTACCAGTTGTAGATAGAGTGCTAGAATTGAGATAGCTTTAATTTATCATCTAATTATAGAATTTTGCTAATAGAAACTTAGACATCAGAAGTCCAAAGAGAATTAGTAATTTGCCCAAAATTATTAGTATCAAAGCCATTACTATAACTCTACTCTTTTGATTTCCTAGTCAAATCTGGTCTGGCCCCTTTATCTTACAGATGGAAAAATTGAGACCCAGAGAAGTTAAATATTTTATTAGGAGTTCATCATTAGTCATTTACACATTTTTAAGAATTCATTATTTGACAAATTGCTTAGGAAGCAATTAGGTTCAGAACAATATCTCATAACATAATATGCTCCAAATTGATTATGATACCCAAACATAAAAGTCATATTAAAAAAATGAGAAGAGTAGAGGAGGTACCAGTCATATCTATAGTTCTGTTGTATATTTTAAGCATAAGAGGTGAAATTTTCCAAGTATTTTAGTACCATTCACGAAATTGATTTTTCAGTGAAGTGGTTGCCTTAGTAGGGTAAGCAGATTGGGTTTAACCAGGAATTAATATCCTAGATAGCATTTCTTCAGCTGTTATTATCTGTTGTTCATAGGAAATTGGCTTAGACTGTTAGAAACTAACTACTTTTGAAACTTCCTTCACAGTAGCATATATAGGACACATTTTAAAATAACCTTTTTTACTCATTGGGTATGTTACCCTACAGGAAAGTAGGGAGAAATGATAGAAGGGAGGGCAGATTGGGGGAGAGGGTAGTTAGAAGCAAATATTTTTGAAAAGGTACAGGGTCAAAGAAAAAAATAGAATAAATGGGGGGTAGGATAGGATGGAGGGAAATGTAGTTATGCTTGTCTTCCCAGGGTGAGGGGTGGGGTAGGGCAGGGCGGGGGGGAGCAAAGAATCTGGCACTCAAAAGTTTTTAAAACAAATGGTAAAAAATTTGTTTTTACATGCAACCAGGAAATAAGATACACAGGCATAGAAATCCACCTTGCCCTACAAGAAAGTAAGGGTGAGGAGAGTATGCAGGGATATAAGAGAGGGCAGATGGAGGAAGGTATTCACTATGCTTGCCATCTTGGGGTGGAGGGTAGAGTAGAGACGGAGAAAATTTGTAACTCAAAATCTTGTGAAAATGAATGTTGAAAACTTAAAAAAAAATTAATTTTTCTTTGGCCTTTTTTGTTTTTTATGTATTTGAACACTTTATTTGTAAATGGAAGATAAATCAAATTATTAATTGAGCAGAAAGGATTATATTTACATGCATTCTTATAAATTATAGACTTACTTGAATTTTTTCCATCCTTGCAGGCACAAATCTCCAGGCCTTAATAGATAGCACTCAGGAATCAACCAGCTATGCACAAATTGTTGTTGTTATCTCTAACAAAGCTGGAGTGGCAGGACTAGAGAAAGCAGAAAATGCTGGTATTCCTACTAAGGTAAGTTGGTTTTAGCATGGGTGGAGGGTTTTTTAATGTTCATTCATACTTCATCATAGCTATCCCCTGAAGTAATTTCTCCTTTACTGCAAGAGATTGGGAAGAGTATTATGTATGTCCTTCTGGTCAATCCTTTTCATTTCTCAGTAGTGTTTATTTATCAAATGACATTCCCTCACTCCCATATCCAGGTAGTTTCTAAGTATCTATCTTTCATCCATCCCCTTGTCTACACTCATTTGACCACCATTGTGGTGCATTCAGACCCTGATCACCTGTCATCAGAACTGTTTTAACAGCCCCCTAATTGCTCTTCCTTTCTCAATCTCTCTCCTCTCCAATCAGCCATCAACTGAGATACATTCCTAAAGCAAAAGTGTGACCTAACTGTTACTTTCCTTGTTAGTGAGACCAAAATCTTAGATTTAGAAGGGAGCAGGCATTTATTAAGTGCTTACTATGTGCCAGGCTCTGTTTTAGCTACTTTACAAATATTATCTCATTTGATCCTCACAACAATTCTGAAACAGGTTGTATCTTATTCCTATTTTTCAGATGAAAAAAACTGAAGTAAGTAGAGTATAAGTGACTTAGTCCAAGGTTGCACAGCTAATAAAAGTCAGATGCTAGATTGGAATTCAGGTCTTACTGACTCCAGGGTCACTGCAACACATAACTGCCTAGCACTCTTGAAGGAACCTCTAGGATCATCAGATTTAGCAGCTTCTTATATGAGGAAATTGGGGCCCACAGTGCCTAAATGATTTACCCAGGATACCCAGTTCGTAGATGTGTGAGGAGAGATTCAAATTTCGCTCTTCCTAATTCAGTCCAGTACTCTATCCACTACACTGTGCTGCCTCCATGTCTTTATATTGTTTCTCAGATAAAACATAGATTCCATTGTTTGTCATTTAAAGTCCTTCATCATTTGACTTTAGCCTATTTTTCTCTAAATTTGTTACACATTACTCCTTTTTATGCATTTTATGCTCCTGACATACTGGCCTACTTACTGAATTTACACAAATTCCATCTTCTGTCTCCATGCTTTTATACAGGCTGTCTTCTCTCCATGTATTCTTCAAACTGAAGAGTGGAGATTACTTCCATGTCTTAGAATCCTTCCCTCCCTATGTTCTAAGGGAAGAGGCATGGTGTGTCAGGAGAAGGAAATAGTACAGCAACTACTACCCCCCACTCCAAATCTGCCAAACAGATCTAGAAAACACAACAGACCAGGTCCTGGTGGGGAAATCCAAGACAGAGTCATAATGAATCATTTTTCCAGCCCACATTTTCAGAGGGAGAGAGAAGTCTATGAACACTCAGGACAGGGTCTGGCCAGGAACGCCACATAGGAAGTACCTCAGGCTAGGATGAGGCTGTTGAACAGAGTATGCAGAAGTCCAGACCCTCATCCCAGCATCCCAAGACACCTTGATAGGGATAAGTAACAACTGACAGCTTTGTTGCCATGTGCCCAGCGGTGACATTCCAGGGTAGGGAGATTCAGGTGGTATACCAAGAAAGGAACAGGTTCAGAAGCAAGCAGCAGTGGTTTTAGACTCTAAAACTTGCAGAGGAATAAACAGTACAAAAATTCTAGTCCAAACTGGAGCCTGCAATTCTGTCGGTCTAAACCAGCAGAACTTCCCAGCTAGCTGACTGCAGTTGAGTCCAGCAGCAGTCTACTTTTGTTCAGACCTAAACCCAAGTCAGGAATTTGTAGAGCTCAGACAAAGGGGCAGCAATCATGCTTTGTCCTGGGAGCACTCAAAACTTAATAGGTCCTCAGCCTGAAATAATTCAACACTTAATATCCCAAGTAAGCAGCAGTAAGATAAGCCCAGATCTTCCCTTCAGAAGTGTACAGAACCAGGCCTTAACACCAAATTCAAAGTCAGAAAGTATACTGGAAGAATAAGCAAGCAAAAAAGATTTCAAGCATAAAACCTCCCATGGTGATGGTAATACTCGACACAAACCTAGAAGAAAATAATGGCTCCAAAATAGCTACAACCAAAGCTTTAAAGAAAATATGGGTACAAGTTGGACTAGATTTCTTTTAATAGCTGATTCAAAAGTTTAAAAAAGAATTAAATGTTTTTGTCAATGATATAAGAATGCTAGAGGAAGAAAATTGGAAAATGAGAGCTGTGGAAGAAAGAATTGAAAAGAGAAATTAGCAGTTTGGAACAAGAGGTATGAGACCTTGCCCAGGCAACAACTCCTTAAAAATAATTTGTAAGTGAACTAAAATAGAAGGTAATGACTCCATAAGATGAGAAGAAATACTTTAAGTCAAAAGACTGAAAAAATTTAAGAAAATGTAAGGCATCTCATACCATTATAAAAAAAAAAAATGAGCTGGAAGATAGAGTAGAATAATTTTAAGAACTGACTGCCTAAAAACTGTGACCAAAACAAGAGCCTAGACACCATATTTCAAGAATCTTATAAGAAAACTGCCCAGAACTCTTGAAACCAGAGGGCAAAATAGACATAGAATCAACCAGCCAGCCAAACGAAGCCCCCAAATTAAAACTCCTAAGAATATCATGTCCACAATCCAGAGCATCAGGATCAAAGAAAAAATAATGCAAGAAGTCAGAAATCAAAAATCAGAGTATCAAGATACCACAGTCAGTATCAATATGAGATTTAGTAGTCACCATCATGAAGGAGCAGAGAGCTTGGAATAAGAAACTTCAGAAGGCAAAAGATACGGGCTTATATCCAAGAATAACTTAATCAGCAAAACTGAGTATAATTCTAGCATAGAAAAATGCACAATTAATAAAATAGAAGATTTCCAAGTATTCCTAATGAAAATGCCTGAGCTGTGTAGAACCTTTTAAGCTTAAAACATAAAAAGGTAAACACAAATGAACAATCATGAAGGAATAAGTGGACAAACCAATGATATTCTGATATGGGGAGAAATCATTATCATCAGGGATCTTGCAGTCTAAATAGATTTGAGAAGGTTCTACCATGCCCCAATCTTGAAAACAATGGAAGTATACAAAAGAAATACACTGAGACAAAGGAAAGAAAGGTTAGGGGAAATTATCCCACATAATAAGACATGAGGGTAGATATCTATGCAAACAAGGAAGAGATTAGAATTAGGTTTGAACCGCACTTTCATCTGAAATGGGCAGAAAAGCAAAGTGCACACAGAGGGTACAAAAATTTATCTTACTCAGGGAAATGAGAGAAGGGCGATATGAGGAATTAGTAGGAGGGTACTTTAAGGAGGGATTAGTCTTAAGCAGAACGAACTAAGAATGTGTAAAAATACAGCTTTTATTGAAAAGGCAAAAATGTAATGGAATATTATTGTGCTGTAAGAAATAAAGAAGGGGGCGGCTAGGTGGCGCAGTGAATAGAGCACCGGCCCTGGAGTCAGGAGGACCTGGGTTCGGATCCAGCCTCAGACATGTAACACATAAACTAGATGTGTGATCCTGGGCAAGTCACTTAATCCCAATTGTCCTCCAAAAAGAAAAAAAAAATAGAAATAAAGAATATGGCTTCAGAGAAACTTGGGAAAACATAATGAATAGATGGAGAATGAAATAAACAGAACTTAAGAGTGCTACCCACTTCCAAATGGAGAGTGAAAGAATCAGTGGAAAATGAGAGATTTATTTATTTATTGGCCATAGCTAATGTGGAAATTTGTTTTGCTTGACTATATATGTTTGTCCCAGAAGTTTTTCTTTCATTCTTAGTTGGGGGAAGAGAAGGAATATGGATTTTTTTAAATATAAAACTAAGCAATATGTCTACCTCCTACCTGGAGCCTTTTCTGATCAATTCTTTAGTTGCTATTTCCCACCAAAATTACTTTTTATTTTTTTATCCTGTTTACATTTATTTATGTTCCCCTCTGCCTTATGAGGTAAGACTGTTTCTATTTTTCCTCTTTGTATCCAGTCCCCGTAATAAATGCTTCTTATGTTCATGCATCAATAGCAAATTAAATCTGTGACCAGGTGAAGTTTTGCCATCAACCTCAAGAGATACATGTCATAGAAACTACTGTCTATCCACACCTTTCATTAAGTTTCAAATATATCCCCTTTACCACATACATTGCTGTTACTCTGGTGGAGTACCCCTCACCTGGGCTTTTTAAAGTAGCTTTCTAAGTCATCTCTCTGTGCTGGTCTCTCCCTTACCCAAAACATGTCTCACTGCTTTGCTTTTCCTGCTTAAAAAATCTTAAAAGACTTCCTGTTGTATGTAGGACAAAATAAAAATTATCTTTTTAGCCCATCTGTCCAGTTTTATTGCATGGGCATGTTGTACCTGTACTACACAGACTCCAGCTAGCTGATCTTTTTTTTTTTTTAAAGCAATCGGGGGTTAAGTAACTTGCTCAAGGTTACATGGCCAGGTGTTTCTGGGTGGGTGCTAAGTTTTGATTATTTGATTGGGAGCCCAGATTTGATCCCCAGGTCATTCCAACACTGGAGCCAGTGCTCTCACTTGCTGTGCTACCTGGCTGCCCCTAGCTAGCTGATCTTAACATATAACTTCTCTCATTTTCTATTCTTATCCTCATTCCCATCCTTTGGGAATGCCAGCCATTCTTCCACACTTGGTTCCTATTTCCTCTGTGTCTTTTGGTAGTATGATATAGAGGATAGAGACTTAGAATCAGGAAGACCTGGATTCAGATTCATCCTCTGACATTAACAGAACTTGAGCAAGTCAGTTTCCCCGACCTTTACTTTATTCAGCTCTAAAATATGAGGTGAAACACCTGTCATATCTATCTCTAATGGATTTGTGATGAAGCTCAAATGAGCCAATATATGTAAAGTTCCTTTGAAATACTATATAGATGTCCATTATATAACTTCCATCAAATTTCCCTAGATTAGTGATATTTCACTCTTAGAACTTTTTCATTGTCATATTTGGATCTCTCCTTTGACATCATTGCATTCTGCTTCACATCATAGTCATGCTTATTTGTGCATATGTGTTTTCTAACCCCACACTCACCTAGATGATAATATCTTTGAGAGTCAGGGTACTATATTGCTTTTCATCCATATATCCCAAGTTCATTTTTCTACATAATAATTTTCTTATATATTTGAATTGAATTTAGAATAATAGATGCATAGTGACTGGTCCTATACCTAATGCTTTTTCAGTTTAGGTAGTTGTAGCAGCAAGCACCCCAAGCATCCTCAGGGTTTGCTGCCAACACAGGTTCTTGGATCTGCTTTGATAAAGGAAAGCAATTCAAAATGGGTTAACAAGCTTACTTTAATCAGTCAAACATATATCGTTTATCTAGTTCAGGGGAAAAAAGTCAGCACCCCGAACTTCAGAATACACAGACAGAATTATCAAGACAGAAACAGATCAAGTAGATAGATTTCCAAACTGTCCAACCATTACATCCATACCCAGTCAACATCTGGGTTTTTTCAAGGGGGGGGGGGGGGCCCTCCGGACAACGGCTTCCCAGAATCCATATCAAATCACAGAATACTTCTCAAAGTGAGCCCCCAAAACAAAGCTACACATCAGGGGTTATATAGCCTGCTCCTGGCTCAGAGAATGTAACAACCTTCTGGACCCACTGGCCAATCAAGAAGTATCTACTGAAAAACAAGCCTCCCACCCCAGGCTCCAGGTGCACTTTAGCCTAGGGGCAGGGAAGATCCTTAAAATTTACATTCCCATTACAGAAGTCCTTGTCATTCTCTTATGGCAAAACCTTCCAAAAAACCAAGGTAACCTTTGTGCCTCAGTAAAGTATCCAATCTTGACTTTAGTATAATATGTAATTTTTTTATGACTTGATTATACCTTTGAGACAATTGGTTTTTATGTACCATCTTTTAATCTACAGGTAATTAATCATAAATTATATAAAAGTCGTTCAGAATTTGACAGTGAAATTGACAGTGTCCTTGAAGAGTTCTCCGTTGACCTAGTCTGTCTTGCAGGATTTATGAGAATTCTGTCTGGTCCTTTTGTCCAAAAATGGAATGGTAAGTAGTTTATTTATTTAACAACTCTAAGCCAGCCCAAAAGACAATCTTTGGTATTAAGTTTTTGTTCCATAAAGTGAAATGTTTGAGATTTTATTTCTGTGCAAAGTAGTCTAAGCAACTTCTAAAGGTGAGAATTTTTTTTTTATCATAACCATTCACAGAGTTTTAATGCATGTCTGTGGACCAGAATACTTTTCTCATTTTCCCTTGGTCTGCTAAATATTAATGTTCTTTCTAAAATTAGAATAAGTTGAGAGGTTTGTTTTGTTTATATGCTCAGTGATAAATTCTTTTCTACCAAAAATCCTAGAAATGTTTTGAAGTAGTAGATTTGTCAGACCTGTTTCTTTAGATTATGTGAGAAGGCTGAATTGAAACAAGTTTATGAGCATTTATTTTTTATATCAATATTCTCATGATTAATGGCCTATAAATCATGAAATCCTGCAAAATCTAAAGTGAGAGGTGTGGGGGTATTGAGATTGTGTTTTACAATGACATTATAGACCTGAGTGACTGGAATGAGAGCAGTGCCTTCAACAACTATAAGAAAGTTCAGAAAAGTAGAGGGTGGACTGAAAAGATAATGAAGTCTGTTTTTAACATGTTGGGATTGAGATTCCTATGAGACAGCATGTTTGAAATGGACCATTGAACAGTTTGTCACACGGGAAAATTTAAACCCAGAAAGATTAAATGATTTGCATAGAATCACAGAGCTAATTAATTGCAGAGCAAAGACTAGAAATCATATCTCTTTGCTCCCACTCCAATATACCTTCCATTTTGCTGCGCTATATTATTTAAAGTCAGGGTGAGATAGTAATTATGTATACATCTCCCACATAGAAAGTTTTACTTCTGATACCCCTCATTTTTATGTACTCCCTAAACATATACCCAGCTTCCCAGTGAATTTTCTACCATAGAAAGTTACCTTTCATTCTCACTACATACCTTCTTCCTTCCATTATTCCTACTTTTAGCTTTTCACTGCCTACTGAACTTTTTCACAGTTGCCTATTAAACTTTTCAGAATGATGGACCAAGGGGGGTGGTTAGGTGGCACAGTGAATTGAGCAGCAGCCCTGGAGTCAGGAGGGCCTGAGTTCAAATCTGGCCTCAAACACTTAACATTTACTAGCCGTGTAACCTTGGGCAAGTCACTTAACCCCAATTGCCCTGCCCTCACCCTTCCAAAAAGGAAAAAAAAAACCGGAATGATGGACCAAGAGACCCTACTTCCACACCATTACATGTGCTGCGCCTTGTCTTTACTCTTAGAGTATCCACCTTAGTTGAAGCCCTCATCACTTCTCACACTGATTATCACAGTAGTCTCCTAGTTTCCCTCCCTCAAGTCTCTCTCCATTCCAATCTATCTTTCACATGGCTAACAGTGATTTTACTTAATCACGTATGTTCTTATGGTCGTTCTCTCTCCTCCCACCCACCCCATTAGTCCCTTCCTCTTCCCTACCTTTAGAATGAGCACAGGTTAGAGGGATTGTTTTCACGCATAAGGATTGTTTCATCCCTAGAGCCTAGCACAAATGCCTGGCACATAGTAGGCACTTAATATTTATTTGTTTATTTATTGAGTCACCATGCCTCTTCTACTTGTGACTTGCATCCTTGAGGATGTTATCCCTTGACAGTCTTCACTACCACATCAACTTCAGAAGGATTAGACAAGGGAGAGAGGAGGAAAAAAATCCCCTCCTGCTACCTTCACTAGATATACCTCATACCTGGCATATCTTCACAATGGTGCTTGTGCCTTTTCTCATGCTTTCTGGCTTCCTCGACAAGAAGAAAGAAATGAATAGGTATACTCTTTGTTCCCCATAACTTCCAGACCCCCACTGCAATAATTATTCAACAGTCTGAAGTTTTCTCTATCTGTATAACCCTATCCAGATCCTGATGGTAGTCTTCTGTTGGCTCTCAGGTCATTCTCCCTGCTTTCTTGAGTTTCACATGAAACCCACAGTATTCCCTTCTACTTGCCTTTGCATGTGGAACGACTTCAGTTTATCAGTTGATGTCCGCAAATATCCTGAGTCGCATTTAACTTCTCCAACTTCTATATCTATATCTTCATTCCACCTCAGTCACACAGAGATGGTCACACCTTTCTGATCTCAACAATATCATCCATAAGTATTCTATATTTCCTTAAGTCTGAACTCCCATATTTTGACACTGACTATTGATAGGATGGTCTCCTATCCTTCCATTTCTATTCAAGTTTTCTCCTTCTAAACCAATTCTTTATCTTCATTTTTAACATCCCTCCTTCTCCTACTCCAGGCCTGCACAACATGCAGCCCACTAATGCATTTCAGGTGGCCCTCAAAAAATGTGGAGGATGTAAAAACTGGCCTGCACAACATACAGCCTGCGGGCCTTACTGGCTTTACTCCCTCCCTTTGAAATCTTGTCTCTATAGTTACCCAGTTCTCTCATAAACTCTGTTCTGTTCTTGAATTCCTTGCCACCCACCATTTATCTTTTATGTATATCCTGCACTGTTGAAAGAAACCACATAACTCCCAACTAGGTTGTCCACTACATTATGTTTGTATTACCTAATCTCAATTGGGCTGTAATTACTGAATAGCAACTCTTATTTTCCCCTCCTTGGCTTTCTATCCTACTTCCCACAGTGCTGGTTCTAAATCTTATTTCTACATAAACCTTCTGTGCTAGTTACCCACAGCAGAGGACTCCACCTCTTACTTTTCCAAGGGAAAGAGAAGAAATCCATCTTAGGGTTGCTCCTTTCCCCATCCCCATTCTTTTCTTTGTTGCAGGCTGTAATAGAAAGATGACCTTTCTTCTCAGTGTGGCAAATCCACTACTTATGCTCTTCATCATGAATTCTCCCAGTGCTTGCTTTTTGATTACCATCCCATCTTCAATCACAACTATCTCCTTATTTGCTGATTCCTGCTTCATACAAACATGCCTGGATCTTTCCATCTTTTAAAATCACATCGACCAAGAATTGAGTCAAATTTATAAGAATACAAGTCATTCCCCAATTAATAAATGGTCAAAGGATATGAACAGGCAGTTTTCAGAGAAAGAAATTAAAGCTATCCATAAGCACATGAAGAAATGCTCTAATTCACTACTGATTAAAGAAATGCAAATCAAAACAACTGAGGTACCACATCTCACCAGTCAGATTGGTTAAGATGACAAAACAGGAAAATGACAAATGCTGGAGAGGATGTGGGCAAATTGGAACACTAATGCATTGCTGGTGGAGTTGTGAATTGATCCAGCCTTTCTGGAGAGCAATCTGGAATTATGCCCAAAGGGCTATAAATACTTTCATACCCTTTGACCCAGCAATACCACTCCTAGGGTTATATCCCAAAGAGATCATAGAAATGAGAGAAAGACCCATATGTACAAAAATGTTTATAGCAGCTCTTTGTGTGGTAGCAGAGAATTGGAAATTAAGGGGGTGCCCATCAATTGGGGAATGGCTGAATAAGTTGTAGTATATGCATGTTATGGAATACTATTGTGCTATAAGAAATGAGGAGCAGAACCAGGAGAAATTTGTACACAATTACAGACACAACATATGTGTGATGAACCAACTTTGATAGACTGGACTCCTCTCAGCAATGCAGTGATATAAGTCAATCCCAAAAGACTCATGATGGAGAGAAATATGTGCATCCAGAGAAAGAACTAGAAAGAACTAAGTTTATATCCAGGTGGAAGCAAAATACCTGATCTTTTTCCTTCTCTTATTTGGTTTTATGTCCTCTTTACCATTTTTCATTCCAGCTGGTACAATCCATCCTTATAACCTGACTAATGTATAATGTGAAAGTATCTACAGATCCTATACTTGACTATAAGCCGCCATGGGGGGGGGGGGACAAAATGTGAAACTCAAGGAATTGTGGAATTGAATCCTGTAAACTAAAAGGAAACAAACAAATTAATAAAAAAAAAATAAAAAATGCATGATAAAATCACATCAACCTGCCATTCCATGAAATAATCATCCTCAATCTTTTCTGTTTTGTAAGCAGCCTCCCAGAAAAATCATTTCTCAGTCTCTAGCAATCTGGTTTTCAGCCTCATCACTCAATTAAAACTGCTGCATCCAAAATTACATGTTATCTCTTAATTGCTAAATCTGATTCAGACCTTGCCCTTCTTGGTCTCTGCAGCTTTTAACAGTATTTTCTTCTGTGTAACTACTTCAGAGTTAGCCTATGTTGAATCTTCATCCATATCTTTCTCCCCCTCCCCCCCTCTTACCTCCCTAAACCCTTTCTTCATCATCTCCTCATCTCTCTTTAATTGTCCTCTTAGCAGGGACTCCTAAATCTGCATGTCTAGCCCTATTCTCTCTCCCAAATTCTAGGCCCATAGTACTAACTATTAGATGTCCCTTAGACATCTCAAAATTATTGTGTCCAAAATAGGAGTAATTATCTTTGCACCAGGGTGGCTAGGTGGCACAGTGAATAGAGCATAGGCCCTGGAGTCAGGAGGACCTGAGTTCAAATCTGGCCTCAAACACTTAACACTTACTAGCCACGTGACCTTGGGCAAGTCACTTAACCAATTAACAAATCAATTGCTCTGCCTTCCCCCTTTCAAAAAGCCCCCCCAAAAAATTTATCTTTGCACCTTCAACTGTTCATCTTCAAACTTCCCTATTTCTGTTGAAACCCTTCCCCTCATCCCTACCATTCCAATCACCCAAAGTCTTCCTGGACTTTCCCCCTTCCTATCCAATCATTTGTCAAGTCTTGGCACTTGTATTTGTGTAACATCTTTTGCACACCCCTCCTAGTCCAGGCTCTCATCACCCCTCATCTTCCTAATCCACCTTCTTGCTTCCAGTCTTTCCACTTGCCAATCCATCTTCCACCCCATGTCAAAATGACGTTCTTAAAGGATGCTTCACCCAGGTTATTCTACTGTTTAAGAATCTCCTGGGGTGGCTAGGTGGCACAGTGAATAGAGCACCAACCCTGGAGTCAGGAGGACCTGAGTTCAAATCTGGCCTCAGACACTTAACACTTCCTAACCACATAACCTTGGGCGAGTCATTTAACCCCAATTGCCCTGCCTTCCCCCCTCCCCAAAGCAAAAAAAAAAATCCTGTAGTTTTCCTCTTGCCCTAGAATATATAAATTACACAGTTATTTGTAGTATTACTCTGCATAAATCCACCCTTCTAGGTTTATTTCACATTGTCCCATTATATACTCAGTGTTACAGCCAAGCCAAGCTACTTAACATTCCTTCAACTCTGCAGGTTATCCACCCACCTACCCAACATTTCCATATCTTTGCACAGGCTCTAGTCTCTGCCTACCTAGCTAGGTAAGACAATGGATAGACCCCTGCTCCTGGAGTCAGGAAGACTTCATATCTACCCTCAGACACTTACTAGCTGTGTGACCCTGGGCAAGTCATAATAATAGTACCTTCCTCACAAGATTTTTGTGAGGATAAAATGAAAGAATATTTGAAAAGTAATTAGTACAACACCTTGCACATAGTAGGTGCTTATAAATGCTTATTCCCTTCCCCCTCTTCCTCTTAAAATACTTAGCATCCTTCAAGGATCGACTCTTTTGTGGCCTCATATGGGAAACCTCCTCTGAATTCCCATAATCAGTTTTATTTCTGTCCTCAAATTGTGGATATGTGGGTATGTGTGTGTGTATGTAAGAGTATAAGTTCCTTGATTGCTAGAATCTTAAAAATGGTGACTGAAAGCTATAACACTATTAGCATTAGTTCTGTATAATACTTAAGTCATAGTATGTATTAAATAGGTACTTAGCAAAAGATGTAACTATTATAAAGTCATCCTGCATGTGATGGACCTGATCTGTGTCAATAGTACAATTCTGCATCCGGGAGGTCTAAACTCTAATCACAGTTTTTTGTTTTAATTTCTAGGTAAAATACTCAACATCCACCCATCATTGCTCCCTTCTTTTAAGGGTTCAAATGCCCATGAGCAGGTTCTTGAAGCTGGAGTGAGAGTCACTGGCTGTACAGTACATTTTGTGACTGTAAGTCTCTTTCCTTCCTAAAAAATTAGCTGCTTTAAAGTTATACAGATAATTTGTAATGGCTAAGGTTAGCTTTGTATATATTGAAAGCAAATTTTCTTTTTGTAGGAACAAGTGGATTCTGGACAAATTATTGTTCAAGAGGCTGTCCCAGTAATGAGAGGTGACACTGTTGCAACTTTATCGGAAAGAGTAAAAATAGCAGAGCATAAAGCATTTCCCGCTGCTTTACAGATGGTGGCCAGTGGTTCAGTAAAACTTGGAGAAAATGGAAAAATTTGTTGGAGTAAAGAGGAATAAAGCACCATAAATTTAGAGAGAAAGAATTTGTATTTAGGGGGTGGCTAGGTGGCGCAGTGAATAGAGCACTGGCCCTGGAGTCAGGAGTACTTGCGTTCAAATCCGGCCTCATACACTTAACACAAAAAAAAACTAGCCATATGACCTTGGGCAAGTCACTTAACCCCAATTGCCCTCCAAAAAAAAAAATTTGTATTTATCTGTCAAGTGTGGTTATTTGTACTTTCTGTCATGCATACAAAATACTAGCAAACAGAGGAGAAACCTTTACATCTGTTTGTTTAAAAAAAATCCTATTCCTTACTAACAACAGCCCTCCACATAAGATTAATATATCACCCATATGTACAAAAATACTTATAGCAGCTCTTTTTGTGGTGGCAAAGAATTAGAAATTGAGGGGATGCTCATTGGGGAATGACTGAACAAATTGTGCTGTACATGGTCGTGATGGAATGCTGTCGTGCTATAAGAAGAGCAGATTGATTTCAAAAAAACCTGGAAAGATTTATATGGACGGATGTGAAGTGAGCAGAACCAGAACACTGTACACAGTAACAGCAATATTGTGTAAGTATGAATGACTTAAAATATTCTGATCCAAGACAATTCCAGAGGACAGAGGATGAAAAATGGTATCCACCTCCAGTGGAAGAACTAATGGAAACTGAAATTGAAGCATAGTTTTTTTTACTTTTCTATTTTTCTTGGTTTTTGTTTTTCTTTTGCAAGATGGCTAATACAGAAATGTTTTGCAGGGCCTCATATGTATAATTGAAATCAAATTGCTTGCTTCTTCAAGAAGGGAGAGAATTTGGAACTCAAAATTTTCTTTAAATGATTGTTAAAAATATTTTATTACATGTAATTGGGAAACATTTAACAAAATTAATAAAAATATATTTAAAAAGAAAATAAAAATAAGATGATATCATAAAGACTAGCTGAGAAACCTGTCTACTTCCCATATAATACCAAACTTAACATAAAATAAAGCTCTCTATATGTGAAACAAATATACAAATAACTGTCTTAAATCTCACATGATTATCTAAGCTTTAGCTAGACGGTTGTCTTTTCATTCCCCGTCAAACAAGATGTCAAATTTCTCCATCCATCAAACAGGACTTTACCCTGACCCCTTCCTCATCTTTCCTATTCTGTCCCTCTGATCTTTATCACTTGTCATTCTTTAAATATTTTTTTTTTCATTCAGCAAACTAAGCAGGCTAATGTGTTGATTTAAATTGCAGTTAAAGCCTCTTCCTCAAGCTGTATATATGTACTGCTTTAAATTTCCTCCTTACCGACTTTTCCCTCTTTGTTCTTTAATTTAGAGGCTTTAATCATCCTTAGATAACACCCCAGTTTCAGAAAGAAACTTATAAGCTTCTTGTATCTCACTAACAGCATACAATTTTCTGGTATCCAACTATTTTGACACTATAATTATCCAAAAGATTGTAAAACCAGAATGTTGCCTTCTCCAATCGACCCAGGTTTTGACTCCTTATATACAGCATTTCTTCAGAGCTTTGAAGCTTACCAAGTGCATTATGTTTTGATAAGTCATTTGATCCTCACAACAGCCTTGTGAGATAGGTACTTTTATCCTCATTTTACAGATGAGGAAACAGCCTGAGAGGTTAAATGACTTAACCAGGGTCACTCTGGTGTGTTTGTGTGTAAGGCATTAAACTCATGTCTTCCTGACTCTTGAGTCCCACTCTCTATGTACTATGTCACTCTTATACACATACCTATTTGCGCATACACTACACAGACATATGTGTGTGTACAGTATCCCCTGAGAATCTTAGTGCAGTTCTAAGCTATTAAAAGAAGCCAACTTCTAAGCTTAATAGTTTAGAATAGAGGTTCCCAAACTTATTTGGCCTGCTGCTCCCTTTAAAAAAAAAAATTTACTTGCCCTTCCCTCCAATCTACTTTCTTTAATGCTTTAATGGGTTTTTATTTTTTAATTTGCATCGTTTCCAAAAAATGTAATTTTTTTACATGATGCATCTTTAATAATTTATTGTAAATTTGTGGGGGTTTTCCTGCATTAAAATTTTGATGATGCAATATTACATCATATAACTTATGTTGTAAACAAGTCATTACATGCACATATTTCTACTGATACATGCTGGACTTGCCCACAATGTACCACACACTGGCCTCGCAACACTTACTTGTTAAGACCTGTGGGCAGACTTGACCACTGATTGGTTAAAACTTTCATTTTGTGTGGAAAAATAATGTAATCACTATGACTTTAACTCTTACAAAACAGATGAAACATGTATGAATGGTTTTTCAAAATTTCCTTTTCTTAATGCTTCCACTGCCCCCTTAATTTTATTCAACACCCCCCAATTGCACCCAAGGCTACTTACTATCCACCCCACTTCCAACTATCTATCTACACTAAGTTTGCTGTGGGATGCGATTGAAGTGAAAAGATCTACTACCTAATAGCAAGAGTGATTTTTGGGAAAGCTCGCAACCCTCAGGGCAAGGCCCCATTTTGGAATTTTCTAGTTGAGTCTGTCAGTATTTTACAGTGTACAGCCTACAATATTCACCTGTACTCAGGGTTAGAATACTACTGCATACTCAAGTTCACTAACAGCTGAGCAGTTCTCAGTTTATACCAAAGGAAAGCTTATTCTCATTCCACAAGGTATGATTAGCAACAAAGCTAAAAAGGGGATCATGCATGTGAGTTCAAATTATTTGTGGTAATGATCTTTTCCTAATTTGTCACACATAAAGGCAAGATTACTATAACTGGAAAGAACAAAATATTTCAATGTATGCAGAGGCCCCAAAAAAATGTAGTTTGAATTTAAGGATATTTTATTTGTGCATTTTTGGGTTGTTTTTAATAAGACTTACAAAAACCTTGCTGGACTGGCCGAGATGGCCACTTAAACAAGAGGCAGACCACCCAGCTTTTACATACCTACTCCTACAAAAAACCTGAAATTCATACCAGATGAAATAATCAAGAAATGTAATGAGAAACTACAGTGATTTCTTCCACCGCAGAATTGCAGAAAAAGTCAGCCAGAAGCCCATAACTATGGGAAAGGGAGCCACCAATAAAGACACCATCAGCCTAGTTGACCAAGCTGGTGGATTTAGTGCAACCAGAGCCATTGTGTACTGCAAGGCTTTGTGTCTGGATGCAGCAAGAGCAGATGGCTCTCTTCAGAAGGCCCGCAGGTGGGGACCTTGGAAGCCCTGGGGAAATGGCAGCAACCAGCATAGCTTGGCAGCACTTAGACCTGGACGCCACAGCCCCAGGGGCTTTAAGATTCCTAGCACTTAGTCTTGAGATGCCATGGAGGTCCCTCTACTGTGAACCTCAGAGATCCCAGGGGACCTAATCCCAGGAGGAGGAGATCTATGCAGGAACACAGATGACCCAGGTCAAGTCCAAATATGACCAATCATCCACCAGAAGTGAATCCTGACCTTGGCAAAACCTAGTTCTAGTTCTAGAACTAAAGCTAGAGAAATGAGTAAACCAAATAAGACCCCAATCAGTATTTTTTTTAATTGTAGATTTAAATATCCCCAAAAGAAAATTAAATTTCTAAACACTATAAGCAGAGACTTGAAAAATAAATGGATTAAGAAAATGGTAGAGATGACTGGATTAGAACCAAGAGAGCATTGTACACAATAATAGCAACATTGTGCAATGATCAACTTTGATAAACTTAGCTCTTCTCAGGAATACAGTGATCTAAGACAATTGCAAAAGACTCATGATGGGAAATGCTATCCTTATCTGGAGGAAAAACTGGAATCTGAATGCAGATCAAAGCATACTATTTTATTTTTTTTCTTTCTCATGGTTTTCCCCTTTTGTTTTCATTTTATTATTATTAATATGCTTAATATAATTGTACATGCATAGCCTATATCAGATTGCTTGCCATCTTGGAGAGGAGGGAAAAAATATTTGGAACTCAAAATCTTATAAAAGTGAATATTGAGGGGCGGCCAGGTAGAACAGCGAGTAAGAATACTGGCTCCAGTGTCAGGATGACCTGGGGGGATGACCTGGGGATCAAATCCGGGCTCAGACACTTATTACCCACCCAGAAACACCTGGCCATGTAACCTTGAGCAAGTTACTTAACCCCAATTGCTTAGGGGCAGCCAGGTGGCTCAGCAAGTGAGAGCATTGGGTGCCAGTGTCTGTCGGGGTGACCCGGGGATCAAATCCAGGCTCGGATACTTAGCACCACACCCAGAAATAACTGGCTGTGTAACCTTAAGCCAGTTATTTAGCCCCAATTGCTTAAAAAAAAAAGTGAATGTTGAAAACTAGCTTTACATGTAATTGGGGGAAGGAGGAAATACTATTAAGTAGAGGTAAAAAGAAAATGGTAGATCTGATATAATAAAGAACTGGCCCTAAAAACATCAAGAAAAATTAAGAACCATTAAAACTCCCTGAAAAGTTTTTTAAGCCTTGATGCTAATTTTAAAAATAAGTTTCTAATTTATATTTTCTGTTTCTTACATTACTGTAGTATTCCCATGTACCCTACCCTCCTCATCCCAGAGAGCCATCATCCATATGACAGTATTTTTGGGAAAGGAAAAGAGGAGTTGGCACAATTGGCTGAGACATTCAAGAAGTGCAAAACTATGTATAATGTACAACACCCGTGAATATGCCACCCACATGGTAGGTTAGGGGTGTCTTCTCATATCTTTTCAAGTCCCACTTGACTTGTTATATTTTTTTATTTTTAGGTGTTATTCTTTCCATTTACATTGTTATAGTTATTGTATATATTGTTTTTATGGCTCTACTTCATTCTACATCTTTCATAAAAATCTTTACATGCTTCTCAATATTTACACAGACCATTTCTTACAACCCAGTAATATTCATGTATCACAATTTCTTTAGCCATTCCCCAATCACTGGACATCTACTTTGTTTCCAATTCATATCTGTCACAAAAAATGTTGCTATACATATTTTGAAGTATTGTGGGGGGTTTTTTTATTGATGGAATTCCAAATTGCTTTTCAAAACAGTTATGCTGTTTCACAGCTCTACTAAATATATTAGTGTGCCTATCTTTCTACAACCCCTCCAACATTGTGCCATTTTTGCCAATTTTCAGGGTATGGGGTTGAAACCTCAGGGATGTTTTGATTTGCATTTCTTACTAGTAATTTGGAGCATTGTTTTTTGTGTAGTTATGAGTACTTTGCAGTTCTGTTGCAGAGGATATGGGAATGTTGGAACACTAATTCATTGTTGGTGGAGCTGTGAGCTGATCCAACCATTCTGGAGAGCAATTTGGAACTATGCCCAAAGGGCTATAAAAATGTGCATACCCTTTGACCCAGCAATAATCACTTATAGGGCTGTATCACAAAGAAATCATAAACATGGGAAAATGACCCACATTTACAAAAATATTTATAGCAGTTCTTTTTGTGGTGGCCAGGAACTAGAAATTGAGGGGCTGTCCATCAATTGGGGAATGGCTTAACAAGCTATGGTATATGAATGTAATGGAATACTGTTGTGTTATAAGAACTGATGAATATAGGCTGACTTCAGAGAAACCTGGAAAGACTTATATGAACTGATGTTGAGTGAGGGGAGCAAATCCAGGAGAACATTGTACTCAGTAACAGCCACAGTGTGCAAGAACTGATTTTGATAGACTTAGTCCTTCTCAGCAATGCAAGGACCTGAAACAATTCCAAAGGACAGATAATGGAAAATGCTAGCCACATTCAGAAAAAGAACTATGAAGCAGACTATTTTCTTTTTTGTTTTGTTTTATTGGGAGGGGGGGTTCCTTTCTCATGGTTTTTTCCATTTGATATAATTTTTCTATACTACATGACTAATGTGAAAATGTGTTTAATAGGAGTGTATGTGTAGAGCCCATATCATATTGCAAGCCATCTTTGGGAGGGAGCAGGGAAGGAGGTAGAGAAAATTTAAATCTTATGAAAGTGAATGTTGAAAACTAAAAATAAATCATTTAATAAACTGGGGGGGAAATACTTTGCAAGTAAGTATGAAACGAAGATTCACAGTTTCATATAGTATCTTTTATATTCTGTATATGATAAAATGTTCTCTTTTTGGTTTTAAGAACTTTTAAAATTTTATATATACACATATATTTAAACCTTCCTAGTAGTTTGGGGGGAAGTGGGGTGCGGGCGCAGCGGGGAAACAGTCTGATTTTAACATACCTTCCCATATATTATTTGACAAATCCAAAGGCATGGTAACTAGATGTCCAGTAGATATCAACATGTCCAAAATAGAACTTATTCATTATCTTTCCCCTAAAGCCTCCCTACCACACCTTGCTTTCCCTATTCCTGTAGAGAGCAACACCATCCTCCCAGATGTGGTGGGTGAAAGATAAAATGTGTGAGGAAACAAAGGTCTGATCTGTAAAAGGAAGCAATACAACATTTGATAATCTGATTTCTAACTGGAAGATTAGGGACTTGTTGAATTGGGAGGGAGAAAGTGAACAGTTGAAATTCCTTAAATTCAGAAAAAGAGGTGTCCCACTCTTCCCAATCTGTAAACAAGCCCTCCCTGACTTAAATCCAATTCACTTACATGTCATAGCATCACCTCCCTGATGTCATGGTCCTCTTCAAGAAGTAGGGACAGGGGCAACCAGGTAGCACAGCGAGTAAGAGCACCGGCCCCAGTGTCGGGGATGACCTGGGATCGCATCCAGCTCTGATACTTAGCACCACTCCCAGAAATAACTGGCTGTGTAACCTTGAGCAAGTTACTTAACCCCAATTGCTTAAAAAAAAAGAAAGAAAAAGCAGAAGGACAAACAATAACCTCTGTGAGTAGAAATAGGAACATCGGAGCTGCTGCTTTTTCTTTTCCTTTCCTTCTTTCTTTCCATCTGTCCACATAGGGTATCATACCCTTACCTGCCAGTGCTCTGCCCAAAGGAATGTAAGTTTTGATCCCCTGAAACCTTTTTTATTTTCAAATGATTTATTAACTTCTGATTTACATCATTCATTTCTGCCAGATTTTGAGTTACAAATTTTCTCCCCGTTTTTCCCATACCCACCGCCCCAAAATAGCAGTCCCACAGGATATCCCCTCCTCCAATCTGCTCTCTCCCATATTTTCTCCCATACCCCTTTTGACTTTTCCAAGGGATCTCTATGCCCCAGTGCCTGTATATCTTATTTCCCGATTATGTGTAAAATAGTATTAATAATAGTATATATATATTTAAACATTTGATTTTAAAACTTTGAATTCCAGATTCATTCCCTTCCTCCCTTGTCACCCACCCTTACTGGGAAGATAAGCAGTTCAGCATAGGTTGTACATGTGTGGCTAATGCAAAACAGTAACATAATAGATATATTATAAAAGACTGACTATATTTCCCTCCCTCCTATCCCACCTCCCACTTGTTCTGTTCTCTACTTTGATCCCATCCCTTTTCAAAAGGGGGTGCTTCCAACTTCCCTCCCCCCCAGCCTGCCCTCCTTTCCATCATCCCCTTCCCCATTACTCTCCTATAGTGTGAGATACCCTATTTAGTGTGTATTTCATTCCCTCCTCAAGCCAAATTCAATGGGAATAAGGTTGATCCATTCCCTTTTGCCTTCCTTTTCTTCCTTTGACCTCCATTGTAACCATTTTCCCTTGCCTCTTCTATATGAGATAGTTTACCCCATTCTGTCTCTCCCCATCTCCTCTCATTATATTCCTCTCTTACCTCTTAATTTCATATTTTAAGTATCATCTCTTCCTGTTAAATTGGTCCTGTGCCCTCTATCTATGTATACCTGTAAACATATATACACACATTCACATGTATTCATATGCCCATATACCCTCATATATAGGCATATATATATACATATATATTTCTATTCCCTTCAACTACTGAGAAAGGTTTCATAAGTTACAATTCTTGTTTTTCCACGTAGGAATGTTAATAGTTCAACTTTGATAAGTTCCTTATGATTTCTTTTCCCTGTTTACCTTCTCATGCTTCTCTTGCTTCTTGTATCTGAATGTCAATTTTTCTATTCAATTCTGTTTTTTTCAACAGGAATGCTTGAAAGTCCTCTATTCCACTGAATGACCATATTTTCCCCTGAAACATGATACTCAGTTTTGCTGGGTAGGTGACTCTTGGTTTTAATCCCAGCTCCTTTGACCTCTGGAATATCATATTCCAAGCCCTTCGATCCCTCATTGTAGAAGCTGCCAGGTCCTGGGTTATCATGATTGTGTTTCCACAATATTCAAATTATTTCTTCCTGGCTGCTTGTAATATTCTCTCCTTAATCTGGGAATTCCAGAACTTGGCTATAATATTCCTAGGAGTTTTCTTTTTGGGATCTTTTTCAGGAGGTGATCAGTGGATTCTTTCAACCTCTATTTTGCCCTCTACTTCTAAAACATCAGGGCAGTTTTCTTTGAGAACTTCCTGGAAGATGATTTCTAGGTTCTTACTTTGATCATGGCTTTCAGGTAGTCCAATAATTTTTAAATTATCTCTCCTGGATCTATTTTCCAGGTCAGTGGTTTTTCCCATGAGATGTTTCACCTTGCCTTTTATTCTTTCATTTGTTTAGATCTGTTTAACAGCATCTTGATTTCTTATAAAGTCATTAGCTTCCATTTGATCCAATCTAATTCTGAAGCAATTATTCTCCTCAGTGAGCTTTTGAGATTCTTTTTCCATCGGGCAAATTCGGCTTTTTAAGGCATTCTTCTCCTCATTGCCTTTTTGAGCCTCTTTTGCCATTTGAATTAGTCTATTTTTTAAGGTAGGATTTTCCTGTCAGACTGTTGACTCTCATTTCGTAATTTTCCTGCATTGTTCTCATTTCTCTTCCCAATTTTTCCTCCACTTCTCTTATCTGCTTCTTAAGGCCCTCTATGGCCTGTAACCAGCACGTATTTTCCTTTGAAGCTTTTGGTGCAGGAGTTCTGACTTCACTGTCTTCCTCCTGTTCCATGCTTTGCTCCTTTTTGTCCCCAAAATAGGAGTCTAATGTTGGAATCTTCTGTCTGCTTTGTTTCCTTTGCCTGGTCATGTCACCCCTCAGTCACTTGACCCCTGGGCTTTTTGCCACAGTAGCACTCTGCCACCAGACAGTAGCAAACACTGGGGTTTTCTCAGCTGCCGGAGGTATTAGATGGGTGCCCTCTCTGAGGTCTCCACGTGCTCTGGCAAGCTGGACACACACCCCAGGACCTCCACCCCAGACTGCAATCCAGATCCAAGCAGGATAAAGCAAGAGCGATAACCCCTTAGACTGGTGCTTGGTTCCCCTACACTCTGCAGGCCAGGAGCTGAAGCTGCCAAGTGGTGTCTCAGTGGCTTCTCACCCTGGGGGCAAAAGGCACACACTCCCACTTACTGGGTCCCAAAGTCCAGACTGCACTGACCTCTCACTTTGTCCTTCCCATCTATGTGTTGATAACTCTGGAAATGGCCACAGCTGCTGCTGATCTGGAGTCCCTCAGGCCTGTGGCTGGTCAGGCCTGCCCTGGGGCTAAAGCCTTGGCGTGGGGCTGGGCTCAGCTCCCAAAGCGCTGTGCTGGCTGATTCCTTCTGGGCTCTCCTCAGCGGGAGGTTAGCTTCTCTGTGTCATTTTGTGGGTTCTGCAGCTCCAAAGTTTGTTTAGAGTCCCCTTTTTACATGGATTGGGGAAGGTGGAAACTGGAGCCCTGGGGAGATACTGCTTCTACTCTGCCATCTTGACTCCGCCCCGAAACCTTTTTTTCTTAAGGACCATTCCTTCAACCCAAATCATTCTGACTTCTCATTGATTGGCTAACAATAGGTCCCATCCCATTGTTTGGGCCCTGATTGGCCAGAAACTGGGAGGTTCCTCCCCTCCCAGACTGATTTTTTTTTAACTAGGTAAACAGGTCATTCTCTGCCTCATTTCTTCCTAGACTTAATCACGGAATGGGTGCTGCTTCAGTCACACTAAGACCTGGGACAGACCTTAACTTAAAAAGGTCAAAGTCTCCCACTGCATCTAGGGCCACAGTTCAGTTTTCCTGTTCTATATCTTGCCACTGAACCCAGACGGTTTAGGAGGACAAAAGTGAGGCTGGTGACTTTTGTAATGTCAATATAATATGTGTGTGTGTGTGTGTGTGTGTGTGTGTGTGTGTGTGTGTGTGTGTGTGTGTGTGTATGATGTAATGTCAATATAATGTAATGTAAGATCTTTCCCACCCATTAACTGGCCTCTGGTGGAGCCCATTAAGGGAAACCTGCTTAGGGGAAGCTTGCTTGTAGGAAGGCTTTCACACCTTTTGCTAATTTCTAATTAAGCACTGAGTCAGGAGGGTTGTGATGCCTAATGGCTCTGAGAAGTATATATATACTCTGAGTTGATGTTTTGCTATGGAGGCTTACTTATGAAAAGGATCTTGTGATTCCCTGTTTGAGATTCTGAGTGGCCTTATCTTCAGAGCTCCCCAACTGCTCAGATGTAATCTCTTGATCCAGAGATGTATATAAAGTATATAGCAATATTGCTTTGATTCAGGCAGTCTGTTGGTTTTTATTTCTCTGCTTGTATTTTCTCTGTTTGTATGTTCTCTGAAGTTCAGGGTGCTGACTTTTCCCCTGAACTAGTGAATATAATAAACAGCTGTCTTTCCTAGTAAAACAGATCTAACAACCTGTGCTAGCAGCTATCCTGAGTATGACAGTGTGATTGCCACTACAACTTTGCACAGCACCCCCACCTAAATCCAACTTACTACCATGTCATGGCATCACCTTCCTGATGGCATGGTCCTCTTCAAGAAGGAAGGACAAACAATATCAGTTTAATAAACAATGTGTGGCAATTGCCTAATCAGGACCAGGTTCTTTCTTTAGCTTAGAACTGGATCCTGAATACAAGAGAAACAGACTTTTATATGTTAAAAATAATCAAATAAGGACAGGTTAATTAAAAGGAAACAATACAACAATAGATAATCTGATTTCTAATTGGATGAAAGATTAGGGACTTTTTGAATTGGGAGGGAGAAAGTGAACAGTTGAAATTCCTTAAATTTAGAAAAAGAGATGGCCCACTCTTCCCAAGTGTCTGTAAACAATCAAAGGAACATGGAAACAATAACTGATCAGTACAGAGCCAGTTTTCAGATAAGACATATGGATTGCTTGAGATGTACAATTGTGAGAAAACTCCTTGCACTGATCTTTGGATCTGACTGAGTTTCTGATCAGCATAACCTCATCATAACTAAATATTTCATCTTTCACCCACCATGCATTCCTTCAGGCTCAAAACTTAGGACTCATCTTGAATTCTTCACTATCTCTCACCAGGAATATTCAAGTTATTGGGACAGCATGTTGATTTCACCTTTATAACATCTCTTATTACTTCATACCTTGAATATAACAATAGCCTGCTGGTGGGTCTACCTGCCTCAAATTCCTCCCCACTCCAATCCATCCTTTATTCAGTCACTAAAGGAATTTTTCTTAAGTGCAGTTCTGATTGTCACACACATTCAATAAACTCTAAACTCTAATGGCTTCCTATTGCCTCCAGGAGCAAATGCAAAATGCTTTGTTTGGCATTTAAAGCCCTTCATAGCCCCCTCCAACTTTCCAGGTCTTCTTAAACCTTTTCCCCCTAACACACACTTTTCCATCCAGTGACATTAGTCTCCTGGCTGTTTCACAAACAAGACACTTCATCTTTCAACGCTAGACATTTTTAAAGTAAATGTTTATTGATTGAGGCCTAGTGATGTCTCCTTGTGCTGGGACCTTAACATTACCCAAGGCCTAAGCCCTGTCATAGGTAACATCACTGGCCCTATACTAAGTCAGGAATGCTGCCATGAGTATCATCATAGCTGAGGCCTAAACCTGAGCTCTTCCCTAATGGTCAAACTGCTCCCAACTTCATACCAAGGCTAAATTTATCTACCACTGTCTCCTTTAAGACTTTTTAAACTATTGCAGCATCTCCTCCCTCCCTGTGCCAGGAGTGCATTTATCTTTGGGTTCACAGGGGAGATCCAGTGCTTTCCAAAATGCCTTGTACCAAAGAGTCCCAACAAAGCCAGAAGCCACCCAAATGCCATATTAACAGTCCGATGTAGGGAAGAACTGGAAATAAAGTGACTGCCCATTTGGTCAGGAAAAGGCCAAAAAAACTTGTGATACATGAATATGAATACATGATACATGAACTGTTCCAGTGCTATTAGAAACAACAAATATGAGTACAGAGCCATATGAAAAGATTTACTGAGTGAAGTAAAAGCCAAAATATATTCACAATGACAATTACAATGTAAAAGAAGGAACCACCACAACCAATTAAAAGGTGGTGTTGCAAAGTTATAAAGAAGTATGAGAGAGAGAAGAGACCCCCACATACACTCCTTTGCCTAGATGGGAGGTGGATAGGTGTGGTATTTTGCACATATTTTCAGACTTAATGTATTGGTCAGTTTTGCTGCAGGGAGTGAAGTTTTTACCTATATAGGATGGCTCTCTGAAAGGGAGGAGAGGGGGCAGGGATACTGGGAGAAATTTTGGTGATATAAAAAAAAAGATTAATAAAAATTAATTTTAAGACATTTTGTTAAAGCCCTGTTCAGTTCCTTCACCACAGTTTTCATATTACCACACAATGGTAGTCTTGAGGCAATGTTGGGGATTTTCTCCTGAACCTTCTAGCTGCTGAACCTAAAGATTACTATGTAGATGTAGCAACCAACCATTTATTGCAGTTATCTTTAGGGTACAGTTCTTAAAGTCACCATACATTCTTAGCTGTATCTAGTTGCTAAATGGTCACAGACATTGTCTACTATTGGAGGCCTTTCAGGGCTCACTTTCATGAGCATCACAGATCTCCCACTTTCTTTTTGTTTTAAAGCAATTGGGGTTAAATAACTTGCCCAAGGTTACACAGTTTGTGGGGGGGGGGTGAGTGTTAAGTATCCGAGGCCAGAACTGCTTCCGGGTCCTCCAGACTCCAGGCCCGAGCTCTTACTGTGCCACCTAGCCTGCCCTGATTTCCCACTTTTAAGATCATTCTATTCCAAATGAGACACTTGTAATTCACCTAATAATTAACAAATTTAGCCGTGGCAGGGAAAGGGCATGAATAGCATAGAAAGGACATCCAACTAGGATATGGCCTATATTTCACCAAACCCAGCTTCCCTGCCTCCAGGAATTGCCCATTATGGTCTGTGTCAGATAAGAAGCCTGAATGATGTCCTGGGGCTCTTCATGCCTCTAACCTTTTCTGAGCAGGAAGCCTCATCAAATGACCTAAAAAGATTGGCTCTCTGAGCCAATCAAGTCTCATGGACAACCTCAATACTTTTTTCCTTTTCAATTAATTTATTTTTAGTCTTCGACATTCACTTTTATAATATTTGAGTTCTAAATTTCTCCCCTTCACTAAGGCGGCATGCAATCTGATATAGGCTATACATGCACAATCATACTAAACATTTCCACATTAGTTATGCTGCGAAAGAAAAATCAGAACAAAAGAAGAAAACCACAAGAAGGAAAAAAAGGAAAGGAGAATGCCTTGATCTGCATTCAGACTCCATAGTTCTTTCTCGGGATGTGGATAGCATTTTCCATCATGAGTTTTTTGGAGTGGTCTTAGATTATTGCATTGCTGAGAAGAGGTAAGTCTATCAATGTTGGTCATTGTACCATGTTGCTGTTGCTGTGTACAATGTTCTCTCCTAGTTCTGCTCACTTCACTCAGCATCAGTTCATGAAAATCTTTCCAGGTTTTTTGAAATGTGCCTGTCATCATTTCTTGTGGAACAACAGTATTCCACTACATTCATATACCACAACTTGTTTAGCCATTCCCCAGTAGATGGGCATCCCCTCAATTTCTAATTCTTTGCCATCACAAAAAGAGCTGCTATAAATATTTTTGTACATGTGGGTCCTTTTCCCTTTTTTATAATCTCTTTAGGATATAAACCTAGTAGTGGTATTAATGGATCAAAGGGTATGCACAGTTTTATTGTCCTTTATAGTACCAAATTGCTTTCCAGAATGGTTAGATCAGTTCATAATTCCACCAACAATGCATTAGTGTTCCAATTTTCCCACATATTCTCTAACATTTATCATTTTCCTGTTTTATCATGTTAACCAACCTGATAGGTGTGATATGTTATCTCAGAATACCCCTAATTGCCTCACAAAAAAAACCAAAACAATCAATAAACAATAATTAAGCATTTATTAAATGCTAGTGATGTGGTACCTCCAAGTAGTTTTAATTTTCATTTCTCTAATCAATAGTGATTTAGAGCATTTTTTCATATGACTATAGATATTTCATCTGAAAACAACCTGATCATATCCTTTAACCATTTATCAATTGGAGAATGACTTGTATTCTTATAAATTTGACTCAGGTCTCTATATATTTTAGAAATGAAGCCTTTATCAGAAACACTGGCTGTAAAAACTGTCTCCCAGCTTTCTGCTTCCCTTCTAATTTTCAACCTCAGTACTTTTAAGGAAAAGAACTAGCCTGGCCCACATGGTTGGGGAGCCTGGCAGATATTCCTCTTACCATATTGTCTCTTGGTGATCTCATCTTCCATGGGTTTAATTATTACATTTATGCAGATGACTCATAACTCTGTGTCTAGCCCTAATCTCTCCCCAGCTCCAGTCTCACAATCACCAACTGGCTTTTCGATTTTCAATTGAATGACCTTTAGATATCTTAAACTTATTCTGTCCAAAATGGAATTCACTCTCCCCACCTATACCTGTCCTTCCTCCAAACTTCCCTATTTCTTTTAAAGAAACCCTTAAGTCTAGGTTCAGAGCCTCATCTTTCTAAGCACCAATGTTCTTCAATGCAGTTTCCTATTTCCACTAGGCTAAACTATAAACTATCTTTCCAGGCATATTTGACACTAGTTTTCTTTATGCATTTAACAGTTCAGTCAAAAAACTGAAATGCTTTTCCTCAAATCTACATTCCATCATACCTCCCATTTCCATTTGCACAGACTGTGACCCCATCCCTAAGAAGAACTTTCTCTTCACCTCTTCCTTTTAGAATCTTTAGCATCCTTCAAAGTTAGGTGCCACCTCCTACATGAAAACTTTGATGAATCCCCTTAGCTGTTAATCGTCTCTTCTCAAATTATCTTAAATTTACTGCTTAAATATTAGAAGTATAAAAATGGAGTTTGCCAAACTGTGGGGTGTGCCCCCCTAAAGGAATGGGGGGTGGGATTGTGCTAAGAAACATTGTCAGAATTTTTGGATTTTTAGTACACCTTCCACATTGATAAATCTATTTTAAATGATAATGAAGTTCAACAAAGTCAACAAAAGTAATGATGGGGTACCTGGGGTATGGAGTGAGACTGACCCATTAGCTTTTTGGAGGGGGGAAGGCAGGACAATTGGGACCTGCCCAGGGTCACACAGCTAGTACGCCACCTAGCCGCCAAAGGTCACTTGTAGTCGTTTGCTTTTCCGTGATGCCCCATGAGAAAAAGCCTTGCCTAAAAAAATATATGTGTATGTTTTTTTTAGACATGGAGACACTTGTCCCTGGACAGAGCGTCCACCAACCATGTGGGATGTGTCCCGGGTCTATTAAAAAATTGACCGGATTCCAGTCCCAGACAGGAATCGTCCAATCAAGCCGTCCTAGGTGCTTGAAGGAACCCAACGTACAGGAGGAGAGGGAAGGGGTAAAGGGAATTTACCAACTCCAAGAAAGCTTGAGGCCACAGACTTATCCTGGCTAGCTCGCCAGGTACCCCATCAAAGTTACAGATTAAACTATATTTTAAAAGTTTACAAACAGGCTCATTGAAGGGGCAGATTTACAAGTTCCCCCAAGGAGTCAGGAATGATGAGGTATGAGCTCTGGGAGCCCCCTTTGAGCTCTCCTTGAATCTATAGGCTCTGGGGAACCCCCCTTGAACTCTGATTAAATTGTCCTATTTGATGAGGGAGGCATTTGCATGAAGCCATAAAAGCCTTATTTTGTGCCTGAGCCCAAACCTCGGCTACCAGACTTCCCACCCTTAAGCCTATCAAAATATCAATCCACCCTAGAATTGGCCTAGCCCACCATTGTCTGTAGTCTCCAGGTAGCCTCCAGCAACTCCCCACCCTTAATAATTCATTGACCTCTTTAACTCCTCCTGAAGACCCTCTCTAAACTCCTCCTCTAGACCACCCCTAGATTCCTCCTTGCAACCTTCTGTATATGAGATCCCATCTTGTCTCCATGTCTGTGAGAGCTTCATAGAATTTTCTAGCACAGACTTACTCTGTGTCCAATACAAGCGAACTTTACTTTTCTTTGGCTGAGAAGACTTGAATTGAATTCATTCGGCAGGACCCAGTCTCCAGAGCAAGCCTAACCCTCTTTATGGGTAATCTTTTCATTAATAATAAAGGTGTGAAGTGATGAAGGCCTGCACCAGACTGGTGGCAGTGTCAGAGGGGAGGTGTTGTAGGAGAGATGTTGCAAAGGTGAAACTGACAGACCTTGGCAACATATTAGATGGGGGGGGGGGGGAGAAGGGGGCCAGAGATTGTAAGAAGTTTGGAGCCAGAGTGATTGGGAGGATAGTGTCCTTCCTTACAGTAATAGGGAAGGTAAGAGTAAGTGGAAAGGTAATGAGTTCTGTTTTAGACATGTACAGTCTAAGGTAGCTACTGGATATCCAGTCCTACATGTCTGAAAGGCAGTTGAAAATGTAAGTCTGGAGGTCAGTGGAATGATTGGGGCAAGTTTGCCGGATGAGGAGTCAGATTGGTAGGAGAAGAATCTGGAGAAAGTAGTGTCCAGAAAATTATTCCCAAGATTTCTGCTGCTAACTCAAGCCTTGATTGACCCCACCCCGGTAGGCCCCTCTCCCCTCCATTTGTAATACAGAAGGGTGGAGTGCCAAACTCCTCCCAATACCTTCCTATATATTTGGCTGGAAACTGGACTCTCAGATCACTCTACTCTACATTTGCTACCTAGATTTTCCCTCATCTATCCTCTCCAAATATACCTGGTGTTCAGCCTGTCTACCCCTTTCCTGCCTCCTCTGTGTTCTGTCTCGATTTGGATTACAAGCTCTTTGAGGGATGGGACTCTCTTTTTATTTATTTTATCTCCAGCATTTAGCATAGTTCTAGGCAAGTCATTAGTGCTTAATAAAGGTTGATTGGACTGAATTGGATTAGTCAGTTAAGATTTTTATTGTATTTGTTATCTTTATAAAACTTCCATATGAACCTGGCCCTAGTTTGGTTGCTTAGGCCTCCAGGACTTCAGTCTTTCATTTGATAGCTAACCATGGGAAAATAGCATTGAAGTTGGATAATGGCTACTTCTTTCACAGCTATTTTTTGTGATACACAGAAATGTTAGTTTTTATTTTGCCCAAGTACAATTCCTGAAAACAATCAAGACTCTTACTATGAGAATCACAAAAAAAAAATTCTGTTTGATTTTTTGCCTTGAAATTCATATCATTTTTTTTTCTTTTTGGAGGGGGGAAGGCAGGGCAATTGTGGTTAAGTGACTTGCCCAAGGTCATATGGCTAGTGTTAAATGTCTGAGGTTGCATTTGAACTCAGGTCCTCCTGACTCCAGGAACTATGCTCTATTAACTGTATCACCTAGCTTCCCCATGGGGGCAAATTTTTCTCGACCCCATATTGGGGGTGGTGGTGAGTTCTGTCATCTTTGTTGTTTATCATGTTTATTAAAAGACTAGGGTGGATTCCTAGATGGCACATTTATCAGATATGAAAATGACCCAAAGGGGAGAGGAGTAGCTCCTTTGACCAAATGAATTAGTGGCACAGCTGAGACTAGAACTTGGCCCTTCAGACACCCAGTGCAGTCTTCTATCTGCTGCACTGAAGTTGCACATAGAGGGGAAAACACTGGATTAGGAATCCAGAATCTGTTTTCTAGTCCCATTGTACAGTTAAGTCAATAAGCATTTATTTAGCATCTACTGTGAAGCCAGGTATTGTGCTAAGTGCTAGGGATACAGAGAAAGTTCAAGAAAAGATGTTGCTCTCAAGGAGCTTACAGTCTAATGGAGGAGACATGCAAAAAATTATGTACAAATAAGATAGATATAGGATAAATGGGAAATTATCAAGAGGGGAGGTACCAGAATTAAGAGGTATCGTGTTTCCCCGATAATAAGACACTGTCTTATTAATTTTTTTGGACAGAAAAACACCAGAGGGCTTATTTTAATGAACATTGACAGCAATTTTAATAAACAGGTAAATGTGAACAAAAAATGTACCTTTATTCAATAATGAATTCAATAAAGAACAGGATGATGCGCTCACTGCTGCAGCTCTGATTGGATGCAGCTCGGAGCTCGGCGTGCGTTTCTGGGGGGGGGGGGAGGCGTGCATACAGAGGGTACCGTAATGTAGCGTGTAGCGCAGGGGATCACCTTCACTACAGTAGCAATCTCAATAGGGCTTATTTTCGGGATAGGTCTTATTATCGGGGAAACACGGGTATATAAGGTGTTCAGGGAGGACTAGCATCTCTGCTATAAGGGCTTGCCCAGTTCTTTTCAGGACTGCTCATTCATTTTTGGTGTCTGTCACCCAACTCTCACCTGTGGCTCCAAGGGAGTGTAACTGCCACACCCCAGTAAAACTATCTTAGCTTGTTGAGAGCTTCAAACCCTTTGGTGAGTTAGGGTTGTCTATCTAAAGTATGTGAAGACTTAACTCAGCAGAATGGTATACTTTGTACCAAAGGCCATGAAGGCAGCTGAAGCAGGTGCTTGGTCAGATTTGAAAGATGCCAACCAAGGTCATTACTGCATCCCAAGCCATCATCAGTCTTCTTACTTTTGTCTTGCCTCTGGACTCAGGAAGAGAGGTTGACAACTTTGTGCAACTCTACTTTGCTTTAATCCAGTTCATGGGCTTGCCATCACCCTGTGGCATCACTCTTGGATAGATGGTGGTGTGTGTGGAGAGGGGGAAGGGACGGAGGAATGAAGGACAAACCACAACAAATGTTCATTAACTGACTGAAAAAGATGCTGTCTTTGGTCTAGTATATTTGGTCTAGTATTAGCCAAAAGTCGTGCCTCCACAAGACATGGGTAGTAACTTGATTTTATTAAGAGAGAAATGGACATGCTGTGGTAACTCCTTATCTCAAATAGTCTTCCCTACACACAATACCTTGGATATTTGAGGTAACAACAAAAAGGGGAGGGTTCACAGGAAGAGAGGGCAATGTCCTCCCAAATGTGAGTGGCATGGGAGGATGAAGGGAGCAGAGGGCTCGGGAATGTTGGACCGTGGAAGGAGGATGTATATTCTTATCTTGAAAAGGTCCCAGCTGCAGTTTATCAGTCTGGGCAGACGGACGAGCTGAGTCAGCTTCAAGGGCATTGAACACTGTTAAGTAAGTTCAGGGAGTTTCATCTCTAGAAAATAGGGCAACTCAAGAAAACAAGTGGGAGGGAGTGGCCTTCACAGTAATTTAAGCATCTTTTTTCTTTCGCTAAAAAATGTACCTTTTTTATTTACACATCCTTCATCTATCTGTAACCCGTGGTTTATTCCTGCAGTGTCTAGCAATGACCTTGAAGATTCTTATAATTACTGAAAGACTCTCAAGTTGTATTCATATTACCTTTTACTTATCTGAAAAGTATGAGTTGGGTAGTTCAGCTGCTGGAGGATCGAATTGTTAAATTTTCATTGTGAGCATTTCCATTTTGGAAATCAGGAAATGCTACAAATCAGGGTTCTATTGTTTTGTTGTCTAAAGTTAAAGTAATGCAGAAAATGTTAATATTAGATTACTATTACAAATTAAGTTTGTGATAAAAATTATTCAGGATTTCTTGATAGGTGTTGCCAGTATTATTATTATACACCTATTAAAACACAGATATATTTTAACAACTGGTTACATGCCGGGAGCATAGTCTCATGGTGTAAAAATAAAGAATAAAAAAAGAAAACCAATGGCCCATGAGTAGCATTTTCAAAAATCTTCTGGGACAAGGCATGATGGATATAGCTGTAATTTTTACAGAAAGATTTAAACATCAAAGAACCTGGAGCAGAAGGGAAAGAGCTACACATTAGCAAGGAGCCAAAGCTGATATCTCAAGCTGGAATTGGCAAACTAGCCAGGAAATGTTGAGCACAACTCACCTTCCCTTCCCCTAATTGATCTGTTAGGAGGCATTTCTGCATAACTCCACCCTTCCCTCCCCTAATTGATCCTGGCGGGAGTTTCAGCCTAGGGTAAAATCCCTGCTCCATTTTTCCCCTGCTTCCCCCACCGGTGCTTCCCATCTCCACCCATTCTGGGTTCCCTGCCCCTCAGCCTAGGGAAAAACTTCTTGGCCACGGGAAAATTCTAATATACACTCACCAATCACTGATTGTAGTTCCAGTTTATGTAACCTGACTATTGTAATCTCTTTAAAAACCAGCATGTTGTTCATGCCAACTCACTGTCTGATCTGGGTATGTGACCCTGGCTGTCCCAAGGTAATAAAATCCACTTCCAATTTTAATCTCAGGGATCTTCTGTCTCACTCCTTTATGCCCTACATAAACACATCCTCAGAAAACAGAATTAATGACTGAGCCAGAAATTATTTCATCATTAACCAGTTAATTACCTAAGTTAAACATCTGGTGGCCTCAGCTCAATTCCAGAAAGCTTCAGCTAAGTCCATAAATCAAGCAAAATTGGCCCTGCACTAAAATGCTTATGACAATGTTTAGTGTTCCTCCCCGCCCTGCAAAATCCCATAGTTAAACATTTTACCAGCACACCTCTGACTGAATAACTGTTGCCTAGCTTGCTTCCCAACCACCAAAACACACTTCAAGAGCCTCTAGTTAAATATTTCGGGTGTTCAAACCCCGTAGGAATTAATATATACGAAGAAACCAACAGACTATCCTGGAAAAACTCAAATTCTTCCTTTCCTTATTGCGAGGGTCAGGGCCCCTTAGCAACCCCATTTTTGACTTTTTTGACACTTTTGACAAAGAATGAGAAACAGACCAACGAACCCACGTGTCCAAGTTCCTCTCGTGCAGCTCAACCCAGAATTATACTCTTCCCCCCACCCTCAAGCCCGATCGGCTCAACCATCTCCCGGAGTGGGGGGAAAGTGTTAGAGAACCCAGTCATTAAGAGCACCACTGACAAGCTCGGAGAAGCAGTGACCTGATGCTGTTGCATAAATCCCTTTATTATTAAAGATATTCTGTGGTAGTGCTGCGGTGCTTCTCCTCTCCCACGCGGTGATAATTTCTCCCTGCATGAAACCCTTCAGAGCAAAGGTCCTGATGGTCTGATCCACCGGCTGGGCTGGAGCCTAGCACTCGCCCCCAAGCCCGAAACTAAACCGGCCCAAGGAGAGAGGAGGGCCGAGAAGGGCATCGAAGTAAGGCGCATGCGCCACGGCGCAGGTGGCGGGGAGGGAGCCTAGGGGGTCGCTGGAGTCCTTCTCCGCCTACTTGAAGGTGAGAACCACGGGAGCCCAGCTCGGAATGAGCCCCGGCCTCCGGCATCGTGGGTTTGGTGCTGGGCAGGAGGTGGTGGCCTAGCCCGGGGCTCCAAGGACTAGAGTAGTTTCAGTTTATTCCACAACTAAATTCCTCTCCACCCCCAGCGACATCCCTCGGACCCCAGTGAGGATGGAGTGACTAAATCCCAGGCGCCCCAATCCCGTTTTCTCCTCTCATTCCGTGTTGTGTGTACGTACCACCACCAATACACATTTGTTAGGCGCCTGCTATGTGCCAGGCCCTGTGCTAAGTAAGGGCTGGGGATCCCAGACCCAGAGCAAACGGTATAGATGTTAAAGATGTTCTCTGAGGTATTGACATTAAAGGTGGGGAAGGGGGCAGGGTGCTTGCAGAAGGTGGGATTTCAGCTGGGACTTGAAAGGTGGCAGAAATGAGAGGAGTACAGCCAATGCAAATGCCCAGATGGGGGTGTCTGGTTTGTGGGACCGCAAGGAAGCCAGTTGTTTGTTTTTTTTATAAACATCTTGTCTTTGTAGGGTTCTGTAGATTTATCTTGTCCTAGGTCTAGTGGAAAGGATTATGAACTTAAAGTCTGTGGATTTGGGTTTGAATACTGCTCTATCAGTTGTATTAGTTGTATGCCTTTGGGCAAGTCACTTTACTGAGCCTCAGTTTCTTGAATTATAAAATGGAGACAACATTTGGATTACTTAATATAATGGGGATGATAGCACTTGCATAATCCACCCTAAATCTGTGAAGACTCAAAGAGACAGAGTAGGCTTTATCTTTGTATTTATGCTTTGTAAATTTCAAAGAGCTTTTACTAGTTCATTTTTCTATCCTGGAGCCTGGTCTCTTCTTTAAAAACAAACAAAAATCCTTGGGTGTCATTCTGACCAAACGACCTGCCTTTCAGACCTGGACACCACACTGTCTTCTGCTTGTCATTAGATTGTAAACTCCTTGAGGGCAGGGTTGTCTGCCTCTTGTATTCCTAGCATCTGGCACATAGCCAGGATGAGATTGAAATGTAATTGGGAAAGATTTTTTAAATTAAAAAAATACATGAAAATACGTTAACATGTGGTTTTCCAAATTATTATGCTGCTGGGTTCCTAATGTAAAGTTTAGTGTTCTCTGTTTTTATTTGAGTTTGATACCACTAATGTAAATAATAAAGAGGGAAAGCATACTAATACCAGGATAATGATAATACCATTCAACTAAGGGTCCACCTGAGCTCAATCTTAAAGGACACTAAGAGATGGAGATGAGGGGTTGACTTGAAACCAGTACCTATCCAGCATGAACATCTTTCTTTCTGCCCTGTTATAGTAATCACATTAGTATGGCTGGTTTTTTTGCCATACAGAGAAGAAGCATGCTTTTCAAGTTCCCACTCTGATGAGGGATGGCTCCCAGTAGGTTCAGCAGGAACTCTGATCTTATCTAAGACCAGAGAGCCTTCGATTCAGTCTACAAAGAATTCATTAGGCCTAAGCAGACTTGGAGTCAGAGTTGTAAAAGTTTATTATATGCCTTAAATCGGGCAAGGATCCTTAGGGGGCCTGCAACCTTAAAGGGGTAGAATTAAGGTTTATATAGAATCATCCATAGTAGAACCTGTGCCGATTATGCTAACTAGGTAATTAAGGGTGGGATTAGGGAGGAGTTAAGGTGGGGACAGTGTAATGTAACTGGCAGGGGATTTCCCATAATTCACTGGGAAAAAGCCCAAAGCTGGGACTACCTAGAGGTGTGGTTTTAGGCTTGAAAACATCACTAAGTCAGTGATCAGTCAAGGGCTGAAGGAGAAGTGCCCATTCTGCCACCCATCAGTGTCATGCTTGACAAGATTAATGTCTGGGAACCAAGGCTAACTGGAGACTTGGGATAATGGGCTAAGGAGTTCACCCAGAGATAGGGCCCTGAAGGATTCATTGAGGCAGCCAAGGAGTCAACCTAGAGATAGGGTACCGGATTCATGGGGGCAATGAGACACAATGCAAGGGGGAGATAATGGTTGCCTAAGCTGGAATGTTTATAGAAACTTTTGTGAAGGATTGATAGGTATACCTTGCTAGTGTTTCAAGGCTGAGATAAACAATCCATGAGTTGTTGCTGGGCACAATTAATGCTTTGAAGCTAGGATGGGGGGTAGAAGGGACAGAGTTAATGCTCTGAGACTGGGGGGCGGGGAGGGGTAGTGTGATTTTACAAACAGATTGATGTTACAAATATAGATCCCAAGCACCCCATCATTTCTGATGTTACAAATTGGTGTTACAAACATAGATCCCAAGCACCCCATCAACTCCACTTTGTCTATCTCTCTTTAAAACTATCTCACTTTGTTACTGTATTCCCAATACCAAGTACAGTGCCTGACTCTTTGTAGGCACTTAAATGATTGTGCATTCATCTTGTTTTGTCAGGCAGTGAAACATTGATGAGGCTACAGAAGACTATTATAATAGAACAGATGAGGGTTTTTAAAGGCCTGAGCCAACTTGGCGGTTGTGTGAGGAAAAGATGGGCACAGAGCTGAGAATGTTGTAGAATACTCCACAGAGTTACTGATTTCAACATTTAAGTCCCTCTACAATTTGGTTCTAGGTGTCAAAGTGGATAGAGTGCCAGGCCTGGAATCAGGAAGACTCCTCATCCTGAGTTTTAAAATCTGGCCTCAGATACTTACTAGCTATGTGACACTCCCTTAACCCCATTGCCTCAGTTTCCTCATCTGTAAAGTGAGCTGGAGAATGAAAAGGCAAACTAGTCCAGTGTCCTTGCCAAGAAAACCCTAAACAATATCATGATGAGTAGGACACAAGTGAACAACAACCAGCAGTCTTATTACCGAGCCATCTCTCCAACCTTACTCCCCTGCACATTTTACATTCCATTTGATTGGGACAGCTAGCTTTTGACCAAGTTTGCCGCGCTGTCTCCCCCCTCTGTACATTTGCATAAACATCCCCACCTGCCTAGAATGTACTCTTTACTCATTTCTTTTAGAGTCTTTATTCTTTTTAAAGATTTAGTTTAGGTTTTACATCCTCTGTGATACATATATCTCCTCTGCCACCTTCCCTAGTGCTCTATTCTTCCTCAAATATTCTATGGGATCTCTTTGCCTCTTAATCCTTAAAGCTTCAAAGGGAATAAGGACAGGACCTATGCTGTGTCTTTGGTGAAAGATTACCTACACAAATTAACCCACCTTCTTTGCAATTTAGTCTTAGTTATCTAGAGCATTGAGAGATGAAACATTTGCTACAAGTCACACAGCTATTGTGTGTTGGAGGCTGGATACACTGGTCCTTCTGGTTTCAAAGCAAGCTCTCTATCCACTAGTGAGGTTGCCTCTCAAGCCTTCATAGATTTAGAACTGACCATTTCATTTTTACAGTTGAAGTAACACAGGTCCATACAGGTTAAATGACTTTTCTTTTTTTTTTTCCTTTTTGGAGGGCAATTGGGGTTAAGTGACTTGCCCAAAGTCACACGTCTAGTGTGTGTGTGTGTGTAAGTGTCTGAAGCCTGATCCAAACTCAGGTCCTCCTGACTCCACCGCTGGTGCTCTATTTACCACTGCACCACCTAGCCTCCCCAAATGACTTTTCTAAATAGTGGGGACCCAGGCCCTTTCTCCAAATTCGGCATCTTTCTCCTATACCATTCTGCTTCTCTTATTCTATTCTGTATTTATGTATCTCCCCACTTCTACCCCAGAAATGGAATATAAATTACTCAAGGTCTGGGATCTGTTTAATTTCCATTTTTGTATCTGTAGTGCCCAACAAAATTCTTTGCACATAACAGGCACTTAATAAATAGTATGTTTTACTATTGCTATCACTAGAGAATTGATAATTTTGTGAGCAGTGTTATTTCATATAATAAATCACAATTATGTTTCTAAGTGTTCCTTATTGAAAATTCCATTTTATCTCTCCTTTTATTTTTTAATATTAGAGATAAGAAATAGTGAAAGTAGGTAAAGTTACAGCTGATGAGATGGTTTTATTTAACTTATTTTTGATTGTATAATTTTACAGGTCATTGCTTAGAATGCAGCTGAATCTGAACAACCATGAAGTGGCTGTGTGTAATTATGAGCCCCAAATTAAGATACTCTGTTTTGGTAAATTTAGCAACAATTCCAAACCGGATGAAAGTTATTCCATGTCCTTATATCATTAGTAACAGAATGATGTCAAATTATAAATCTAAAAGGAGCCTCACAGAATATTACAATATACTTAATCTTGATGAAGGCTGTTCTGCTGCTGAAGTAAGAGAATCTTTTCGTCAACTTGCCAAACAGTTTCATCCAGATAGTGGATCTGGTACAGCTGATTCAGCAACATTTATACAAATAGAAGAAGCCTATAGGATAGTACTTGGCCATGTGATGGAGAAAACAAAAAAGAGACAAAATAAAGCTGAAGAAGAGGAGGATAAAGATGCACCCAAATATAAAACACCACAACACAGGCATTATTTAAGTTTTGAAGGTTTTGGTTTGGGAACTCCAAGTCAACGAGAAAAACAATATAGGCAATTTAGAGCAGATCGTGCTAGTGAACAAGTAATGGAATATCAAAAGCAGAAACTGGAAAACCAATATTATGCTAATAGTGTGACTGCTAAAAATGTAAGACAAAGTAAGAATCAAAAAATAACGCAAGCAATTGAGCGCTTAGTAGAGGACCTCATTCAGGAGTCAATGGCTAAAGGAGACTTTGATAATCTCAGTGGTAAAGGAAAACCCCTGAAAAAATTTTCTGGTTGCTCATACATTGATCCTATGACTCACAACCTGAACAGGATTCTGATAGATAATGGATACCAACCAGAATGGATTTTAATGCAAAAGGAAATAAAAGATACTATTGTGCAACTCAGACAAGATATTCTGGTGTCAAGGAATAAACTTGGACATCCAATGACATCAAGTGAGCTAAAGCAATGGAGTCAAGATTGTGAGAAGTTTCAAGAAAATATTAAAAAATTAAACAAGCGAATTAACTATTTTAATTTGATTGTTCCTATTCTGAACAGGCAAAAAGTTCATTTTAATGCAGAAAAAGAAATTGCCAGAGCCCTGAAAAATTATGAAAACCTAAGAGAAGCAGGGAAGATAGATAATAAAAGCACAACTGACATTGAACCAAAAAATGTTAAAATGGTTGGACTCAAGGCAAGTTTTTTTAAATGGCTAAATCTATGGAAATAAAAATATGAGGATTTCAAGATTCAGTGCCATTATATTTCAAAATCTTTTTTCTTTCTTTTTTTAAGATATGCTGACCATAACCATGAGATATATACTATCACACTTGGAAGAATTTATGTCTGCCCATCTCTCATTTTCTATTTTTGTCAGTGACTCTAGAAGTTATTGAATGACCAGATTTCCAACTAGTCTTTAGGATGCATGTGCACATCAACTATATGTCAAAAGCCCCAGCAATTCAAAGACCAAAAATCCAAGAGGACTCATTTTGTAGGGAGGAGAGACCACATTCAGCAAACTTTGGATTTAAGAACATTAGTCATCAAGTGAAATGAACTAGGATAAGAATAATGGGAATAGTAAATCCAGGGTATGAGGTCAATAAAGATTGCTTCCACCATTAAAATATATTTGCCTTAAGGCTGTATCTGTTCACACTAAATGAACAAATCATTGTTTAACTGAACTGTTTTTTCACCTCTCTTAATGATTGATGCAGCTCATCACTTGATCATTTTTTTTTTCTTTTTGGAGGGCAATTGGGGTTAAGTGACTTGCCCAAGGTTACACAGCTAGTTTTTGTGTTGAGTGTCGGAGGCTGGATTTGAACTCAGGTCCTCCTGACTCCAGGGCCGGTGCTCTATTCACTGCACCACCTAGCCACCCCCACTTGATCATTTTTTACTGCAGTTATTACTGGAAATACTCAGAATGAAAGGAGCAACCACTTTAGATCCTGACTCATCTACAGTGTGTATACAAAAAGTATTGTATTAGCAATAATGGATTTATGAATGTGTTCCTACTTTAAGAGGTAAAATGGTGTTATCAACCTAAAAGAACCTTAACAGAGATAGCTTTTAATTTCTTAAGATGAGAAATTGTTCAGATATAGAAAAATTAATCTTTAGCAAACTGAGCTTCCCCAGATTCCTCTTTTACTCTACCTATATCTTTCACATGGTAGACCCTCTAGAAGAATGGGATGGAAATATTAAAACCCAAATTTTAAAATGGGGTATTAACATTTCTAATCGCAGTGATTATTGAAAACAAATATATGTATATATAGGTATATATACATGTGTATGTATGTGTGTATGTATATGTATGTATGTATTTGTTTCTGGGCTATTCTATTTTCCTGGAAAATGAAAAGTGATAAAGATGTTATATTTATAGTCTATCCACTTTAAGAAAATTTGGCTTTTTTGATAGCTTCTTTGCTTACAAAAATTAATCTGAAAAATTAAATGAGTGAAACAGGGCAGTCATTCTTTAAAATGTGACAGATTATTAGATTTAGTTGCATATGTTGTGAAACTTGTACAAATTGCCCTGATTCTAGAGGAACTAGTAGTTTTTCAAATGTATTTATGATAGTTAAAACTACTTTCCAAAAATGAGATCACTTTCCATTCTGGTAATTAGTTAGCATATGTGGTTGGTTATATTGTTTAATAAAGTACATTTTTATTTGTATTGAGACTAATTTATAAGGTTAATTACATTGAAAATGTAAATTAATGAAATTAATTACATTGAAAATGACTGCATTATGAATTACATTCAAAAGGCTATGAAATTTATGTTGGTGATATAAGACCTATAATTTTCTACAGTTTCAAGAAGGCTGAAATTCTTTGTTGTAATTAGATCTGAAATAGTTAAATTCCCACTTTGATGGCCTTTATTTCATTGGTAGGAAGACACCTTCCAGTACTGTAGATTATAACCTGTTAACCTCTCCTAATCCTGTGTGGCTCTTGTCTTTTTCTTGTAAATATCTCACAAGGTGTCACCTGATCACTAGGGACCTTCTGTATTGCTTTACTCTACATGGATACCAGTGGAACCAGTAGGCTCTTCATCACTTATCTTTTGCCCTTGCTATATAACTGGTTCACTTCATTTTCCAGACATATATCTCTCCAATAATATGATTTATACTGCTTCTTTATAGCCTACTCATGCCTACCATTTTCTTTTAGGTGATCTGCAAATAGTAGCAAATAAGAAATAAGCCAAGACCTAAATTTTCAGAATTAGCAAATAAGACTCATTGCTTACAGATAAAAGTTTAAGCAAGCCCATGATTTCAACACCATGTACTTTATATTTTCAGAAGTTATCTTTAATAATTATGAATCTATTGTACTATAAATATAGATATACTCATAAAGCAAAAGAACCTAAAATTAGGTCTCTGCAACATTGGATAGCTCTACTGTGGAGGACCTTTGTGAAAAGATGGACAAGAATTAAACAGGTGTGAGTGGATTTTGATCTGCACTGATAGAGGGAGAATGCCCATTCCAGTGAGATCATGTATCCATTGATCTGCATATGTATAATATATGTACATATGCCCTGTACACACACACACATATACACACACTTATTCTGCAGTAGCACTTAGTATCCTTTACTTGTTACCACTTGAATGCATATTATCTTCCTTTTTGGTTAAAAACCTACTGCAACACAAATTAATCTTATAGAGTAAAAGAGTTTTCAAACCTCAGCTGATGCTTACCTTAATCATTCATTTACTCATTCATTGAGCAAGTACTATCAATTGTTTACCATGTTCAAGGTACTACTCTAGGTACAATTTATTTGCAGGGAAATAGAAATGGATAAAATAGGGTCTCTGGTCTCATTGAGTTTAGTCTGATAAGAATGTATAGCCAGGCTACTTTCAAGCAATACTAAATAGAACAAATTCCAGAATAAAAAAGCATTTGGACAAACCTTTTAAGTTAGTTGAAATGCAGCTTGATCCTTAGGTCAAACTTCTTCCACTTTACATGTTAATTTCAGCCTTCTAGCATGTTCTTTGCTTTTTAGGAGAATGGTTTATTTCTAAGTTTATTCACTAAGTAGAATGAACTTAGATTATAGGACATAGGATCATACATTTAGAGCCACAAAGAGACCTACATGGTCATCTAGTGCAGTCTCCTCTTTCTTACAGGTGAGGGAGTAATTTGCTAAATTCTGTGACCGAGATGGGAGTCAAACCACAATCCAACACTCTACTACATGAAAAATTGATGGTCCTTATAAATCTCTTCCAAAGGACTTGATTTCAAATATTAATCTTAATTACTGGATATAAAAAGAAAAAATATGAAAGTGTTGTCAACTTTGATAAACTTGGCACTAAAATTTTTCTATGAACAATAAAATATCAAAAAAATTTTAAGACAACGAATTTTCATATTTCAAAGAATTAGTTAATTTAAAAACATCATCCTATTTTGTTTCATTCAGTTTAATAGAGAATGAGATTGTCAGTGCTTCTATAAAAAAAATAGTTCAATACTTAACAAATTGTGATTTCTTCAATGTGGATACTCCCTCCTTTGGGGTATTTTTTTTTTTAACACATCTCCATTGTCTTTGAAAGTAGCTGTTACCAAAAAAAAAAAATAATTATCCTTCTGCAAACTAGATGATGAGCTGTTTCTAACAAAGGCTGGCTTTTGGGTGAAAAAAGTAAAAGTGATTCCAATCCCATTATTGAAATCCTTTCCAGCTTGGTAGAATCTTCCAGAACTTGTGCTTTACTGGAAGAGCTTTTAGAAGTCCAATATCACCTTCAAATCATGAATAGACATAAGAAGAAGGATTTATTATTTATTGGCAGTATGTAATAAATGTCCTAAAATATCCCAAATTGTTTTAAAAGTATACTATTCTGAAGTAGGTTAGCAGCTGCTTATAAAGAGACTTTCACTAACATCTATGTGGTATCTTGGTGATTATTTAAAATATCAAGTAACAAATGATTCCTTACTATAAGTAGATCTAAGATCAACAAGCTGTAATCAAATGCAGTATATAGGCAAACTAATAGGTTATGATAAGCAGAATCCCAGCCACCTTCTGGATCTTTTTTGAGCCAGTCTTGGGACTGATTATGAGATAGATAATACCTATTACCAGTATCTCCAATCATCCTGGGACTTATGGGAACCTTGGTACATTCTGGATTTTATCTAAATCAGTGGTTTCCAATCTATATGGGAGAGAGAATCTGTGGAGTTATTGTGAAGGGTCCATGAATCCATATGGACACCAAACGTCATTTTGATCTTTAGTACTAACAAAATATGAAGAATCACAGTATAATATTAATGCCTTATGTAAATTTAATGTCTTGCACATATATGTACCACTTTTTCCAAATGTATGTAGATGTTTTAATAAATGCAAATTCATTGAACTTGCTAAATTCATCATAGCTCTCATATATTTCCACAGATATAATAATATCAGCAGATATTATCAGTAGAACTATTATATAAAAAAGGTTCTCATCCTTAAAAAGATTGGGGATCACTGATCTAAATCTCCCTTTACTCTTCTTCACCAATCATTTCCAGGGATCAGCACAGACAACTTTAGGTAAGAGCAAGGCTGGAACCTATGATGATCAGAACCTAATCTTTTGGGAACAGTCTAGTTAACACATATCATATCTACTCTTCCTAGTGGGTTATATAGAGCATAAGGAATTATTCCCTGCCTGTTGCCAATCCAATATGTGGAACTTTGGAAGGCTTTTTGTGACCAAAGGGCTAGTACTATTTGATATCTTCTAATTGGCTACAGAACTAACAATATCTTATCACTTATAAGTTGAAGAGCCAGAAATAAATATGGAAACAAAGGGTATGACTTGCCTGCCTATCTGCAATTTGGGTAAGGAATCCTTTGAACTGCATGGGGCAGGAGCAGTTGGCCACACTCCCCCCCCCCCCCCCCAAGGTCACACACAAGGTCCATGACTACCAGTGTCTGTTTTGTTTGTATTTATTCTTTCCTGATTTTAGGCAAATGAATATTCTGAGATGGGAGTGCCCAGGTAATCTAGTGAGATTAAGTTGATTACCATCTACAATTAAAGCTGGTAGCACAGTCCACCAGAGGCAATATTGTTAAGGGGTGAAGAGGTACCTCTTGGCTGAATGTGTTTTCTACATAAGTGCCTTATTATAGTACTTTTAACTTTGAGCCTATTCTCGCTAGAGAATTAGTATATCCTGGAATGTTTTGTTCTGATTGTTCTTGCTGTGTTTTCACAGTAAATCCTTTTTTTTTAAATTATTTCTTATGCATTACTCCCCAAAAATGCAAAGCCAATGTGGCCTTCTCTGTTCCATTCCCTCATCAGTGCATTTGCACTGTTTGTCCCCCAAGCCTGAAATTCATGCCTTTCATATATCCACAGTCTAGAATCAGATTTCATTCAAAGTTCAATACTGGTCCCTGTATGAGGTCCCCCAAACACTCATCTACCAATGTACTCTCTCCCAAAACTACTTTGTATATATTATGCTTATGCTGGTTATTAAAAAAGCCTATAAAAGTTTTTATAGTTTTTATATTATAAAGCCTATAAAAGTTTTAAGCTATTAAGCTTTAATAAGCTATATGTTGTCTCCATTCTAAAGTAAGTTTCTTGAGGGTGAAATGCCCGTGGCCTCATATACTAAGCCCCTGTATGTAACAATTTTGGAAATTACTGAATTCTTCCTGAACTTGTACGTGTTTAGCCAGGAGCCCCTCTCTTGTGAGAAACAGACCTGGTCATACTTCCTGATAAGATGTCAGAATGCTCCTTGACATCTGGGTCTCACAATAAATCAGGGCAAGGACTATACAACTGTCCAGACCAAGGCCTGGCTACAAGGGATGTGCTTATCTGCTATTGTCAGACTAACTTTACTTCCCACAAGACTAACTTTGTTTCCCACACCTATTTTTGGTGGTTTTTGACTTTAAATATTCCCCCTTTCCCTATGGTTGGGGCAGCTCTCCTAAGATTCCTTGGGAGACTGTCGCTGGCCAGCTTAATAAACTGATGCTCAGTATAATTGACTAAGGCTTGGGTTCTTTATCTATGTGTCCATTACACTGTCCATTTCAAGGGCAGGGACAGTTTTGTTTGTTTTTGTATGGCCATGCTGACACTTGATCCATTGAGAGTGGATTAGCAGGTCAAACCAATTACTTTGCACTTTATTTTTGTAGTCTTTCAATCTTTAATTACTGTGCCTAATTGGGGGTTGGGGGGAGTGGAGCGGGAGGGCACTCACTAATTTAGCCATAAAATTTGTATCATTCTGGGGCCTCATGCTACAAAATTCAGTCTTTGAAACTGAGTTTTGTGATTTAGGAGAGACCGAATTTTTATTTGTGATTTCAGTCACTCATAAGATTGATTTTCTTCCCCTAGGTTCTGTTACTAATTGTTCTAAGCTTGGGAGAGTTTGAGTGTAGAGAAAGCCTAAGGGACTAGGATTGGTGCAATACCTTAAAAATGAACAGGGATTTACTATAGAACTTTTGATATTTTTACAGTTTTGCATAACCATTTGCTGTAGGGTTATGAAATAAATTCAGTTCCTACTACAGGAAGTTCTAAACTGGTGATATAATAGGGACAGAATATCAAACTTTTTTTTTTAAAGAGTCAAATATAGATGTCAATCTTTACCATGGATTTGAATTCATAGGACCTGGTTTCAAATTCCTGCTTTGCTAACTTGAAAGCTGCATGACTTTGGGTAGATGGCTTTGCTTTTTGGGTCTCAGTTGTATGTTCTATGGTAAGTTTTAAACTATCTCTTTTATGGAAGTAGCTTTCTTGCTAAATACTTCCCCTCCATACCAAAGAGAGATGACCTGAGCTAAAGAACATTTGCTTCATTTGACTTGGCTGTAAAGGAAAGGTTTTTAATCATTTACATATATTCTAAGCTGTCAGCAAACTGGTAGAAACTGATTAGATCTACTTAATGAATTATCACATATTTGTGTATATACATATATACAGGTTACATCATATCCCATGAAAGGAAAACTCTATCAGAGGGTAGACCTGCTGTGGTAGTGTAGTAGCTATAGCACCAGTAATTTCACCATTCTGAATTGGTGAACCATCATCTGAACTATCAAATTCAAGGCTTTTAATTTATGTGTCTATAGGCTAACTAAACTTAAGAGAAATAACAAAACTTTACATAAAGCAAAAATAGGTATTATACCCGGTGGTTGACTATAAGCAGACCTTTTTATAGATGACATTTTTCTTTAATAAAGTTACCAGTAAGGTGACTGTTTACAGATATTTTGGTATGATTACCTTAACTTTTATTTTTTTTTTTTTATATTTTTAAGCAATCGGGGTTAAGTAACTTGCTCAAGGTTACACAGCCAGTTATTTCTGGGTGGGTGCTAAGTGTCTGAGCCCTGGATTTGATCTCCAGGTTTTCTCAACACTGGAGCCGGTGCTCTTACTTGCTGTGCTACCTGGCCGCCCCTACCTTAACTTTTAAATTTTAAATTATGGTTAAGAATTCATGCTCATCTGTTTTATCTGGGGAAAAAAATGTGATTTTTCTTTTTTATTAGCCCCATGGTGGCCAGTAGGTGTTACATAAATACATACATACACCATGTTATGGTACTTAATCAGCTAGACTCAGCATATATATTTTCAGTTGTTCAGGTGTTTTTCAGTCATGTCCAACTCTCCATGACCCCATCTAGGATTTTCTTGGCAAAGATACTGGAGTGGTTTGCCTTTTCCTTCTTTAACTCATTTTGCAGATGAGGAAACTGAGGCAAACAGGGTTAAGTGACTTGTCAGTGTCACACAGCTAGTAAGTGTCTGAGGCCAGAGTTGAACTCAGCCAAATTCATTAACTGAACTCCTCATCTGTAAAATGGAGATAATAACAACACCTACCTTCCAGATCAAATGAGATAATAATTGTAAAGTATTTAGCACATGCCTGGTATATAGTAAGTATATAAATGATAGCTATTATTATATTAATAATTAAGTCTTTCTCTCTTTGTTGGAATCTTTGTGTGTTAGTTGTTTGTTCTCCCCTCCCCATAGAATCTGAGTTGCCATTCATATGGGAAAATACATGGGAAAAACCATAAGCCCCTCTATAAAGTTGTGTCCATAATACCATGATCCTGTGATAAGTGTCTTTTTGCCCTAAATAGCCCCATAAAACCTGTAATCACATCACCCTCATTAATCACTTTTAATGGGAATTTTTTTTCCCTTTTTGGAGGGAGGAAGGCAGGGCAATTGCGGTTAAGTGACTGTAGCAGCAAGCACCCCGGGCATCCTCAGGGTTTGCCGCCAATACAGGTTCTTGGATCTGCTTTGTTAAAGGAAAGCAACTCAAAATGGGTTAACAAGCTTACTTTAATCAGTCAGACATATATCGTTTACCTTGTTCAGGAGAAAAGGTCAGCACCCTGAACCTCAAAGTATACAGGCATAATTATCAAGACAGAAACATCAAGTAGACAGATTTCCAAACTGTCCGACCATTACATCCATACCCAGTCAACATCTGGGTTTCCACATTCTGGGTTTTTCAAAGCCGGGGGACTCTCAACAACGGCTTCCCAGAATTCAGATCAAATCACAGAACACTTCTCAAAGTGAGTCCCAAAACAAAGCTACACATCAGGGCTTATATAGCCTTCTCCTGGCTCAGAGAATGTAACAACCTTATTGACTCACTGGCCAATCAAGAAGTATCTACTGAAAAACAAGCCTCCCCCACTCCAGGCTTCAGGTGCACATTAGCCTAGGGGCAGGGAAGATCTTTAAAATTTACATTCTTATTACAGTGACTTGCCCATGGTCACATGGCTAATAAGTGTTAAGTATCAGTGGTCAGATTTGAACTCAGGTCCTCCTGACTCCAGGGCTAGTGCTTAGCCACCCCTATGACAAATATTCTAGTCTTATACTGTGTCCTGTATTACCATCCCATACTGTGATTCTTCTCAACCAATTACTGTATTCAAAGATCCTGAAATATAAATCTGGAAAAAGTAGTTAGCAGATAACACCTTTCCCCCCACCAATCACCATTCTAGAACCACCCAAAAGGAAAGAGTATTTCTAAAATATGTCAGCAACTAAATTTTTCCTATACAGAAAAGGAAAAATGGGAAGCATTCTTTGACCCTGCCACATAATCCCCTCAATATGGGGGTAGATTTGGAGGGATCGTAGCAGGTCAGTCTTGTCTCCAGACTTCCTGAGGCCTTGATTGACTGCTCAGAATACCTTTAATAAATTTTTTTTAGAATATGTAAATCTCATACCTAGGCTTCCTCCTTTTCCTTCTCCATAATGCAGCTAGGGCTTTAAGGATATAGTCATTTGCTTGGAAAAGCCTTTGCCACCAAATGTAAGCACTCATATGAACAGCTGCCAGCTATAATGAGAGGATATATTCACATGGTCGGACTTGTACTTTATGGAAAAATCACTTGGTAGTGGTGTGGAAGATAGATTGGAAAGGGAAAAGCTATTTGAAAGAAATTAAAGGCTCATGGATGAGTTGGAGCAATATAATAATAATTCAGACCTAACATCTATATGGCAACTTAAAATTTTCAAAGTGCTTTACAAATGTTATCTCATGTTTTGCATGACTGAACATATGTAACCCATATTAAATTGCTTCTTTCCTCTAAGGGAGGAGGGAAGAAAGGGAGAGAATTTAAAACTCAAAAAAAATTTTTTTTTCCATTTTTCAAATGCTTTATTAACTTCTGATTTACATCATTCATTTCCACCAGATTTTGAGTTACATTTTCTCCCCATTTTTCCCCTACCCACCGCCCCAAAATAGCAGTCCCATAGTATATCCCCTCCTCCAATCTGCTCTCTCCCATATCTTCTCTCATATCCCCTTTGACTTTTCCAGTAGGGCATGATGGATCTTTATGCCCCATTGCCTGTATATCTTATTTCCCAATTACATGTAAAATAGTATTATTAATAGTACATATATATGTGTGTGTGTGTATATATATATATTTTTAAACATTTGATATTAAAACTTTGAATTCCAGATTCATTCCCTTCCTCCCCAGTCACCCACCCTTACTGGAAAGATAAGCAGTTCAGTATAGGTTGTACATGTGTAGCTTTTGCAAAACATTAACGTAGTTGATATATTGTAAAAGACTGACTATATTTCCCTCCCTCCTATCCCACCTCCCACTAGTTTTATTCTCTACTTTGATCCCTTTTCAAAAGTGGGTGCTTCCAACTTCCCTCCCCTCAGCCTGCCCTCCCTTCCATCATCCCCCCTCTCATTCCCTTCCCCCCTACTCTCCTGTAGGGAGAGATGCCCTATTTAGTGTGCATTTCATTCCCTCCCTGAGCCAAATTCAATGAGAATAAGTTCGACCCATTCCCTTTTGCCTTCCTATTCTTCCCCTCCATTGGAACCATTTTCCCTTGCCTCTTCTTTATGCGATATTTACCCCATTCTGTCTCTCCCCATCTCCTCTCATTATATTCCTCTCTCACCTCTTAATTTTACCTTTTAAGTATCATCCCTTCCTGTTAAATTGGTCCTGTGACTTCTACCTATGTATACCTGTAAACTTATATACACACATTTACATATGTATTCATATGCCCATATACCCTCTGATATAGACATATATATATGTATATATATATATATATATATTCCCTTCAACTATTTTCATACTGAGAAAAGTTTCATCAGTTAAAATTATCGTTTTTCCATGTAGGAATGTTAATAGTTCAACTTTGATAAGTTCTTTATGGTTTCTTTTCCCTGTTTACCTTCTCATGCTTCTCTTGCTTCTTGTATCTGAATGTCAAACTTTCTATTCAACTCTGTTTTTTTTCATCAAGAATGCTTGAAAGTCTTCTATTTCGTTGAATGACCATATTTTCCCCTGAAACATGATACTCAGTTTTGCTGGGTAGGTGACTCTTGGTTTTAATCCTAGCTCCTTTGCCCTCCGGAATATCCTATTCCAAGCCCTTTGATATCTCAGTGTAGAAGCTGCCAGATCCTGGGTTATCCTGATTGTGTTTCCACAATATTCAAATTGTTTCTTCCTGGCTGCTTTTAATATTATCTCCTTGATCTGGGAATTTCAGAACCTGGCTATAATATTCCTAGGAGTTTTCTTTTTGGGATCTTTTTCAGGAGGTGATTGGTGGATTCTTTCAACCTCTATCATGCCTTCTTGTTCTAAAACATCAGGGCAGTTTTCCTTAAGAATTTCTTGGAGGATGATTTTCTAGGTTCTTACTTTGATCATGGCTTTCAGGTAGCCCAATAATTTTTAAATTATCTCTCCTGGATCTATTTTCCAGGTCAGTGGTTTTTCCCATGAGATATTTCACATTGCCTTCTATTCTTTCATTTCTTTGGATCTGTTTAAAAGCATCTTGATTTCTCATAAAGTCATTAGCTTCCTTTTGCTCCAGTCTAATTCTGAAGCAATGATTCTCCTCATTGAGCTTTTGAGATTCTTTTTCCATCTGGCAAATTTGGCTTTTTAAAGAATTCCCTCTCCTCATTGCCTTTTTGAGCCTCTTTTGCCATTTGAGTTAGTCTGTTTTTTAAGATGTTATTTTCCTCAGTCAGGCTGTTGACTCTCATTTCCTAATTTTCTTGCATTGTTCTCATTTCTCTTCCCAATTTTTCTTCCACTTCTCTTATCTACTTCTTAAGGTCCTCTATGGCCAGTAACCAGCACGTATTTTCCTTTGAAGCTTTTGGTGCAGGAGTTCTGACTTCACTGTCTTCCTCCTGTTCCATTCTTTGATCCTTTTTGTCCCCAAAATAGGAGTCTAATGTTGGGTTCTTCTGTTTCCTTTGTTTCCTTTGCCTGGGCATGTTGCCACTCAATTACTTGAATTTTGGGCTTTTTGCTACAGTAGGACTCTGCTACCAGATAGGGGAGCTTCCATTCCAAATGCTGGGGTTTTCTCAGCTGCCACAGGTATTAGATAGGTGCCCTCTCTGAGGCCTCCACATGTGGCAAGCTGGACACACATCCCAGAACCTTCATCGTAGACCACAATCCAGATCCAAGCAGGTTAAAGCAAGAGCGATTACCCCTCAGACTGGTGTTTGGTCCCCCTACACTCTGCAGGCCAGGAATTGAAGCTGCCATGTGGAGCTGGCTAGCTGTGTCGAGAGTCTCAGCGCCTCTTGCCCCGGGGGCAAAAGCTGACCCACTCCCACTTACTGGGTCCCAAGGTCCAGACTGCACTGACCTCTCACTTTGTCTTTAGCATCTATGTGTTGATAATTCTGGACCACTACAGCTGCTGGTGATCTGGAGTCCCTCCAGCTGGGACCTGGTCAGGCCTGCCCTGGAGTGTGGGGCTGAGCTGGGCTCCCAGAGCACTGGGCTGGCTGATTCCTGCCTGCCAGGCTGTCCTCAGCAGGAGGTTAGCTTCTCTGTGTCATTTTGTGGGTTCTGCAGCTCCAAAGTTTTTTTAGAGTCCCCTTTTACATGAATTGGAGAAGGGGGAAGCTGGGAGCCATGGAGAGGACCTGCTTCTACTCTGCCATCTTGACTCCCCAGGTCTAAAAATTTTTTTCAAAGAATGTTAAATTTTACTGGTGATTGGAAAAATTAAATATTTTTAAAAAGAAAACTTATTTCATTTGAGCCTCACAATAGACCTGGGAGGTAGGTGCTATTATTATCTTCATTTTACACATGAGGAAATTGGTAGACAGAAGTTGCCCAGGGTCAAACAGCTAGTTAGTATCTTAAGACTAGATTTGAACTCAGGTCTTCCTGTCTTGAGGTCCAGTGTTCTATCTGCTGCATCACTAAAAACTGGTAAAAATCGTGAAACAGTCTTTTTGGCCATTTCTGGAATCTCACATCTCTATGGCAGCATTTACCCTGTAGCAATCTAGAAGTCAAGAGGTTATATATGTATAGTAGCTTTTTATTCTTTGTAGTTTCTTAGTCAAGAAATCTCTTTTGTTTTTTTTTTTTAACTTCTAGAACTTCAGAGGTAATGTTATTTAGTAGAAAGGTCCGGATTCAGAAACTGACTCTGACAGTTTGCTCATCTGTAAAATGGGAATAAATGATATTTGTATTACCTAACTCATAGAATTGCTAAGTAATGAAGCAATTAAACTGAATCACTTTACATTGTGTTGAGTTTACTAATCAGATTTATTAAAAATACTATTAGATAATATTCTTTTTTTTTTTTTTTAGGAAGGCAAGGCAATTGGAGTTAAGTGACTTGCCCAATGTCACACAGCTAGTAAGTGTTAAGTGTCTAAGGTCAAATTTGAACTCAGGTCCTCCTGACTCCAGGGCTGGTGCTCTATTCAGTGCATCACCTAGCTGCCCTTATCAGATAATATTCAAACAGCTATTTGGAGGTCATTTGTCTGACAGAGATCCTTCTCTATCAACTTCCCTTTGATGTAAAAAGTCTGGGTCATATATACTTTTGTGAAAATTCCCATAGAAATATTTAGAAATTCCCTGGTACTATGAGGTCTTATACCTTAGTGTAGTACTCTTTTCTGGGACTAATCCTGTACTTGAAATCACAGGTTGTATCCCCAGAGGTATGACTACTTTCAGATTTTAGGGATAATCCTGTGGGGCTGCATTTCAAAGACTCATGAATCCCCATTAATATGTTTTTCATTTAACAATAATCAGCCAGTGACTACATACCCTTTAATTCAGCATACTGAGAGATCAAAGAAAGAGGAAGGAAAAAATATTTATATCAGCTCTTTCTGTAGTTGTTCAGAACTGGAGACTAAGGGGAGCACCCACTTATTTGGGAATGACTGAACAAATTATGACAGATGAATGTCACAGAATATTATTGGACAGGAAGAAATGAGAATCTGGACAGTTTCAGAGGAAACTGAGAAGTTTTCTATAAACTTATACACAGTATGATTGAGTAGAATTAGAAGAACAATTTATACAATGTCAACATTATGAAGAAAAACAACTTGAAGATTTTAGAACTCTGATCAATGCAAAGAAATCACTAGTCTAGAGGACTCAAAGGAAATGTACTACTCAACTCCTACTAGAGGGGGTGATGGACTTAAAATGCAGAATGAGTCATACATTTTTGAACTTGGTCAATGTACAAATTTGTTTTGATAGACTACATATTTGTTATAAGGGTTTTTGTTTTCTTTTTAAAAGTGGTGGAGAGGGACAGCTAGGTGGTGCAGTGAATAGAGCACTCCTGGAGTCAGGAGGACCTGAGTTCAAATCCAGCCTCAGACACAACACAAAACTAGCTGTGTGACCTTGGGCAAGTCACTTAACCCCAATTGCCCTAAGGTTGCCCCTCCAAAAAGCAAAATCTAAAAATATATATACATACATATATATATATAAGTGAATAAATGCTTTGATGACAACAGCATGAGATCTGTTTATAGTATAATTCAGTAGACTGTTATTAAATGACACTCTGAAGACAATATACAAAAATCTTGTAGTCTGGTTCAGTTAGATATGGTATAGGAAAGAAAATTTACTGACATTGTTCTTTTAATGGAGTTGGATAATACTAGTCTTACTTTCCCTTTGATTCAGAGAAAATTTGACAGGCAGTAGTGTCTTTTTTCAATTTTAATTTTTTATAATAAGCATGAATCCATAAATCTTTGATAATTTAAGAAAAGGTATTAATGCAATCCATCCTCCTGTAAAGTCAGCAACATGAGAATTCACCCACCCGAAGTTCAAGTCTTTAGGCAAGTGTTGTAATGTGTGTAGGAAAATATTGTTCTATTCACTAACAATGAGTGGAGAAAATGTTTTTCTATATTGAAAAGTCACCTACCTGGTCTCTAGCCTTTCACTGGAGAAAGGGAAACACATCTTACTGGATATCTTGCCTGGTCCCTGCCTTTAGGGAAAGGGTTATAATTCTACTCCTTCTGTTTTAACTTGTTCCCTTACCTGAGCTGCTTAAGTCCTTGACAGGACTCCACCTTGAGGCCAAACCTGTAGGGATGTTGATAACCTACCTGAACTCATTGCACAATTGATTAACAAAGTCTCATCTTGTAGCGGTGGGGGCTCTGCCCACCCAAAAACTGTTGGGGTTTCATGATGTGTTGTGGTAGGCTGTCTCAAAGAATTCAGAGCCAGACCACCTCTACTCTAAGTATAAGCATTTATTGAGATTGATGTCTCTTGTGAACCAGGCTAAGTTCCAAGAAAAACCAGCACCTTCAGAGAAAGCAAGATGGATTTCTATAGGATAAAGATGCAATGACAATAACAGAAATTTACATAGAATATGGTTAATATTAATAATAAGAAATTAAAAATAAGAAAATTTACATATGAATATGGTTAATATTAAAAAGGCAGAAGGAGTTTGTTAAGAGCTTAGGTAATGGAGGAGGGGTCCCATCTGTGGTTTGGTGGTTAAAAATTCTGGTCATGCTGCCCTTTAATTGGCTAGCTATTGTGGTTCTGTTTGGGCAAGATAGATAGGTATTGTGGTCCTGTCTTGGGCTAGATGGATGATGTGGTTGTGATTGAATACAATAACACACCTGTTTCTGTGGGAATGGGTCTGGGGGCAGTGACGAGGTAGAAGCAGTAGCTGGGTTCCCATCACATGGACACACCTGCTGTTACTGTCAAAACTAAGAGTTCAGGGACACACCTGTTGTTCCAGTGTGTAGTGAGGTGTATGTAAAGAAGTTAGGAAGGGGGTGGCTAGGTGGCACAGTGAGTAAAGTGCCAGCCCAGAGTCAGGAGGACCCAAATTCGGTTCAGGCCTCTTAACACCCACACAAAAAATCTAGCTGTATAACCTTGGGAAAGTTACTTAACCCCAACTTCCCTCCAAAAGGCAAAAAAAAAAAAGTTAGAACATTGGCAGGAGGGCTAGGTAGATACAGTAGGTGTGCTGTTCAGTGGGGCCAGGCTTATAATGAGGTTAGAATATTGAGGCTGGCATACGTACAAAAATATTTATAACAGCATTTTTTTTGTGGTGGCAAAGAACTGGAAATCAGGGGATGCCCTTCAATTGGGGAATGGCTAAACAAGTTGTGTTTATGGAATGGAATGGAATACTAGTGTGCTATAAGAAATGAGGAGAGTGGATGGACTTCATAATAACCTGGAGAGACCTATATAAACTGATGCTGAGTGAGGGGAGCAGCACCAGGAGAACATTGTACACAATTACAGACACATCGTATCTGTGATGACTGACTTTGATAGACTGGGCTCCTCTCAGCAATGCAAGGTTATAAGACAACTCTGAACGACTCATGATGGAAAAGGCTATCCACATCCAGAGAAAAATTTATGAAGTCTGAATGCAGACTTCAGAATGCAGAATGAAGCAAACTATTTGCTCTATCTTTTTTGTTTTGTTTTATTCCTTCTTTCTCATTCATTCCATTGGTTAAAATCCTTCTTTACAACTTGACTAAGAGTTTAATGTAAAGGTATTTGTAGAACCTATACTGGATTACATGCTGCTATGGGGGGGGAGGGGAGAAGAGGGAGGGGAAGAAAATTTCAAACTCAAAAGCTTGTAGAATTGAATATTATAAACTAAAAGTAAATAAAAAATTAAAAAAGAATATTGGGTCTGGGGGCAGCTTCATTAGGATTCCATCAATCTGGTCATACCCTTCCCTATCCCAGTGTCAGGAGTGGGGAACCTGTGGACTTCTAGGTCCTTGGGTGTAGCCTTTTGACTGAATCCAAGTTTTACAGAACAAAGCCTTTTATGTAAGGGGAACTATTCTGTGAAGTTTGCATTCAGTCAAAAGGCAGCACAAACGGGCCACATGTAGCCTGTAGGCATCAGGTTCCCCACCCCTGCCAGTGATTATAAACCCCTTCCCCCCACGTCATCATTTAAATTTATTCTCCATCCCCTATTGCCCAATCCTTTATTCCTATTCTTCTCAACTCATTCCCACCCCCACCCCCACCCCCATCCCCAGATTCTCCTCTAAAGCTATCTACCCCTTCCTTTTTGTTCTTTGGAAGCTCCTTAGGTAACAAACTTGCTTTCACCTTAAATCTTTCCCCTCTCCACTTCTTCTGTCTTCAACCATCACTCAATAACCTTCTTCCTTTGAAGTTTTCTCAATCCATATCTACCCCCAATCAAAATTCTGATAACTATTGTCTACTGACCTATAGGACACTTCCCTTCTTTCCTTAGTTCAGTGCCTGAATTAGTCTCATTGTGCTCTTTGGGACCCCATTTGGGGTCTTCTTGGCAAAGATACTAGAGTGGTTGTGATGGGGTACCTGGGGTCTAAATCAATTTGTAAAACCAGTTTGTACAATTGTAACTGCAATTTGTATTGTAAAATTGTAAACTGTGAAATCCCTTTCCCAGCCTCGGGCTCTGCCCCTTCCCCCTATCTGCACTCGGCCTAGGCAACACCTTGTGACTCCTTTGCTCTTACTTAATCTCTTCATGTCTCCTCCTGTCTGGCCCAAATACTCCTTTGTCCTTGCCTCAAGTCTCCTCCGGTCTGGCCCAAATCTCATCCAAACTATCTATGCACTAAAGTCACAAGTTCCTCTCCGTCTGCTCTAACCTTTATCTATGCACTGAGGTCCCTTCCTTTCGGTCAGCCCTGACAATGGCAGCCCTACCCTTTAAAAGTAAAAGCATGTACCCCTCTCACTCGAAGGTCCCCTAAAGGACTCTTGCCCGCTGTAATGGCGTAATAATAAACTTTCTCAACTCTAACTCCAAGCAAGGCTGAGTTGAATTCTTTCCAGACACCCTTGAAGGTTTCCTGGTCTTGGATGAGATTAGGGTTCCTGCTGAACCTATTGGGATCCCGTCCCCCAACAAAACTGTAACAAACAAAGTTAAGTAACTTGCCCAGGGTACCACAGCTAGTAAGTAATCTGAGGCTGGATTTGAACTCAGGGAGACAAATCTTCTTGACAACAGACCCAGCTCTCTATCCACTGTGCCCTCTAACTGTCCCTGGATTAATCTCTATCCTTCCCAAATTCTTGTATTCATGCTAGTCGATTTAGTCAATAAACATTTTTTTAATCACCTATTGCTTGCTAAGCACTGAGGATACAAAGGCAAATTTTTTAAAAATTTATTTACTTTAATTTACAACATTCAGTTCCACAATCCCTTGAGTTCCAGATTTTCTCCCCTTCCCTTTTTAAATATTTTCCAAATGCAAATTTTTTTTCTTTTTTGGAGAGGGAAAGGCAAGGCAATTGGTGTTAAGTGACTTGCCCAAGGTCACATAGCTAGTAAGTGTCAAGTGTCTGAAGTCAAATTTGAACTCAGGTTCTCTTGACTTCAGGGCCAGTGCTCTATTCACTGCACCACCTAGCTGTCCCCAAAGGCAAAATTTAAAAACCCTTGCCCTCAAGGAGCTTATAATCTAATGGAAGAAGAAAACACAAAAGAAAGCTGAAAAACAGGGGTGAGGGGAGTTATGGAGACTGGATGGAGAAGTCCAAATGATTGCTGCCAGGTAGGAAATGTAGAGATGGCAGCTTTGAGTTCACCTTCCAATCACCTTCCCTTCCAAAGGGTACTGATAAGGTACCAAGGCTGACTGAATCTTTTTTTTTTTTATATTTTGGTCTTTATTAATTTGTTTACTTTTAGTTTACAAGATTCATTTCCACAATTCCTTGAGTTTCAAATTTTCTCTCCCTCCCCCCTCACTCTCCCATGGCGGCATACAATCAAGTATAGTATCTGCAAATATTTTCACATTAGACATTAGTCAGGTTATAAAGAAGGATTGTATCAGATGGAATGAACAATGGGAAAGAGGAAACAAAACCAAACAAGAAAAAGAGAGTAGGTAGTTTGCTTCAATCTGAAGGCTGATTGAATCTTGCAGGATAATGAAATTTCTCAGTGATGACATTCCTGGGGCTTGAAGACATGATGAAGTCTGAAGAAATCCAAAAAAATGCAACTGGTAAGAGATCCTTACCTCCTAGTTCCTCAACTTTCTCATTTTGCATGAACTGAAAGTTCATGGAATTCATATTCTCCCCCTCCCCCCCCAGCTACACACAAAAATGTTCACACCATTGCTCTTGCCATCATCTATAATTGTATTATTTCTATGTACATGATCTCTGAAATTCCTCTGAAATTTACCTGATCACTATCTATTATCATTTTACCTCCCCTACCTGGCAACCATAAACCCTTCAATTCATCCCTTCAATCCACTTGACCTTTATGTTATTTCCCAGGTCATCACTCCTGTTCTGACTATACTCTCCTCCATTCCCCTTCTTGACCTCTCGGTGATCCAGTTCAACAGTATGCTGCCCTCTTCTCTCAAGTCCCTTGTCCATTTATGCTATTGCTAATATTGCCCTGCCAATCCTCAGCCCCCCACCATCCACTGCCTTTGCTCCTATTCATGTACAAAGCAAAGCTGGAGAAAATCACGAAACCACATTGACTGGATTCATTGCAAATTTAATTTACATAACTTCAACTGGGCCTCAGAGAGACAGCTAGTGGCAGTCAATAGAGGGCTGAGCCTGGAGTTAGAAAGACCTAGGTTCAAATCCTTTCTTAGATACTTGCAAGCTATGTGGCCCTGGTCAACTCACTCAACTTCTGTTTGCTTCAGTTTCCTCAACAACCTTGTAGGATATGGGGATAAAATGAGAAGTTATTGACCCATTATAGGTGTAGGTGTAGGGGCTGGAAGTCCCTTCCTCCATTAAGGAAGATCTGGAAGTAAGCCTCGAAAAACAAACAAAAAACAAAAGACAAAAAAAAAACCACACACAGAAAAAGGTACCTGAAGTTTTCTCAATTTCTTAGTGTATAGGTTACCATAAAAATAAAGAAGTATAGGGTTTAGGGGTGCTTGAGACCCCAAAATACCAACATGCCAGGTCCTGCCGAATGAATTTGACTCAAGCCTTCTCTCAGCCAAAGAAAAGTTTATTTTTTGTATATATGTTTATTTTTTTTATTTTTCAGTTTACATCATTCATTTCCACAAGATTTTGAGTTACAAATTTTCTCCCCATTTTTCCCCTACCCACCACCCCAAAACAGCAATCTCACTGAATATCCCCTCCCCCAATCTGCTCCCTCCTATATCTTCCCCCATCCCCCTCCGACTTTCCAGTAGGGCATGGTGGATCTCTATGCCCCAGTGCCTGTATATCTTATTTCCCAGTTACATGTAAAATAATAATGATAATAATATATATTTTTTAAACATTTGATTTTAAACCTTTGAATTCCAATTCTTTCCCTACCTTCCTTGTCACCCACCCTTACTGGGAAGATAAGCAATTCAATATAGGTTGTACATGTGTAGCTATGCAAAACATTTCCATAGTGTATACATTGTGAAAGACTAACTATATTTCCCTCCATCCCATCCCACCTCCCACTTGTTCTATTCTCTACTTTGATCCTGTCCCTTTTCAAAAGTGGGTGCTTCCAACTTCCCTCCCCCCCAGCCTGCCCTCCCTTCCATCATTCCCCCTCTCATCCCCTTCCCCCCTGTTCTCCTATAGGCTGAGTTACCCTATTTAGTGTGTATGTCATTCCCTCCCTAAGCCAAATTCATTGAGAATAAGGTTGACTCATTCCCTTTTGCCTTCCTGTTCTTCCCCTCCATTGTAACAGTTTTCCCTTGCCTCTTGTATATGAGATACTTTATCCCATACTATCTCTCCCCATCTCCTCTCATTGTATTCCTCTCTCACCTCTTAATTTCACCTTTTTAAGTATCATCCCTTCCTATTCAACTGGTCCTGTGCCCTCTGTCTATGTATATCTGTACACATATATACACATACTCACATATGTACCCTCCTATATAGACATATATATATATATGTATGTACACATACACACTCACACACACATATATACACACATTTCTATTCCCTTTAACTATTCTCATACTGAGGAAAGTTTCATAAGTTAAAGTTATTTTTCCATGTAGGAATGTAAGTAGTTCAACTTTGCTAAGTTCCTTATGATTTCTTTACCCTATTTACCTTCTCATGCTTCTCTTGCTTCTTGTATCTAAATGTCAAATTTTCTATTCAACTCTGTTTTTTTTATCAAGAATGCTTGAAAGTCCTCTATTCCATTCAATGACCATATTTTCCCCTGAAACATGATACTCAGTTTTGCTGGGTAGATGATTCTTGGTTTTAATTCCAGCTCCTTTGACCTCCAGAATATCACGTCCTTCAAACCCTCAGTATAGATAAGCTTCCAGATCCTGTGTTATCCTGATTGTGTTTCCACGATATTTAAATTGTTTCTTCCTGGCTGCTTGTAATATTTTCTCCTTGATTTGAGAATTCTGGAACCTGGCTATAATATTCCTAGGAGTTTTCTTTTTGGGATCTTTTTCAGGAGGTGATTGGTGGATTCTTTCAACCTCTCTTTTCCCCTCTGGTTCTAAAACATCAGGGCAATTTTCCTTGAGAATTTCTTGGTGGATGATTTCTAGATTCTTTTTTTGATCATAGCTTTCAGGTAGTCCAATAATTTTAAAATTATCTGTCCTGGAGGTCAGTGATTTTTCCAATGAGATATTTCACATTGCCTTCTATTTTTTCATTTGTTTGGATCTGTTTAACAGCATCTTGATTTCTTATAAAGTCACTAGCTTCCATTTGCTCCAATCTAATTCTGAAGGAATGATTCTCTTCAGTGAGCTTTTGAGATTCTTTTTCCATCTGGCAAATTTGGCTTTTTAAGGCATTCTTCTCCTCATTGGCTTTTTGAGCCTCTTTTGCAATTTAAGTTAGTCTATTTTCTAAGGTGTTATTTTCTTCAGTCAGAGTTGTTGATGCTCATTTTATAATATTCTTGCATCTTTCTCATTTATCTTTCCAATTTTTCTTCCACTTCTCTTATTTGGTTTTCAAAATCCTTCTTAAGCTCCTCTATGGCCTGTAACCAGATCATATTTTTCTTGGAAGCTTTTGGTACAGAAGTTCTGACTTTGTTGTCTTCCTCCTTTTCCATGCTTTGATCATTTTTGTCCCCAAAAAAGGAAACCAGAGTCGGACCACTGTGCTTGCCTTGCTTCCCTAGTTTGCTCATGTTGCCACTCAATTACTTGACTTTTGAGCTTTTTGCCACAGTAAAACTCTGCTATCAGAGGGGGGAGCTTTGTCCCAAATTGCTTGGGTTTTCTCAGCTGCTGGAGCTATTAGTTGGATTCCTTCTTTGAAGCCTCTCCATGCTCTGGCAAACTGGTCACGCACCCCAGGACCTCCACCCTAGACAGTGATCCAGATCCAAGCACGTTAAAACAAAAGTTACTGGTTACCTCAGACTGTTTACTATGTCCCCCTACAATCTGCAGACCAGGAGCTCTGAAGCAGCCATGTGTGGCTGCGGCTATTCAGCCGCTTTTTCCTCCAGGGGTTAGAAGGTAAAAAAAAAAAAAAAACTCCCGGTTCAGAGTCCACACTGCACTGACCTCTCACTTTGTCCTTAGCTTCTATGGGTTGATAATTCTGGAAACTGCCACAGCTGCTGGTGATGTGAAGTCCCTCCAGCCAGAAGCTGGTTTTGGCTGCTTTGAGGATAAAACCTCAGGCTCATGTGGGCCTGGGCTTGGCTCCCAACATGCTGTGGTTGCTGCTCCCTGCCAGCCTGCTGGTATGTCCTCAGTGGGAGGTTAGCTTCTCTGTGTCATTTTGTGGGTTCTGTAGCTCCAAAGTTTGTTTAGAATCATATTTTACATGAATTGGAGGAGGTGGAAGCAGGATCCCTGTGGAAGTCCTATTTCTACTCTGCCATATTCAAAAAGTAAAGTTTATTAAAAGTTTGCCATATTGGGTAGACTCTTAAGGAGCCTCGGTATCTGTAAGGCTTGTATTAGACACAGAGCAAGTCTGTGCTAGAAAATTCTATGGTGTTCTCACATCACATGGAGGCAAGATGGGGTCTTACATACAGAAAGGTTGTGGGAGGCATCTGGGGTGGTCTAGAGGAGGAGCTTGGGGAGGGTCTTCAGGAGGAGTCAATGAGGTCAGACTCTAGTAAATGAGTGATGTTGCTTGATGCCACCGGGAGATGAGAGGACTAGGCTAGTTTAAGGGTGAAGTGCCCACCAGAAATTATATCCCAAAGCCTCCTAAACCTGCCCAGAAGGGGCCCCTACCAGGCAACCACCTGATAGACCATAATAGAGAGGGAACTTTTCATGTGTGTTGCTAGAAACATACCCCAGATACAAGTCTGTTCTTGTTAGGTACACAAGACTTTACTAGAAATGGTACCCCCTCCTTGGAACCACATTTTGTTGTTAGCAACATATTACACTATAAAAATGCATCTTTCAGGAGACTCGATGCTGTCTTCCCTATTAGGGAGGCAGTCACTGAAGTTAATAAACACTCCTATAAATTGTAATTGGCACTGCTGTCTTGTTATTTCTCGGATGTCCACTTCAAGGGTAACAGATTTGGGTATAGATAATTTGATGGGATCAAGGGTGGGAAGAAACTGGACGATGGAGGGCTAGGTTAGATTAAGAGTAACAGAGATTTGGGCCTAGAGATAATGGAAGGCTTTCAGCCTCTGGGGAACACCAGATCAAAGGGGAAGATTCAGGGAGTTCCCAGAGTCTAAACCCCCATCACCTGGGCTTTCCTTCTAAGATTATCTTCAATTTATCCTGTATATATTTTCTTTGTACATAGTAGTTTCCATAGAATGTATTCTCCTTCAGAGTAGGGACCTGTTTCTTTTGTCTTGCTGAGTATTCTAAGGGCTTAGTGCAATGCTTGGCACAAAATAAGCATTTATTTGTTTGTTTATTTATTTAGGTGAGTGAGACAACTGGGGTTGAGAGATTTACTCAGGTTTACACTGATAGTATCTGAGGTCAGATTTGAATTCAGGTCCTCCTGACTCTAGGGCTGATGCCCCATCCACTTGTGCCACCCAGCTTCCCTAGTAAATGCCTAGTAAGCATTTAATAAATGCTTTTCTTCACATACCCTTTCCTAATTCCCAACTCCTCTTGTTTTCCCTCCTAAACTACCTTTTAAATCCTTGTGTGGATCTTTATCTCAATTCCTACTGAGGAGTAGGATCCCTTAGGGCAAGGCTAGCTACAGCTCTCCAGGGTTCTATGGAGACTCCTGGAGGGCAGGAGGGTTTCTTCTAATGTGATTTATTTGAACCTGATTCCAGCACACTCTCCCAAGAACAGTTTCTAGTTATAGTTAGTATTTCCTTCATATATCATTCCATACCCTCCACTGATTAGTAGCTCAGTCTCATTTAACTACTTAATATCAAGTAGCTGTTACAAAAGGATAAATTGCTGAGAAGGTAGAGCTAGAACAGAAATACAAACAATTTAAAACCCAGGGACATACTCTTCTCTAAACTATTTTAGTCCTTGGAGAGAGCAGATTCAAACTTAAAGTTGTTTCTTTCTTTACATAGTATTTGTCCACCATTGTGGAACCTTGAGAAAGGTGTTGCTGGAGGTAAATGTGTTGGGCAGGTGAGACTACCATTCCCACTTGACCACCATTTCTCCTTGGATCCTGATAGATGCAGCCTAGGACTCCAAACCCAATAGTCTTAGTAATAGCATTGTCCCTTAAACCATCAGACCTACTTCCAGCCCAATCCCTATAGTTGTCATGGAGGGGAGAAATCATTGTGGAAAAGAGACCCATCTTCCTCATCATCATTAGCAACAATTGTTGACCAACTGCTACCTATAGCCAGATAAGCACAGGCATGGAAGTCAGTCTAGCTCAAGCAGCAAGGCACATCGATCATTATCTCCTCCCAGACTTAGATGGAGACAGCCAAAGGACCCTGATCCCAAGAGCACTGGGAATGGCAAAGCCTCCAGCCCAGGGTCCACAACCATCATCCTGGGAAGCAACCCCCTTGTGGCAATTTGGCCTGGCACTGCCCCTGCAGGTTCTACAGCCCCATCTGTTGAAGATCCAAAAAAGAAAATTCTTGTCACCAAATTCTTTGGCATTGTCAAATGGTTCAACATCAGAAACTGATATTATTTTACTAGTGGAAATTACATTAAAGAAAAGGAATTACCATCTGCTTTACTGTTGTGTCCCAAAGACTATGGTACTTTTCCATCTGACCTACTGCAGAAATCTATCACATGTGTTGTCTCCCCCATTAGAATGTAAACTCTTTGAGTCCAGGGATTGTCTTACTTCATTTGTATTCTCAGTGTTTAGCACAGTGCTTTGAACATAGTAAGTAGTGCTTAATAAAGGCTCACTCAGGAGTGTGCTCCTAATTGAGCTCAGTTGTTTCCAAAATCTGGCATGGCTTTTAGCTCCTGGCAGCTTGCTCTTTTGTCATCAGAGCTCACAAATTTGAAACAGAGTCAGATACATCTTTACTCAAGAACAGGAAAATATAATGCAAAGAGGCAAAGAATCAAGGCTCATATGAGTTAATTAAGACCCAAAGCTTCCCTCTCCACTCAGCAGCTACATGACTTCCCTCAATTGCTGCTGCCAGGCAGAAAGAAGGCTTGAGTCATCCATTTACTGCTTTTTATAAGCATTCTTGGCCTTGGTTTAGAAACCTTTCTAAAGGCTCATCTTCTTCTCATGGAACATAGACCAGAAATAATATGTGTGCAAGTTCTGAAGTCCACCTGGGGGTTGCATCAGCAGAACATGTTCCTCCCATTGCTGTATTTGACTACTTTGTATATATTTTTATTCACCTTACATTTGGCTGTATAGAATTGCATTTATATTTATTTCTCCTATTAGAGTAGGGATTGCTTCATTCTTTACATTCATTCTTTGCACCTAGCAAGGTGCATGGCTCATGGGAGGAGAGAGTGAGGTTGGTGACTTTGCACAGCATCGACTCACTTAAATTCAATTCACTTGTAAGTCATGACATCACCTTCCCAATGTCACAGTCCTCTACCAGAAAGAAGGACAAACAACAACTGTCTGTCCCTATAACAATAACAATGAGCATAAATCATAGTAGATGCTTAATAGAACTTACCAAGAAAAACCTTATGTTCTCTCCATTTCCCTACTTAACTTTGTATTTCACCTTCCTAATGAACATTTTTGTTTTGTTCTTTCCAACCCAAAGTCATTCTCCTGGGAAGAGAAAACAGAAGTAAAGAATTGAACAGGTCCATGTTAGAAGTAAAATGAAGCCTTTTCTGTCTAAAATAGTGTAAAGCCATGCATGAGCAGCTTTCCAGAGAACTGCTGATGTGAACAGTTTTCAAGATTCTGATTACATGGTATAGCAAACTCTCTATTTATTTAATAACAAATCAGAGCAAAACATTTGCAGAAAATCAAGGCACAGCATTTACAATGTTACAACTTATCACAGAAAATCATACAGTATTCACCATGTCACAACTCAACAACTTATCACTAAAATGGCCACATAGTTTTCACCAAAGTGTTCACATAGTTTTAAACAAAATTCATTCATTTAATCAATCACAAAATCCTTAATTCAATCACAAAGTACAAAAGTCCAAGTTCTCTACCCCTAGGTCATAGTAAATCATAATCTAGTCAGTACACATAATAAAGTCAGTACACAGTATCCAAGTAAAGTCTTCTTTTACCTTGACTTGAGGCTGTCTTTCAGCTTCCATGGTTCCTCTTCCATGGTATCGGCTCCAACTGTCACCTGGGTTCAAAGGCAGGCAGCAACTAGTTCCTTGTCCAGCTCCTTGTCCAGTTCTTCATCCAGTTCCATATTGAAGTTCACAGTATCCAGTCCACCTCAAGTCCTTCACACTTCCTGTTTTGGGGAAGACAAACCTTAACAGAGCCACAATAATATTCATGCACATTGCCAGCACCATCATCAATTCACTATCTGCCTGTGAAATCAACTTAGACCCACCAACAAGGTCTGAGAACTCAACACAAATCATCAATATAGAAATCAACACAGACCCACAAACAAGGTCCAAGAGGTCAGCCACAAATCATCAGTAAAGTCCCAGGACCTCCAAAACCCTACTCCAGGACTTCTGTAAACATACAACCAGAAAACCCTCTTTCAGGGCTTCCAGTAAGGTCCCAGCGCTTCTGTACAAAGTATCACAAACAAACATCAACAGGGACAGAACAGACAAACAGTGCTGGGATACCACAAGTTTTTTACTCCTTGACTCTGCCACCACAAGAGTCCTCTTCTCAGTTCTGCTGTCTCTGGAAATTTCCCTTATATATGGTCATTAGCTTCTCCCTTTCCTGTTGCAGGAGTTCATGAATTCTAGGGTTCACACATTCTGTTTCTTAACAGACTTGATAGAAGGCTCAAAAGAAACTTGAACTGAAACAAGGAGTTAATTCAGTAGCTGAAACAAGGTGTGAACTACTCTGCTTGCCATTACAAATAGGGACTGCAATTAGGTAATAAGCAGTGTTTTGCTCTCAATATGTATACAGGAAAGCAGGTTCTTATAAACTTGCAAAATGGTATCCTCTGAATGTGTATGTAAGGTTAGGGCAGAGAAAAACATTCTCTTTACCACCAAAGTCCAGGCTGTACTGAGTTTGAAGACCTTGTTTTTGATGTTTGGAGATATGCTGATCAATTTCTCCTATCTGTTTATAGCCCCCTCTCCACCCCCTAATCTTTGCAAATGCTTCTTAAGTCAGTGGTTATATGGTAAATCTCCCATCAAACCAGAGAAATGAAAGATAGCTCATGCATAAAAGATGTATCCCAGTAAAATTTTGGAAGGATTTATGGAGTCAGAAATGACTAGGCCATGGATAGCGAGGCTTAGAACAAGGCTTCTGTTCTTTTCAGTGGTTTTCTTTGCAAGGAGGAGTACTAAATGCTTGTTGAGTTGAACTGAAAAAAAAAATAAAGCTGTTTAATTTTCAGTGTGTCATTTATTATTATCCCATCCAACAAGAGCAGAGGTGTTGTCCCTTCTTTTATTTTCCTTATTTCCCCAGTACAGTTTAACCAACAACACCCTTTTTGTTGTCTTTAGTCTTACTTTCAAACATCAGTTCATTCTTATTGGCGCTGTATTTAGATTCTATTCTGAGGACCATGCCACAATTTTGTATTTATCTTCTGTAAATTATACTTGCTTTCCAACTTCTGTACCTATCTAAATAATTCTAAGTTCATTAGTGAGTTCTCTGTATATCCACATTGGTTTTGATATTTCTCCCTAGCTTCAAAACACTGTCCCTGGCAACTTCTCCCCAGCCCATGGACACTATGCCTAGCAATTACTCATGAGTAGACCCCAGCAAAACACTGATTTTTCTCCCTGGTATAGTAACAAACTACATCTGTTGGAATTATTAGCTTGAACTGGCTTTGTACTAGCTCATAAAGATATTCTGTATCCACTGGACTATCTATACCAGCTCCCTACCTCATTATATGCATCCTAGACTCCTCATTATGTATATACAAGATTTTAGACATATGTACACTCCCTACATCTAGCTTGTCAAACAAGACAGTGATTAGTGGCAGACTGGGCAATCCTCAGTGGGCCCTGACTGCTAGTTAACTTAGTGATGTAGCAGATCTAGAAATCACACCTCCCTGTTGGCCCCCTCTTGGGCTTTTCCTGGTGAACGCTGGGTAAGATACCTGCACAGCAGATTCAAAAAGTATATGTTTTTTTAAGAACTGAACACTGCTTAACTACTCCCTAATCCTGCCCCACATCACCTAGTTAGAACATTTAGCACATGTTTTACTATAGTTTATCCTAAATACATTCTAAATCTCTAAGTTCACAAGCTACTTAAGAACTCTTTCCCCATGAGGCAGCTAGGTGGTGCAGTGAATAGAGCACTGCCCCTGGAGTGAGTTCAAATTTGGCCTCAGGAACTTGACACTTACCAGCTGTGTCACCTTGAGCAAGGCACTTAACCTCAATTGCCTTGCCTTCCTCCCTCATAAGTAAATAAATAAACCTTTGCCAACTTGACTTAAAGAATGCTTGGCTGTCCTTCTGTCTGGTCTTTAAGGGGGTCCCTGAACCCTGCTTAAACCAAATGTTTCCTTAGACAACTCCATTTTTTCTTTCTCAAAGGAATTTTTTGTTGGTACTTTGAGAAGTTAATTATTTTGTGTTTTTGTTTTTTTTTAGCTTTTGGAGGGCAATTGGGATTGAGTGACTTGCCCAAGGTCACACAACTAGTTTTTGTGTTAAGTGACTGAGGCCGGATTTGAACTCAGGTCCTCCTGACTCCAGGGCTGGTGCTCTATTCACTGCCCCACCTAGCCACCCCTGAGAAGTTAATTTTTGAGAGATTTCCATCCCTCTGTGATAGTAATGGCAATTAAAGATTCCCCTGTATTGGCTTGGTTTTCAAATTGATTGTATTAAAACCCAGAGCTTGTTAATCCCACCTGTGGGATGGACTTTTTGATGTGAAAAGAAAGTCCTGACTGGGAGGAGCTGGTGACGTAGATTTGGAGAGACAAGAGAGAGGCGGAAGTTCTTTTTGGAAGCAGCACCTCGTGTAGGGGGAGAGACTAAGAGATTGCTGGTGGCCGCTTTGAATTGCCCTGGACTTTTGAGACCTGCCCCCTGAGCTGCCAAGGACTGAGGAGACATGGCTGTTTTGCTGGTACTTTGTCTGTCTGTTTTGATGTTATTTTGCCAGATTTGTCCACTGGTGAAAGACTGTCCTGTTGAAGAAGTCCTGGAACCTGGCATTTGGTTAAGAAGGCCTGAGACTGTCCTGCAGACAGAGAGTGAATACTGTCCACTGGTGAGGGACAGTACTGAGAGTGAATACTGTCCACTGGTGAGGGACAGTACTGTTGTTGCAGGGGTCTGGAGACTGTCCGGCAGACAGAATGAATACTGTCCACTGGTGAAGGACAGTGCTGTTGTTGCAGGGGTCTGGGAGCCTTTCTGTTGGTTCAGAAGCCCTGAAGAAGGATTTTCTTGTTGTATGTTTACAGAAATCCTGGGAGAGGGCTTTGCTAATGTGTTCAGGGGTTCTAGGACTGTTCTACAGACAGAGGATAAATTCATGAAGGGACTGGCAATGTATCTTATGGCCTTGCTAAGCCTTGTCTCTCCAGGAACTAAGATTGCTGAGAACTTGCCTCGTGTCAAGATGAAGAAAAGACCTCCATTTGGGTATTAAGTGCTGTGTTTAAACTTGATGTAACTCTGGGGTAGATTCAATTGTGATCCAGGGGTGGGGAACTTTTGACCTTTTTGTGTTCTATGGTTGAGCAAATGAATGTATTTTACTTATGTTTGGAAACTAATCTCCATTTGAGAAGAGGGGCTTTGTGGTGGACTTAATTAAGGTATAGCCTAGGGGTGGAGAAGTATTTGGAACAGAGACTTTGTAATTGATTGAATGATAAGAAAGTCCTGGGGTGGGGTAGGCCTTGGAGATGATTTAATCACACTTAGTGAATGCTGTATTTTGAATGATGTCATGTTTTGATCTTCTCTGTTCTGAGTTTGTTACTGAATAAAATAGAGAGCACCTATGCTGGTATTTTGAACCTGGGAAGTTGCCTTTCTTTGGCATTACATTACACCCTCCTGTGCTGACCTCCTGATGGGGTGCTTGGGATATATGTCTGTAATATCAGTTTGTAAAATCAATTTGTAAAACCAGTCTGTAAAATCACAATTCCCCCCCCAGCCTCAGAGCATTAACTCTGCCCCTTCCCCTTGCCAGCACTCTGTCCAGCAACAACTCATGAATTGTTTATTTCTGCTTAGAACAATAACAAGCTACACCTATGAATCCTTCACTAAACCATCTATAAACACTTTGGCTTAGGCAAATGTTATCTCCCCCTAGTATAGTGGCCAGCTGCATCTATGAATCCTTCAATGCACTATCTGTAAGTTAACTCCTTAGCCAATCATACACATACTGAGTCTCCCTTAGCCTTGGTTCCCAACATCCATCTTGTCAAACATGACACTGATGGGTGGCAGATTAGGCACTTTTCAGTCAGCCTTGACCGCTAGCTGACTTAGTGATGTTTCAAGCCTAAAACCAACCTCCAGGTAGCCCCCCCTTGGGCTATTTCCCAGTGAATTATAGGCAATACGCCTGCTAAATTGATATTAAAAGTGCATGTTCCTTTAAGCACTGACCACTCCTTAACTCCTTCCTAATCCCACCCTTACTCACCTATTTAGCATAATTGACATCTGATTTACTGTCTTGACTCCTTAAAAACTATACCTATGATTTCTTTAAGTTTGAAGGTTCCCTAACAACCCCTGCCCACTGTAAAGCATAACAATAAACGTTTACAATCCTGACTTCAAGATTACTTGGGCCTACTGAATTCCTTCCAGACTAAATAGCAGGGACTCCTGTCATTGATCTTGATCAGAGTCCCTGTATAACCTATTGCCACCCCCCCCCATCACTCCCATGTGGAATTTTAGTCTGTGAGATCCTACCTCTAATTCCTCTGAACCCTTTGAAATAAATCTGTTCCCAAACTTCCTGCCAGGATGAGTGCTTGAAAAGGAGACAGATTATACAGCTCCCACATACCCACTCTAACAAACCCCTGAAGCTTACACCAGAACAAATAACAATCAGGAAGTCCAATAAGAAACCACAGGAAGTGACTTCTTCGGCCTCCAAATGGCACCTGGAAATCAGCCAGAGAAGCCTAAGGGCAAGAGCTAAGGGGGCCCTGCCAACAAAGTCAGCATCAACCCGGCAGAGCCTCTCCAAAAGACCAGAGGATGGTCAGAGACACACAGTCTGCAGGGCGTTGTGTCCTAAGACAGTGTATACAATATATACAATATTTCTTGGGACATCCCTCTTATATATATAAGAGGGATGTCCTAAGAAAGCACTAGAATAATCAGAGAGCCCTGAGGTGGGGGGTGGTAGTGCCCAGTGTGGTGCTGGCCAGTGTTGTGCCACAGGGCTTAGACTGAGACTAAACAGACCCAGAGGCTTTGAGGTTCCTGAGGCACCAGAGAGGGTTCTGAAGATCTAGTTCTCTGAACTGCAAAGATCCAGGGAGGCGGCCTAACTCCTGGAAGATCAGCATAGGAACTATATAGGACCAGAACAGGAAGAACAACAGTATAGGAAGAGGTCAGTAGAGGAACTTGGGTGACCTGGTGCAAGGTCAAGCAGTGCTGACCACCCCACCCAAAAAAAGCATACCGGGCCACGTGGGGCTGGCACAAAGCCCCACTTATAGAACTAAAGTTGATGAGATAACCACATCCAGGAAAATTTTTTGTTATTGTTCAGTAGTATATAGCTCCTTGTGACCCGTTTTGGGGTTTTCTTGGCAAAGATTCTAGAGTAGTTTGTCATTTCCTTCTCCAGCCATTTTATAGATAAGGAACTCAGACAGAGTGAAGTGACTTGCCCAGGGTCACACAGATAGTAAGTGTCAGATTTGAATTCAGGAAGATGAGTCTTCCTTACTCCAGGCCCAGCATTCTATCCACTGTGCTACCTAGCTGCCCACTGGAAAACTTTAACTGGCATCAAAAAATCATTGCAAATCTAGACATCTAGATCATTAGATGGAGAAAGCAAGGGAGTTCCAGAAAACAACAACAACAAAACATTGACTTCTACTTCATTAACTTCAATAAGCCTTTGACTGTGTGGATCCCAACAAAATGTGAAAATTCCTCAGAGACTGAAGTACCAGATCATCTTATTTCTCTCCCTGAGGAACCTATAATGTCAACCAAGAAGCAACAGTTAGAATTGAACATAGAACAACTGACTGCTTTAAGTTTGGAAAAGTTCAATAAGTATATTTTCACCTTATTTATTCAACTAATATGCAGAGTATATCATGGGAAATTGATCAGGATGAGATATGAACCCCTAAAAGGAAAAGACCATGTCTTTGGGATCTGGATCCCAAAAAGAAAAAGCCCCTGGACTTTTTCACATGGCTCAGGTCCCTGGTGTTGACCTGGGGCAATCAGCCCTTCCCAGTTACCAATCCTTTTTCCTTGTGGCCTTCATTGTCTGCACCACTGTAGACCACCCCTTCTCTGTTACCTCTCAGTCATTCCAGAGTCCTTGGCCACTTCTTGATCATAATCAGATCTTCCCATAGTTTTTCTGTATATAAGGTCCATTTTGCCCACATTAAATTGCTCAGATTCAATCTGGCCTGCTTGTCAATACAAGTGTCACAAAGGCTCAGATTCTTAAAATCTTGCCCACCCCAACCTTATAATAATAAACAATAATAATAAATAAACCTTGTCTCTGACTGAAAGAAGGCTTGACCCAAATTCATTTGAGGCAGGACCTACATTGTTGCCCTTGAATTTTAAAGTTCCTAGCACCCTTAGACCACAACAAAATGCCAGGCTGGATGAATCAAAAACTGGGATTAAGGTTGTTGGAAGAAATATCAACAATCTCACATATGTAGATGATACCACTCTAATGATAAAAAGTACAGAAGAGTTAAGCCTCTTGATGAGGATAAAAGAGGAAAGTGTCAAAGCTGGCTTGAAGCTGAACATAAAAAAAAAAACCAGCTAAGATCTTGGCAACTGATCACTTCACTTCCTGGCAAATAAAGGGAGAAGAAATGAAAGCAGTGTCAAATTTTATATTTTTGGGCACAAAGATCACTACAGACTATGACTGCAGTCATGAAATTAAAAGATGCTTGCTCCTTGGAAGGAAAGCTATGGTAAATCTGGAAAGCACACTAAAAGGCAGATAGATCACTTTGCTGACAAAGGTTCAGTTTTTCCAGAGCTATGGTTTTTCCAGTAGCAATGTAATCACTGTGAGAGTTGGACTATAAGGAAAACCAAGCACCACAGAATTGATGCTTTTGAATTGTAGGTGCTGGAGAAGATTTTTGAGAGTCCTTTGGACAGCAAGGATATAAAATCAGTCAATACTTAAAGAAATTAATTCAGACTATTCACTGGAAAGTCCGATTCTGAAGCTGAAGCTTAAATACTTTGGTCACATAATGAAAAAGATATTAGAAAGCACCCTGGTGTTGGGAAAGATCGAAGGCAAAAGGAAAATGTGTCAGCAGAGGATGGGGTGGATAGTGCTATGGAAATAATGAACATGAACTTTGACGGACTTCAAGAAACAGTGAAGGATAGAAGGTCCTGGTGTGTTAGCATCCATGTAGTCACAAAAAGTGGTACAAGACTGAATGACTGAACAACAACAAAGAGATCTACCAAAAGTTGAAAGTAACTGTAACAACTACAAGCAGAAATTAGGGAATTCCTCATCCCAGACATTCTAAGATCCTCCTGGAAAGTGATTCTTCCCATCTTGATCCTTTGACTGGACCTCATAACAAGGCTAGATTAAAAAATTTATTCAGCATCAGCTGAGGAGCAGTTGCCAGGTGGCTAGCAATGACTAAACAGAGAGATGCACATATACAAGGTTTTTACAGTCTTTGAGTAACATTTTGGGCAGCAAAAAGAGTCTATGAGGTGAGGTTCCTCAGTCACTTTCCTTATTTGGTAGGTTAAACAATCAGGAAAACTGATTTCCGGGACAATGTATTAACCTTGAGTTCTCAAGAGCTGCCAAAGATCAAGTTTGTTCTAGTGGGGACATTTTCTCTGTACTATCTCATGAGAATGTCTTGGTAAGGCAGAAAATCTCTAAGTCAGTGGAGGCCTCCTTCAATATAGAATCAGTGGGTTTCTGTTAAATAAAATAGACTTCGGTTCTATATCAATTTATTCTACCCTGTAGTTCCATTTCTTTAACCTCCAAGATTACATTTTTTTCCCTGGGGAGATGTTTCCCACCCCTTTCCCCAAACTCACAGAACACAGGTTTTATTCATTTCCTTCACACAGACATTCAAAGGGAAATTTTTCTTTTCCCCAGAGGTAGTACATGAATACCTGGGAGAAATGAAGCAAGAAATTTAAAAAAAAAAAGCTCTGAAGAAAAGAATTATAAGTAGAATAAACATTTTTTTTAAAGTAATTAGTGATATAACTTTGAATGTTGAGGAAGTGGAAAGTTTCCTAGATTTGGAGTTAGATTTGTTTTGTTTGCTTTTTTTTTTGGAGGGCAATTGGGGTTAAGTGACTGAGGCCACACAGCTAGTTTTTGTGTTGTGTCTGAGGTCAGATTTGAACTCAGGTACTCCTGACTCCAGGGCCAGTGCTGTATTCACTGTGCCACCTAGCCACCCCGAGTTAGATTTATTGTTGTACAGGCATGTCCAATTCTTCATGACTCTTCTATCCTCCACTCTCTCTCAAAGTCTTATCTTCTGCCCTTTCCTTTTCCTTTTGCCTCCAGTCTTTCCCAATATCAGGGTTTTTTCCAAAGAGTTGGTGTCAGATTGTGGAGTCAAATCCTGGCTCAGATATCTTCCATCTGTGTGACAAGTCACTTCTTCCTGGGACTCAGTTTTCTCATCTGTAAAACTGAACTAAATGATTTCTGACCTTTCCAGTTCTACATCCTATGATTCATTTATTTGACTAGCTTTTATCAAGCTCCTGCCTGGTATTGAGGTTACAAAGACAAAAAAACAGTCCTTGCCTTTGAAGAACTTAAAAATTCATTTGCAAGGAAACATCACGTACACAGAAATTAAATACAAAAAAATGTAGAAAGTAATTTCCAGGGAGAGGGCACTCACATATGGGGAACAGGATATGCTTCCTATAATGCTTGATATATAATAATACTTGAGGGAAGCTTTGGAAATCTCAGCTTCTGCAAGAAGGCTTTCAAGACCTCCCTTAGTACTAGTGCCTTCCCTCTCAGATTTCCTCCAAATTTGTCCACATTAACTTTGTGACCCTGAGTCACCCTTTATGAAGAGATCATAGATGTTGTGTTGGAAAGGACATTATCAGTAATTTAATCCAACCTACTAATTAAATAGCTGAGTAAAGAAGGGTTAAGCCTACAGAGGTTAAGTGATTTGTGCCAGATATTTCTTTCTTTCTTTTTTTTTTTAACCAATTGGGGTTAAGTAACTTGCTCAAGGTTACTCGGCCAGGTGTTTCTGGGTAGGTGCTAAGTGTCTGAGCCCGGATTCGATCCCCAGTCATCCTGACACTGGAGCCGGTGCTCTTACTCGCTGTGCTATCATGTGCCAGATATAAAGCAAGGTCAATCTGATTCCAAATCCCATGCTTTCCACTACACCATAAAATTAAGGAGATGCCCTTCAAGATCTCCTCCAGCTTTACCTATGAATCTGTATGTAACATCACATGGGATAATTAATGGGTATACCTTTTTGTCTCATACAGTTTTGTCACATAGCTTCAAATCCCCTTAAGGATGCAATAACTCAACTAGCCGTCAGGAAGTTTTCTAACCAATCTGTCACCTTTGTGAATGAGCATGGATAGAAGTGCTGATTCAGCAGGGTGCCATGTGCTCTCCAGCCACTAGAGGACAATAAAAGCCTGTTTTTTCCCTCCGAATGGCTTCAGTCCGTTGCCTTTGCCCTTTCTGCTCAGAAGGGGTGACCTTTTGCCCAGAGCTATTGTTTCCTGCATCCTGGTTTAGGCAATGAAATATACAGAAAAGATTTGTGACTAAAGTTATCTGGCTTTGGTTTTGACTAGTCAGTGAGAGTAATTGAGACTCTCTTTCCCTTAGTCTTCTATTGATTCAGATGCAATGCTTTGGAGGTGGGGTGGTATCACTGCAGGTTTAATATATGAATTAAAAGGAAAAGAGAAACATATAAATTCCCTTAAACTTGCATTATTGTTCCTTTTCCCTCACAAACTTCTGAGGTTGATAGAGAATGCAGGTATGTGCTTTCACTCCTCCTGTAAGAAGGAAGGAACATGAAGAGGTTTTCACTGGTTCAGCAACTTGATAACTGTCGAGATTAATTAGCACCCTGAAATCATCAGCAGACGCTGGATTGTACATAACACCAGCATCTCTTCTCCACGTGGTTTTGCAGTGCTTGTAGCAGCTGCCTCTTGAACTTGGTGTCCCAAGAGAGAAAAAAACAGTAAAGTAGAGCCTTTTGTGACATCATCTTAAGCTTCAGAGAAGTTCACTATGAACTCAGGACAGTACCATTTTCTATAGAAGGGCTTTAGAATCTCCTTTCCCTGGGTCCCCTTTGAATTATTCTGGAGCCTTTGCAAGAGTCACAGAAGCAACCAAAATGGGGAAAATCTCCTGGGGTTAAGTGAATAATAAGAGTGTCTCAGAGATTGAAGCAATTAGTATATAGCATTCTATATTTCCTTTTGGCTGCAGAATACTAGAGCCAAAAACCGCTGATACCAAAATACCAAGTTTGTATTGTTGAGCCAGTGAAATCCAGTTTAACTGGTTGTATGAGCCTAGACTCTGTGAAAAGGAAAAGCCTGACAGCTTTGGTATGCACCTCCCTTGATACCACTTTCACATAACCTAGATAACCTGGCAAACACCCTTATGGGACCTTTTATTTCCCTGATAACATAACTTTCCCTACCCTTGTCCATGGCAAAAAAATCTCTGGGGGTGTAGAGGGCGGCACTGTCCTTCACTATTCATTGAACATTGAGAGGCCTCTCCTTTGATGGAGGGTCAGGGAAGCTGCCAGTCTAGGCACTATGGTTTCCTGGGGGGTGGGTCAGATATACAGGGTTTGATTAGTTTTTAAGGGCTTTTTCTTCCTCTCAGAGAGGGGTGGCTGAAACCAAGAGTGATCAAGAACTTCTTAATTGAAGCTCAAGTACTGGAAGTACAGGCTTGAAGTCTGAATTCCCTAGATGGCATGATGATAATATATAACTGCCTTGCCCTGGACTATCTAACTAAACAGCCAGGGAGGGGTCTTTGCCTAATGCCTGCTGTGGTTTTGTGGTTAATACTAAGTGGGCAAGTTGAACCATGGGGAAAATTAAAGATCAGGACATCTGGCTCTCTGGGGTATGACCAGAACCTGTCATGTGGGATTTATTCTCATGGCTAGATTTTGGCTCCTGGGGAATCTGGATTCATAGTGCCTTCTAAACCCTGACCCTCTGCATAATGGGCAAAGCCATGATTCTGATCAAAATCTGCTGTGTACTGCAATTCATCCAGCATTAGTTTATTAATTCCTTCACCAGTTATGTTATATATGCCCCTTAAAGAGGTTACCCACTAAGAGGGGTAGGGTTGCTCTGGAGACCCCAAAATACCAACATTCCAGGTCCTGCTGAATAAATTCAACTCGTGTTCTCAGCCAAAGAAAAGTAAAATTTATTAAAAGTTTGCTTGCATTAGACACAGAGTAAATCTGTGAGGGATCATCCTTATAGCACTCTCACTATTCTGTGGCACTCTCACAAACATGAAGACGGAATGGGGTCTTATATACCAAAGGTTGTGGGAGGGATCTAGGGGTGGTCTAGAGGAGGAGTTTGGGGAGGGTTTTCAGGAGGAGTCAATGAGGTCAATGAGTGATTAAGGGTGGGAAGTTGATGGAGGCTACAGACAATGGTGGGCTAGGCCAGTTCAAGGGTGGACTGATATTTTGATAGGCTCAAGGGTGGGAAGTAGATGAACGATGGAGGGCTAGGCTAGTAACTTAAGCTAGAGTTAGTAGTTAGTAACTAGGCTAGAGGTCTGGGCACCAGCCATGATGTAAGGCTTATTGCCTTATCCAATGGGATGATTTTAATCAAGTGTCCAAGGGAGGTTCCCAGAGCCTGTACCTCATGGACTCCAGAGCTGGAGGGGCCTCCCAGAGCCCATCCCTTATTAACCCTGAGTGGAGAACTTTGATCTGGTTGATGGGGTCCTGGAGCTAGAGGATGGATTATGAGAGCCTGTGAAAACCAGTATAACAGATATGGCTTACAATGTATGCATGAACTAGAGAGTAAGCTTCTCTTTTGCTTCCCAAGTCCTTGCTGAATGGCATTTTAGAGTTAGGTTCCTAATATCCCTGCCCTTCCTCTTTCACCCTTTATTAGGCAATTTGGAAAATACTTTCACTTCACTGGTCTCATAGGTAACAAGGCAGTTTCCTATTGCTGTTAGCTCTTTGTCTAAAACTCCATAAACATGAGCCCCAAAAGGTTCTGTGCCTTCCATGGATACTCACTGCCAACTCCTCTTCCCCACTGTGGGCTTCTCCCTGCAAGGAAGCTGAATACTTAAGTCTGTTTCACTGGCATCTGTTATCTTTCCCTTGTGAGTAGCAATAGTTTTGTTAAAAGCTATCCCTGTGTGGAGCTTCATTTGAACTCCCCTGTACTGCATATAACTCTCTGCATATGTAATAAGTGTAATCAGTCTGCCCTCTCCCCAATCAGTTAGAACTTGGAGCATCCCCTTCCAGTGATACACTTATCCCTATCTTTTCTGGTGGGCCACATTGCTCATTCAGTGATGAAATATTTGTTGCTTTTGGATGATGGAAAATGGAATAATAGATATATACCTCCCCTGATGGTCCCTTGATACCCTAGTCAGGAGCAGGCATAAGTGGCTACTTCAGAGAGGATTGGCCACTAAGCCAGGAAGAGGCAAGTGATTAAAGGAATAAGTCAACCCTAAACCTATTTATCTCAGTTTGCTAATCGTATTAAGACATTGTGGGGGGCCTCTCCTTGGACTTCTAGTGAGAAAGTTCCACTCTAGTAAAATTAGGAAACTGAGGCAACCAGAGGTTAAGTGGTCACACCACAGGTGACCCAGCCACTGCCGGAAGCCAGGTTTGAATTCCGGTCTTTCTGACTATAGGCCTGGAATTCAGGATTTTACTTAGGGGAATAGGAAATGCCAGTTCAGCAGACCCAAATAGTGTTGCCATTCTAATTATCAACTTTCCCCTTAAGTGTAACAGCAGTTATACATTGCCTTGACAACAGGAACTTGGGGATTAAAAATTTATTTCTTTTGTATTCATTTCTAGAATTTTCTCCCTTCACATTTCTACCTCAAGGCTTCCTCCAAATCTCACATAAGATACTACCTTCTGCATAAAGTATTTTCCTCTCAGACTGTCTCCAGTTTTATCTTGCATATAACTTGTTTGTACATAGCTGTTTGCATGTTGTCTCTCCTCCCTGCACCACATCATCCACCGTGATTAGGTTAATGAAAGCAGGGCATTTTTGGGGGCCTTTGTATTTCCAGTACTAGACACAATAGCAGGCAACTAATAAGCGTAGGTGCTTAATAAATGCTTGTTTATTTCACTTAACTCTTATCTGCTTTATACTGCAAACTATGAACCTTTATACTTCCTTTGGGACATAAGACTAGTTGAAACTAAATGATTTTTTTCCTCGAATATTTAAGCCGGGGGAGTCTAGTCTGAATAACTGAATCAGGACCTCTGGCCTTTTACCTCCCATTCCCCTCAACATCCAGGAGCCCCTAAGGATGAAGAAGCAAGCTCAGGGAGGCCCAGGCCCCAGCGGGGTCAGGCCGCAAAGCGCGTGGCTTGCTTTTTCCTTCCGGGCTTCTCGCCCGGCTGCAGCGGTGGCAGTGACTGAGCCCCGCAAGCCTGAAGCCCGGGGCTCAGGACCAGCTTCCCCAGCGGCCCCTCCGCCCCCCTCTAGCCGCCCCGCCCCTCGGCCCCACGCTGGTCTCCAGCCTGGACCCTCGTTCCCCCCTACTCGCCTCCCGGCCCCCAGCGGCACATGCGGCCGCTCCGCTCCGCCCCGCCCCCCGCGGCAGCTCTCCGCGCCGGGATTGGTCGCACGCCGCCTCGGTGCTCTGCTTTCTTTCTCCTCTCCCCACCCATCCCCTTTCCCACCTAGCCTCGGGCAGTCGGGGAGTTCGGAAAGAGGAAGAGGAGGAGAAGGTGAAAAAACTGTTGGGGCCCCCAGTCCGGGGCTTGAGCGACTGAGGGTGGCCGGAAGGGGTGGTGGAGGGAGAGGAGGAGAGTAAGTTGCCCCGCAGGAACAGCGAGCCTTCGGGAGGACTTCGGGTCGGTTTGTTGAACAGGAAAATCTTCTCGGGGCTGCGAGGTTGGGGGGAGGAGGAACACAGGACTTGGAGGGAGGGGGCGCTCGCGCCGCTGCCCCACCCGCCGCCTCCCTCGGCGCGCGCGCGCCCCGCCCGCGGCTGTTTGCCCCGGAGCTCCCCCCCGCCCCCCGCTTCCGGCTTGAGCGGGCGGGGAGGTGAGGGGGCGGAAGCGCTTCCACTTTTCCTTCCTTTCTTCTCCCCCTTCTCTGCGGGGGCGGGGTGGGGGGAGTGGTTCTCCGTGGCGGCTACCTCCTTTTCCCTTTTCCATGCGGGTCCGCCCATCCGCACCCTTTGCTCTCTGTGCGGCCTGCTCGAGGGCGTTCGGCCCAGATCCCGCCGTGGTGGAGCTGGGGACGAGGCGACTCGCCAGCGGCCTGTCGATTGTCTGCCTGCCCTCCCCCCCGCGCCGGCCTCCGCGGTCGGTGCCGCTGCCGCCTCCCCTCCCGGGCGTCGGCCGCCAACGAGGCCCTGGAAGGGCTTTTGTTTGCCGCGTTTCTACGGGGGCCTGTTACTGGGTGGTGACCCCAGGGCCGGGAGAAGCCTCCCAGGACGGCACTTGCTCTCTAAAGCTTCGCCCACCCGAATTTGGTGCAGATTGGCGACCTCGGGCCGTCCCTTTATGCACCCTCGTAACCGTGACCGCCAACTTGCTTTAAGGAACGGGCTGCAGAGATTTCCGTTGCCAAGGACCTTGAGAGAGGGATGGAAAAAGGAGACAAAGAGCTACCTTCTCTTAACACCCCTGGCAGAAGGTCTCTGCGGCTGGAATTTCATTCAGAAAAGGTTTCCAGAGTGAAGCCTCCCAAAAGTAATTTTGCGTTTCTCTTCTCCTTACCATCTTACTTGCAAAACAGCTATTTATTCCTTCTCATATTGCTTCTGAGATTTGTTGTGATGTACTCCTTTCATTTTACTCACGGAGGGAAATTGCTACTATGTTAGTATTCATGAGGACTTTTGAGTTTGTTCATAATAGATAATCAGCTAAAAATGTTTGTAAGATGAAAAGCAAAATGTTTTGAGAGTACCACCCTTTGTTCTCACATAGTAGGGGCGTAAATGTTTATCTATCTAATTTGGAATTATTCTTATGTGTGAAGGGTACCATTTTAAATTGAGCTTCAGTACTTGATTGCTTCTGGAGAAGTTTACAGAGTTGCAGGGAAAATTATCTGATTTTGAACCGATCATGTTGCTTTGAAAACAGGTGTTTATAAGTAAACTGCCACATTACATTTTTTTTAAACTGAGTGTCCATGCAGGCAGAAGTTTAAAATATGGACTCTTGACGTTGACATTAAATGGTTGGTTTAAACAAAGCAGACAGATTGACTTATTAATTAATAGTATGTCTCAACAAATCTAAGTATCAACACATAAATATCAGATAGATGTAACAGTAAAATTTTTCATCTTTGTTACAACCTGATTCCTCTTTTAAAGGAAGATTTTTATGGCCCAATTATCTGGTATACAGCCTTTGTGTAGTTTAAAATTAAAACTTCAAATTGCACAAAGACTTTTGAGATATCAGGCATATCTTGTTTGTACATAGTTTGCATTTCTCTTCCTCCCTTCTTTAGTTTTTTTTTTTCTTTTTGGAGAGGGAAGGGCAAGGCAATTGGGGTTAAGTGACTTGTCCAAGGTCGAAAGAGCTAGTAAGTGTCTGAGGCAGAATTTGAGCTCCTTAAGGGCTGGGATGTCGGGTTTTTTTTGTCTGTCATATACCCATGTACATAGTAGGTGCTAATAAATGCTAGTTATGGTTAGTAATTGTAGAGGTCTGGGAACCATAAAATGTTGAGGTTTAAGGTTTAGGGGTGTGCTCAGTACTCCAAAATGACAACACACAAGGCCCTGATGAATGAATTCGATTCAAATCTTCTCTCAGCCAAAGAAAAGCAAAGTTTATTAAAGGTTTGCCTTAATGGGTAGACTCTTAAGGAGTCTAAGTATCTGTGACACTGTATTGGACAAGTGGGCCAGAATAATCTGACACAGTCTGCCCTAGATAATTCTCAGCCCCTTCAAGGCAGGCAAGGTGGGGCTTATATACTGGAGGGTTGTGGGAGGATTTAGGGGTGGTCTAGAGGAGGGGTTTGGGGAGGGTCTTCAGGAGGAGTCAAATGAGGTCAGCCTCCAGTAATGAGTAATTAAGGGTGGGAAATGTCTGGAGGCTACCTGGAGGTGAGAGACAATGGAGGGTTAGGCTAGTTTAAGGGCAAGAGATTTGGGTATAGATATTTTGGGAGGATCAATGATGGGAAGTTGCTGGACGTGGGAGGGTTAGGCTAGTAACAGAGATTTGGGCCTAGCTATAATGAAAGGCTTATGGTCTCAGGCAAATGCCTCATGTGGGAAGATTCAAGGAGAGCTCAAGGGGGTTCCCAAAGCCTGTACCTCATCAGTAATAGCTAGTTTATTTTAATTCCAGTTTTCTTTGAATATGTTTTAGATTTAGTCTGAATATGAGGTTACCTATATGGTACTTGACAGGGTGATGAACTATAAATGGGATATCAGTAAAGGAAAGTAAGAACAGTAATTTTCTTTTCTCAATTTCCTATATGGAAAGGTCTCACAAACCACTGTGATCTTGGACAAATCACTCTGGGTCTTACTTCCTCATTCTTTTTTTTTTTTTAAAGCAATTGGGGTTAAGTAACTTGCTCAAGGTTACAGGGCCAGTTATTTCTGGGTGTGGTGGTAAGTATCTGAGCCCGGATTCGATCCCCAGGTTATCCTGACACTGGGGCTGGTGCTCTTAGTCACTGAGCCACCTGGCCACCCCTAAGTAATAGGGGTTAAGTTACTTGCTCAAGGTTACACGGCCAGGTGTTTCTGGGTGGGTGCTAAGTGTCTGAGCCCGGATTTGATCCCCAGGTCATCCTGACACTGGGGCTGGTGCTCTTCCTGCTACTTGGCCACCCTTTTACTTCCTCATTCTTAAAGTGAAGGGCTTGGAGGAGATTGCTCCTTCCATTAGAATGGATCTTTTATTAAAACACCATGTTGGCCGATCAGGCCACATGGCAGGCTGAGCAGTTACTACCACGTGTTCCAGCTACAGCAGTAGCAGTGGACAGCAGCAGCCCCAATCTGGGGCGAAACCTCAGTTTATAAAGGGAGCCTTACATAAGTAGTGATTGGTCAGTACACCTTGAATTTCCCCAGCCTGATCCAGAAGCCTGCCCACTTCTGTGCAGGTGAGCTAACTGGGAAAGGGTGGAGACCCAGTGGGGGAGGGTGGAGCTGACCTGGCAGTCAGGCACAACATTCCCCACTTCTTTTGTGCTTGTGTCAGACCCTTGACACTGCGCAGCCGAATCATACAGGACAGTCAGCTCTGTTCCCAAGGGCTGGTAGTGGGGATCTGTAACAATTAGCAATTTAACGGTTAATTGGGGCTAAATGTAATCAAGGCCATAGTCACAAGAAAGAGGAGGGGGCCACATTTTTCCATTGGTCCTCTAGTTGAATTTCTCCAGGAAAGAAGCTCTCCCAGTAGAGGCCAGGTCCAGATTTTTGGGAAAGCTGTCTGCATCTGATGTCCTCTTTTTCAGATTCCAAGGCTCAGGGGATAATATTTAGATGACTAGAGTTCAAACGTACAATACAAGAGCCATGCAAGACTAGGTTCAAACAAATAGTTCAGTTTTCTTAGCCACACAGGTTAATAGCTCAGTTAATACAATGAGGTTTTTCTCACAATTTTACAAAATGACATAATTACATTAAGTCAGGGATACACAATTAGATGTCACCAAGATAACCAAGAAAACTTACACACAAACTATACAAGAATAATAATTAACATACAATTCCTTGTATCCCAGGGACCTATTTCATTTAAGCAACACTTTTAAATCCCAGATGCCTCATGCAGTTACAGAATTTAAGAAGGAGTTTTGCTTCTCCAGTTCAGAATCTAGAGGTGACCAGATAATTTTGACTTAATAAAAATTAGTATAATTACTTAAATATTACTATATACTATAATATATAATATATATATTACTAGCTCCATATGTTGAAACTACAGAGAATTTTCCGTTTATTTATTCTTTGTTATTTATACCTTTCCTAAATCCTGTACCTGGTATAGGAATCCTTTAAAATACGAAAAAACATTTTTTTTAAATTGATTTTATCTGCCCTTTGTAAAATTATCAGACAGATCATTAACAAATTAACATTAGCTTCACTTTTACCATTATCTTATCCAATCCTTGTGCTAAAATCCAAAATCCATACCCCTGATCAAATCATGCTCAAATCATGAATTCACATAATAGAAAATTTTTAAAGCCAATTTTATACATCTGTATTTAATTATACGTGTCATCTAGTCTGATCCTGTTGCTCTCCTCAAACTTCACTATCCTGGTCAATTAGGCATCTATTTCATTACATTTTGCCTTATTACTAATCATCCCCTTGTTTGAAGGATGTCATCTCTATAATTATTCATTTATTTGGTCCTGAATATTACTTCTCAGTGAATTTGCTGTAGAATAAAAAGAGGGACAATGTCATAAGCCTTGCCAGAAGGAAAACTTCCTTAGCCTTGTTTGAGTCCAGGCATGAGTAATCTCAAGATAGTCATTCAGATAGGCACCAGGTGCTGAAAGCAAGGCTTAGGCATAAATAGGTGGGAGGTTTCCTTTTCAGAAAGAAAGGGCACAATTGGGAAATAAAGTCAGAGAGATCCCACCTGGGCAGTATCTAAAGTTGTTCCCAAACTTTTCCAAGCACAGACATCCACCTTGAACAGTTCGAAGCCTGCAGCCTCTGCCATCCCATTATCAGCTTTAATGACAACTCCTGTAATCAAGGCTTAGAAAAATAGTAAAATTTACAGTCCCCCAAATTATTAAATAGCAAATAAATATGGACTAGTGTCCTTCAGATAGGGCCATCCAAGTACCCCATCATTCCAAGCACCTGATCATTCCCCCCTTAAACAGCTAGGATCCAAAATCATTTGGGTAGATCTGTCTTATGGGGCTAGGTCTGTAGCCAGTGGCTAAAACGTGGCCAAAGCCAGGTCCAGGGGGTGAGGAGCCATGGTCTCAGGATAGTGGGTACTCAGCCTGAGATGACATCTGCAAGTGAAGGGTGCTGAGCCTAGAAGAAACAAATCTGGCAAAGAGATTAAACAAGGACCAAAAAGGAGTAGGAGGAAAGTGACCAGAAGTGGGGTTAGGATGGGTTAGTATAATCCATTACTCAAACTATTTCAGTTTCTGCCATATTTCTATAAACTACATAAACAAGATACTTAATAAGTTATTCTTTCACTACATAACTATACTGCCTTAAACAATAGTGGTTTCTGACTTGAACCTGAATAGTAAACTGAATAGTAAACATACATCCTTGTTTCACAAAGTTTGTTTATCCTCTGATTATATTCACTCTAGAAGAAAGAGATAATTCAGAAATTGAATCTTTAACATACTTTCAGTTACAAATGGTAACTTTTGCTTAGAACATGAAATAACTACAAATTCAGATCAAAACAGCCAGATCTCTTCTGCTTTTACAATCTCATTAATAAACCTTGATGAAGAAAGTTAGTTGAAAACTGTTAAAATGATCTTAAGTAGTTTGCATAACTTTTTGCACATGTTCTAATTCTAGATGAGAAATAATATTAGATTTTCCACTAAGCTAACAAAAAAACTACATCTTTTGCTGACTATGTGCTAAAAAAAATTTGCTAAAGAAGGAAAAAAATCACCTTAAACAACAAATTTCACCAATCATAGTTTAGAGCATTTTTATGGGCTGCAATCCAATAAAGATTTACCAGGTCTCACAAATGTAGAGATTCCATTCTTAATTTGATCCCAAATCCCAGGGTCCCATCTAGAAACTTCAGAAAATTCACGGTAAGTTTGAATATTACAAAATCTATACATAATTGATAAAATGACCAGAAATCTTTAAAAGTCTTTGCATAATTAAACTTGTTCTGGTATAAAAGATATAGTGCTTCATAACTAAAACAAGCCCTAACTCCCCTACCCCCACTTTTTTTTGGGGGGGGGAGTTTAGGACCTTGCCCACAAATTGTTTCCAGGGACACCTAAGCCCTCTTTTCCATATTCTAGGTTTTTCAAAATTTAGAAGAGGATTCACAGGGTCTTTTCTTCACATAATTATCAATAAGTAGTTTTTCCCAAGCATGCTATTGTAAATACTTGATTTATGAATTGAAACTTCCTATAAAACAAAGAAAAACTTAAAAGTGTATGATTTCTTAAATTACATTTCAGAATATTATAACTGATACTCTGACGATGTCAGAGTACTTCATTCACCATCATTTTCTTGTTCCTCTGACAGTATAATTATTTAATAGCATTTAGAGTATGAGAAACTGCTTCTATTATAACATATATAATACAAATGTTTACCAGTAACAATATCATAAAAAATTATGATGTACCTAAATTTAAACTTCAAACCAAAATCAAGTAATTACTAATCTGGTGGTCTTAATTTAGTAATTTCCAAATTGCTTTGCACAGAAAATTGTTCATCCCATAATCATTGGCATAAACTTCACACCTAAGAAAGATTTCACATAAGGTTGACAAACAAAAAGCAGTTAACCTCAGCTTACAAAGAGAGTTCATTCAAAGAGATTTTTTAATGCCAAGCACCTCTACATTTATCTTAGTCCCATAAATTGGGATTTTGGTGTGGATTCTTCCACCATACCCTTACTGGACAGCAAACTAAGATAATTAAAACTCTGTGGGGCCATAGAGTGAATCAATTTCTTAAATGTCAAATTAACACATACCTTTTTGATCATATAACCATACATTTCTGAGTTCTAATACCCTTGGCCTTTAAAAATGAAATATCCACAAATTTACATATATATTCAGTTCTCCATTCATGCTCACATTTCAGGTCATTTTAAAATATGCTGGGCTAAATATTCTAATAGAACCACCCAGTTTCAGCCTTTCCAAAATAACAATAGCAATAATATAATAAACCTTCAAATATGGGAATTCCCCAAAACTAATTTGGTGTAAAAATGCTCCTAATATAAATTTCCCAACACATATATTTACACACATCCAGGTTAACATATATCTGTATCCTTAGATGACTCAACAGCTTCAGAGTAGTAATAAGAAAATTGTTTTTAACATCAAAGTTCATAATTTTTCCAAATTACATAATTTAGAAATGTACAATGTCCCAAGCATTATGTATTTAAAAGTTGCTTTTATCCCATTGCTCGTTAGGTAAATTCATTCCAAACCACTTTACACAGGAAATAAATTATAACTCTATAACTTTAAAGCACTGTATACATTTTCATAATAGCCAAAATTTTAAATAAAATATCAGCATTATTATTGTCTATTTGTAACCCAAATACAATTTTAATTTAACAGATTTTATAACATAAAAACCCAAAACACATGCAATACAAAATTCAGATTTTTTAAAAATAGCTGTAATACTATTCCTACTTCAAAAATGTTTAAGTTCACTTAGGTAAATAGACTTTTAGAAACACAATACAATCTCAGAAAGCCCAATTTCCTCTCGAGAGAGGGGTTATGAACATCCCAACCCCACCCCCCTCAGTGGTCGGAGAACTCCTTCCTGACAGCTCCTTCTAGGGGTGGGCAATTTCACCTCCAGCTGGAGCCAGCAGCAGCACAGGGTGGGCCTAGGTCAGTACCGCTCGGCCTGACCCGGGAGCCAGGCTGGCCCGCCCTGCCCACCCAGTTGCTGCCATGCAGACAAGCCATTTGGCTCATAGAGGAGCTAAGGAGCTCAAAACAAAACTCTACCATCCCCAAATGAATAGGACATATAGAAAGACAGACAAAATCCAGCAGTACCAGCTGGAGCCATTACAAGTAATTACAAGCAAAATCCCAGTGTCCTGAGTTTGCTTGGAGGCTGAGGTACAGGAGTGCTTCGGCTACGTCTAGTCCTCAAATCTCAACAGAACAGATTCACTCCTATTTTGAGTTTCTGAATATACAAAAGGTCAAATGAGCTGGTTGAAATTGGGAAACAGGTGCAATCTTTCCCTCCTGGAGACCTGGGGCCCTGGAACTTCATCAGGGGCTAGTCCCCCTGGGAATCTGGGTGAGCAGATGCCTACCCCCGAGGCCGAGAGCTCTTCCTATTCAGCAAAATCTTGCTGGCTCCCCACACAGTGGCCAGGGCTGCTTCCTCCCCACCCCTCCCCTTTTCTTATCTTTCTTCCTCCAAAGGGAAGACAAGGAGAAAGCTGGAAGTCTAACAGTTTCCCTGGCTTTTTTTTTTTTTTTAAAGCAATCGGGGTTAAGTAACTTGCTCAAGGTTACACGGCCAGGTGTTTCTGGGTGGGTACTAAGTGTCTGAGCCCGGGATTCTATCTCCAGGTCGTCCTGACACTGGAGCCGGTGCTCTTACTACCTGGCCTCCCCTCCCTGGCTATTTTTTGAACACAGAAGTTGTTAGTTACAGACAGACAAACAGAAAGGCAAGCACACAAACACAACAGATAGATAACCACTCATCTCCAGAGGCTGACATAGGTCCAAAGAGCTGAAATGTGATCTAATCGATGTCAGGGGATGGTCTGGACTTTCTCAGCCTTGAGTTGTGAGCTCTGAGAAAATTTCAGATGCCAGCTGCTCAAGGAAGTCAAAGCTGAGTGGCCTCCATCCCCTGAGGCCGAGGATCTTGGGCCTTGGACAGCAACACAGAATGCCATCTATCTTGCTGGGGCCTCCAAGTGCTGTGGATTTTTAACTGAGCAAGACCCAAGTAATAATTTTAGAAGGGACCTTTTATTAAAACGCCATGTTGGCTGATCAGGCCACATGTCGGGCTGAGCAGTTACTACCACATGTTCCAGCTACAGCAGTAGCAGCAGCCAGCAACAGCCCTGATCTGGGGCAAGACCTCAGCTTATAAAGGGGGCCTTATGTAAGCAGTGTTTGGTCAGTACACCTTAAATTTCCCTAAGACTGCCCACTTCTATGCAGGTGAGCTGACTGGAAAAGGGTGGAGACCCAGTGGGGGAGGGTGGAGTTGACCTGGCAGTTAGCTCACCTCCTTGAGGTAGGGGGGTTTGTGGGGAAAACCAGGCACAACAATATAATACTATCAAAATAACATCTTTATAAATACTCCAGAAAGCAGTGCCACTTTTTTTTAAAGGCAATTTCATATATGTGTATCCTTTTGTGTGTACATTCATACACACAAACTTACATGCGTGTATAGTACCTTAGTTGGTAATAATGGAGATTAATACTATTTGCTTTGCCCCAAATCAAATGCTTACTGTTTCCCTTGATAAATGATACTCCTGAATTCTCAAAGTCAATTTATAGATCATATACTTTCTTTTTTCTTTTTTTGGAGGGGAGAAGGCAGGGCAATTGGGGTAGTGACTTGCCCAAGATCATATGGCTAGTTTTTGTGTTGTGTCTGAGGTCAGATTTGAACTCGGGCCCTCCTGAACCAGGGCCGATTCACTTTGACACCTAGCTACCCCAATGTGCTTCCTTTTATTGGCAAGTGATAGTATAATATATGGGTCTTCAACCCAAACCCTTTAACCAAGTGGACTGAAGTTGTGGTCTTTGTGGCATGATCCTTTGAAGGAGGTTTGGATGCTTAGACTTATTTCTGGTCCAGCTTAGTGGAAAGAAGAAAACTTTAAAGCAGTAAACCAGTAGTCTTCAATCAGATAATTGAGAACTGATTATATTCCTAAAGTGACTTAAATGAAAGATTACTGGAATCTTGTTGTTATTGTGCCTTTCCTGATACTCCCTCATAATTAACATGGGTTTGTTTTATATATTCTTGTGTATATGTACATATATACTTATGTTATTTTGTGTTTACTTATTATGTCTTTCCCTTCTTGGAAGTAGGGACTTTTTCATTTTTATCTTTGTGTCACCATGGCTTATCTCAGTTCCTGGTGCACAGTAGACTTAATAAATGCTTGTTAATTGATAAAATAATGCTTTAACTCCATGAGACAGCTATGACAATATTGCTAGTACTTATTTTTTTTTGAATGAGGTCCAAAGCAGAAGTCTTTGTTAGGCAGTGTTGCATTGTCTTAAGTTTATATTTCACTGAATCTGTGAATCACACTCTTCCATGCTCATTTCATTCTCTCCATCAGTGGAGATCACAAACCATCCTTACCCTTTCATGCAGTGAAATTCTTATTCATGTTATAAAAATCCTTCAGAGAAGATCCACTCAATGGAGCTGGAGACCTTCTATGTATATGCCCATATACCTTCCTTATATAGGTAGATATACATTCCACTGGAGCCAGTGTTCTTACTCGCTGTGCTGCTGCCTGGCTGCCCCAATGATTTCATTTTTAAAACCCCCAGACTTTTATGTTCTAAAAAATACCCTTTAGAAATAGAATAATTTATTTCATTATTTATTAGTAGTTGAATTTTTTTTTTACTATTTCAGTTATTTGGGGTGTTTTCAAGTCAGATATTCTGCCTGTCTTTTTTTTTTTTTTTAAACAGGAATGTCTTACCATTCCTATCCTTTATTGAATATCCATCTTTTTTCATTTATCAATTAGCCTTAGGTTTTCAGAATATGGGTTTCATTGACCATCTTTGCTTTTTGAACTATATTATTTCATTCCCTACTGAGGTCTCTAATAGGTACATAAGTCTTGTTTTATTCAAATTTAATTTATATTTGAAGGTCATTTGGCTGCTTGAAAAAATTCATTGTCACTGGAATTGTTTGTCCTTGGAAATTTAAATACACATTGTTTTTGAAGTATAGACTTTTTATTTCTGGAAGGTAGTCTTTGGATTCTTTTGTTGATACTTTTTCTGTATTCACAAATTCTGGGCAGTTTTCTTCTGTCATTTACTGCATTATATAATACTTAAGTTTTTAAATTTATCATGTTTTTCTGGAATACTTAGGTTACTTAAAGTGTCTCTGTGCATCTTTTCTTTGAGATCAGTGACTTTATCTTGTGTAGAGGATCCAGTATTCTTTTAACAATATTGCTTTTTGCTTCTCTTACAGATTGTGTGTACTTCATTTTAGGATATGTGTATTTTATATTGATTCTCTCTTTTGCTTCTTCAGAGAGTCTGTAGAGTTTTTTTTGTTTTATCAGGCATTGGCTCAATTTCCATTATTTTGTATGTTTATTGTAAATATATATTTTGTAGCATTTATTGTAATCAATCAGGTGCAATATATTGTAAAATTTAAAGAATTTTGCAATCTTTTTGAGGTTTTAGTACATATCTTAATTTTAATATCATCTATTGATTTATCTGGTGGGTGATGGATTTTTTTTTTTTTGGCACTTGTATTTTTATTGCTGAAAAGTGTTTTGTAAAAATAAAGGACACATATGGAAGATATTGAAATGTTTAAAAATTGGCAATTTTTCAAATAGATGCATAGGTATTATTTCTCCTTAAGATTTTTTTAATGCTTTATTGTAATAAGAATGTAAATTTTGAAGATCTTCCCTGCCCCTAGGCTAATGTGCACCTGAAGCCTGGAGTGGGGGAGGCTTGTTTTTCAGTAGATACTTCTTGATTGGCCAGTGAGTCAATAAGGTTGTTACATTCTCTGAGCCAGGAGAAGGCTATATAAGCCCTGATGTGTAGCTTTGTTTTTGGACTCACTTTGAGAAGTGTTCTGTGATTTGATCTGAATTCTGGGAAGCCGTTGTTGAGAGTCCCCCGGCTTTGAAAAACCCAGATGTGGAAACCCAGATGTTGACTGGGTATGGATGTAATGGTTGGACAGTTTGGAAAGCTGTCTACTTGATCTGTTTCTGTCTTGATAATTCTGTCTGTATGCTTTGAAGTTGGGGTGCTGACCTTTTTCCCCTGAATAAGGTAAACGATATATGTCTGACTGTTTAAAGTAAGCTTGTTAACCCATTTTGAGTTGCTTTCCTTTAACAAAGCAGATCCAAGAACCTGTATGGGCAGCAAACCCTGAGGACGTGCTTGGGGTGCTTGCTGCTACATTTATTAACTTCTGATTTACATCATTCATTTCCGTCAGATTTTGAGTTACAAATTTTCTCCCCGTTTTTCCCCTACCCACCACCCCAAAATAGCAGTCCCACAGGATATATACTCTCCTCCAATCTGCGCTCTCCCATATTTTTTCCCATACCCCTTTCAACTTTTCCAGTAGATGTCTATGCCCCATTGCCTGTATATCATTTCTCAATTACATGTAAAATAGTATTAATAATAGTATATATATATATATGTATATATACACATATATATTTGAATGTTTGATTTTAAAACTTGGAATTCCAGATTCATTCCCTTCCTCCCTTGTCACCCACCCTTACTGGGAAGATAAGCAGTTCAGTATAGGTTGTACATGTGTGGCTAATGTAAAACAATAACATAGTAGATACATTGTAAAAGACTGACTATATTTCCCTCCCTCTTATCCCACCTCCCACTTGTTTTATTCTCTGCTTTTATCCCGTCCCTTTTCAAAAGTGGGTGCTTCCAAATTCCCTCCCCTCCCAGCCTGCCCTCCCTTCCATCATCCCCTTCCCTCCCTACTCTCCTGAAGGGTGAGATACCCTATTTAGTATATATTTCATTTCTTCCTCAAGCCAAATTCAGTGGGAATAAGGTTGACCCATTCCCTTTTGCCTTCCTGTTCTTCCCCTTCATTGTAACCATTTTCCCTTGCCTCTTCTATATGAGATAGTTTACCCCATTCTGTCTCTCCCCATCTCCTCTCATTATATTCCTCTCTCACCTCTTAATTTCACCTTTTAAGTATCATCCTTTCCTGTTAATTTGGTCCTGTGTCCCCTATCTATGTATATCTGTAAACATATATGCATATATTCAGATATGTATTCATATGCCCATATACCTCATATATATATATATATATATATATATATATATATGTATGTATTTCTATTCCCTTCAACTACTGAGAAAAGTTTCATAAGTTACAATTATTGTTTTTTCCATGTAGGAATGTTAATAGTTCAACTTTGATAAGTTCCTTATGATATCTTTTCCCTGTTAACCTTCTCATGCTTCTCTTGCTTCTTGTATCTGAATGTCAAACTTTCTATTCAAATAACTCTGTTTTTTTCAGCAAGAATGCTTGAAAGTCCTCTATTCCACTGAATGACCATATTTTCTCCTGAAACATGATACTCAGTTTTGCTGGGTAGGTGACTCTTGGTTTTAATCCCAGCTCCTTCGCCCTCCGGAATATCCTATTCCAAGCTGATCCCTCAGTGTAGAAGTTGCCAGATCCTGGGTTATCCTGATTGTGTTTCTACAATATTCAAATTGTTTCTTCCTGGTTGCTTGTAATATTCTCTCCATAATCTGGGAATTCCGGAACCTGGCTATAATATTCCTAGGAGTTTTCTTTTTGGGATCTTTTTCAGGAGGTGATTGGTGGATTCTTTCAATCTCTCTTTTGCCCTCTGGTTCTAAAACATCAGGGCAGTTTTCTTTGAGAACTTCCTGGAGGATGATTTCTAGGTTCTTACTTTGATCATGGCTTTCAGGTAGTCCAGTAATTTTAAAATTATCTCTCCTGGATCTATTTTCCAGGTCAGTGATTTTTCCCATGAGATATTTCACATTGCCTTCTATTCTTTCATTTGTTTGGATCTGTTTAACAGCATCTTGATTTTTTATAAAGTCATTAGCTTCCATTTGCTCCAATCTAATTCTGAAGCGATGATTCTCCTCATTTGAGCTTTTGAGATTCTTTTTCCATCTGGCAAATTCTGCTTTTTAAGGTATTTTTCTCCTCATTGCCTTTTTGAGCCTCTTTTGCCCTTTGAGTTAGTCTATTTTTTTAAGTTGTGATTTTCCTCAGTCAGGCTGTTGACTCTCATTTCGTAATTTTCTTGCATTCTTCTCATTTCTCTTCCCAATTTTTCTTCCACTTCTCTTATCTGCTTCTTAAGGTCCTCTATGGCCAGTAACCAGCTTGTATTTTCCTTTGAAGCTTTTGGTGCAGGAGTTCTGACTTCACTGTCTTCTTCCTGTTCCATGCTTTGCTCCTTTTTGTCCCCAGAATAGGAGTGTAATGTTGGAATCTTCTGTCTGCTTTGTTTCCTTTGCCTGGTCATGTTGCCCCTCAGTCACTTGACCCCTGGGCTTTTTGCCACAACAGGACTCTGCCACCAGACAGGGGAGCTTTTGTCCCAAACGCTGGGGTTTTCTCAGCTGCCGTAGGTATTAGAAGGGAGCCCTCTCTGAGGCCTCCTCACACTCTGGCAAGCTGGACACACACCCCAGGACCTCCACCCTAGACTGTAATCCAGATCCAAAAAGGTTTAAAGCAAGAGCGATTACCCCTCAGACTGGTATTTGGTCCCCCTACACCCTGCAGGCCAGGAGCTGAAGCTGCCACATGGCGCTGGCTGTCTGTGCTGGCTTCTCGCCCCAGGGGCAAAAGCCACATACTCCCACTTACTGGGTCCCAAAGTCCAGACTGCACTGACCTCTCACTTTGTCCTTCGCATCTATGTGTTGATAAATCTGGAAAGGCCACAGCTGCTGCAGATCTGGAGTCCCTCCTGCTGGCAGCTGGTCAGATCCGCCCTGGGGCTAAAGTCTTGGCGGGGCTGGGCTCGGCTCCCAGAGCACTGTGCTGGCTGATTCCTGCTGGCCTGCTGGGCTATCCTCAGCAGGAGGTTAGCTTCTCTGTGTCATTTTGTGGGTTATGCAGCTCCAAAGTTGTTCAGAGTCTCCTTTTTACGTGGATTGGGGAAGGTGGAAGCCAGAGCAGTGGGGAAGTCCTGCTTCTACTCTGCCATCTTGACTCTTCCCCCTCTGGAATTTTTTTTTAGAGTTTTTTTTTTGCTTTTTTTGGAGGGCTGTTGGGGTTAAATGACTTGCCCAAGGTCACACAGCTAGTTTTTTTTGGTGTGTGTTAAGTGTCTGAGGCCGGATCTGAACCCAGGGCCTCCTGACTCTGGGGCTGGTGCTCTATTCACTGGGCCACGTAGCTGCCGCGGGGTGATGGATTATTATATTTTCTTCCTGTTGAAACTATGATGGTCTTAGTTATTTCCCGTCATGTTTTGCTATCACTTTCTTACTCCTTCCTTTGATGATGGATATATCTTTGGGACTGGATTGCATAGTTGTCTCAGCCTTCTCCCACCTCATGGGATTTACTTTTCAGTCATGTACCTGATAGTAAAGATAGTCTACTATTGATGTCACTTGTGAAAAACTTCCTGTTCCATATTATTACCCACATTGTGTATTAATTACTCAACATACTTTTTATATAGATGGGAAAGTGGCATATTGATTGGTTGTGGTTGTGGTCACTTTTTCTTTTTAAGTATTACTAAATATTGAGATTTTTTTTCTGTGCCATTGGTTTTTTTTCCCCTTCTTCAGATATATTGTGAATTAATCCCTGAATGTCCCACAAGCCATGTCCAACATTTTATGCAGGAGATTTCCCTGGGGTAAAACTCCATGTAAGAGACAAAAGCCAAAGAGGTGATATCCCAGGGTGGAAGATGGTTTATATGAGCCCACAAAGGGCTTGGAAGGGCTTTTGGATTGTCCTTTTGGAAGAGTCATGGATTACATATGACTTTCCTCCAGTGTGTAATGAAACAGGACTTTAATTGCTCTTAATCAATTTGCAGTCTTCTTTTAATGTCTTTTAATCTCTTACTCATATAGAAATTGATTATTTATACAACTATATGTCTGTTTTATGAAAATTGAACTTGCATGTCAGAACATTGACATTAGATTTTAACTTCTGTTTTGTTTTAACTTTTAATTCTCCCCTAGACATTCTGACCTGTCCTGTATTTGCTTAAAGGCAGTTATTTTTTTTTGAAATTATTATCTATTTTATTTTTAGTTTACAACATTCAGTTCCACACGCTTTTGAGTTCCAAATTTTCTCCCCTTCCCTCTCCTCCCCTCTGCCCTCCTATGGTGGCATGCAATCCGATATAGGTTCTATAAATACCTTCACATTCAACATTAGTCAGGTTGTAAAGAAGGATTACAACCAATGGAATAAACAATGAGAAAGAAGGAACAAAACAAAACGAAAAATAAAAAGCAAGTAGTTTGCTTCAATCTTCATTTAGACTTCGTAAAATCTTTCTCTAGATGTGGGTAGACCTTTCTATCCTGAGTCTTTTGGAGTTCTTGAAGCCTTGATTTGCTGAGAGGAGCCCAGTCTATCAAAGTTAGTCATCACACATATGATGTATCTGTAATTATGTACAGTGTTCTCCTGGTTCTGCTCCTCTCACTCAGCATCTGTTTATATAAATCTCTCCAGGTTATTATGAAGTCCGTCTGCTCCTCATTTCTTATAGCACAATAGTATTACATTTCATTCATATACAACAACTTGTTTAGCCATTCTCCAATGGCATCCCCTTGATTTCCAGTTCTTTGCCTCCACAAAAAGAGCTGCTATAAATATTTTTGTACATACGGGTCCTTTTCCCACTTCTGTGATTTCTTTGGGATACAGCCCTAGAAGTGGTATTGCTGGGTCAAAGGGTATTTTATAGCCCTTTGGGCATAGTTCCAAATTGCTTTCCAGAATGGTTGGATCATTTCACAACTCTACCAGTAATGCATTAGTGTTCTAATTTTCTCACATCTTCTCCAGCATTTATCATTTTCCTGTTTTGTCATGTTAACCAATCTGAGAGGTGAGATGTGGTACCTAAGAGTTGTTTTGATTTGCATTTCTCTAATCAATAGTGATTTAGAGCATTTTATTCTTATAGATATCTTTAGATATATATATATATTTCTTCCTGTGTGAAAACTGCCTGTTCGTATCCTTTGACCATTTATCAATTGGGGAATGACTTGTATTCTTATAGATTTGACTCAGTTCTCTGTATATTTTAGAAATGAAGCCTTTATCAGAGACACTGGTTGTAAAAATTCTTACCCAGTTTTTCGCTTCCCTTTTAATCTTGGTTACATTAACTTTGTACAAAAACTTATCAGTTTAATGTAATCAGAATTATCCATTTTGCATGCTTAAGGGAAGTTATTGATCTTTTTTTTTTTATTCTTTGGAGTGGGAGGGGTAGGGCAATTGGGATTAAGTGACTTGCCCAAGGTCAGACAGCTAGTATTTGTGTTAAGTGTCTGAGGCTGGATTTGAACTCAGGTCCTCCTGACTCCAGGGCAAGTGCTCTATTTACTGTGTCACCTAGCCACCCATGAGCTCTCTATTCTAGCCAGACTGAGTTGTTTTAATTAACACACATTTTGAGTTCTTAACTGTAGTGCCAGTGCAATATTTACAGTGCCCATGATCACTGTAGAGATGGGGACTATAAGTATCACATGACCTATCGCAAAATATGCTGAACTCTCCAGATAAAGGATAAAGCTGAAGGATTTATTTAGACACCAGAAAACCGAATCCCAAAACCAGTAAGCCGAAGTACCAAAGATATTTACAAGCCATAATAATCCTGAGCCACAGCATCCTTTAGCCTTCCCACAAACTAATACAAGATCAATATTTACTCACAAAACTTCCATCTCTTTAATGCACTCCTCCTCTGTCCCCAACTGTCTGCAACTGTCTCCAGCTGTCAGACTCGAGGTCTCCCAGCTTCTCTGTGGACTCTGCTTCTCCTCAGCAAATTCTTCCCACCACAGGCTCCATGTGACTACATTCAGCCTGTCAGGGGGCAGAGATTATCTTCACAGCAGGGGAGCTTCCTGTGGGCTCTAGGGGGCAGAGTTTACTTTCAAAGCAGGGGAGGTCTTCAAACTCCCCCCTGGGTCTATTAAAGGGCAGGGAAGATACTCAAATTCCCATTCCCATTACATTAACTATAATCATTTGTACACAGTGCTTCTATTTCTTTTGTCTGTCTAAATTCTCACATTCTGATGCCAAGCCAAGCCCTGTTTTGACAGGAGTAATCAAAGAACCCTTTTTGGGGAGAAGATAACGAAGTAATTTTTCCCTTCTTAATTTTTTGGACTTGAACTCTCAGTAAGAAAGTTGTCTCTAACTGTGTAATAGTTGCCTGGGAGCATTGAGAGGTTAAGTAATTTGCCCAAGGACTCATAACAGTGTATATGTCAAAAGGTAGGGCCTATATACAATTCTTAATCCAATCCACAGTTTCCCCTGAATTGTTATGATATTTCATGTGTCATTTTTATAGATTTTTGGTTTCCATTTTATTTCTCTTCCGATTTTTAAATACCTCTTTTGTGCTTATAGGTGAATAGAACTGGCCTCATCTAGAAGCCAGCTTCCTTTTCTTCTGGCCTGATGGAGCTCATACACATGCTAACACCTTTTCCCTAGTTCCCTCTGTTGCTCCATTCTCTGGTTGAGTACTATTGTAGTAGAATTCATACCATGCTGTTGTCCCAAGCAGTGCAAGCTCTCTGGAGTGAAGTTGAAGGTGGGGGGTGAGGGAGGTGGGGAGGAGTCAGAGTTTTGTTTCAAGCCCTTTGGTTGGCTTTTATACCCTATAAGAGAAGTGGCTAGTTTGGGGGAAGTCTTGAGAGGGGAAAGTGCTGAGTGCATTAGGGGTTAGCATTTTTTGCTGTTACCTCAGTAGTATTCTCAGTATCTTTTACCTTTAGAAGAGAGCTGAAATTGCTTCATATCTTATACATAATTCTTATTTTAGAGAGGATTGAGAAGTTTTAAAGATTATAGAAAAGGTCTAGGCTTACATCTTGTTCATCATGTGATCACACAAATCTGGGTATACTCTATTTTTATTCATGAACCAGATTTCAGTCCTATTTTTTCCCTTAAGATGAATTGAAAACTCATTTGCCATATTATTTTACGAAAGCAGACATATTAAAAAATTCAAATAAGTAACTACTTTCCTATTGAATAGTGTTACAAGCTTCATCAAAATCTTTCAGTTTTATGCAACAAATTTGAACACAGGTGGAAATGGTAAATTGAAGCAGAGGTCTCACTTTTTGGATAACATTTCAAATGAATGGAATCAGAATTAAATTTTTCTTTAAAAGTAAAATTGCCACTATTCATGTTTTAAATTTTACTATATATATGTGTGTGTGTGTATATATCCACACACACATATAGGTAGATATAGATATATGCATGTATCTATAGCTATATCACAACAATCCTTTGAGGGAGAGTACTAGAGGTGTAATCGTTTATATTTTACAGATGAGAAAACAGGTTCTGAGATTAAGTAACTTGCTCATGGTCACATAGGAAGAGGGAAAAAGAACAAGAATTTATTAAGCTCCTATCGTGTATCTGGCACTGTGTTAAGTGCTTTACATGTATTATCTCATTTGATCTTCACAACAGTCCCAGGAGGGTAGGTACTTTTATTATGCTCATTTTAGAGCTGAGGAAACTGAGGCAGTCGGAGATTAAATAAATTTTCACAGCAACACAGAGCTAGTGAGTGTGTGTGGTTAGATTTAAACTCAGGTCTTGACTCCAGGGCCTACCACTCTATTCTGCTAAGCCACCTAACTGCCTGTTGTTTCACTCAGCTGCTACTAAGTGTCAGTCAGAATTGAAATTTCACATCTCTTCTGACTCCACATACATAGTACTTTGTCAGCTATTTCAGGTTACTTTAATAAGTGCAAACAAGATAAAGAAAACATATACTTAGAGCTATTTACAATTAAGAAACTAAAGTAAACAATAATGCATTTGCTGTGACCTTTGTATGTCTACTTTCCATTTGTATGTTAAAAAAACATAGTCATGGGGCAGCTAGGTGGTGCAGTAAATAGACCATAGGCCCTGGAATCAGGAGGACTTGAGTTCAAATCCGGCCTCAGACACTTAACTTAACACTTAACTTGCCCTGTGTGACCTTGGGCAAGTTGCTTAATGCCAATTGCCCTCCAAAAAGGAAAAAAAAAGCATAGTCAGTGTGATTGTTAGTTGCATTTTCAACCTATCTGGGAATTTAGCTTTGCAACTGTCTCTTCTAAGATTATTTGTGAAATTATTTAAAGCTTCTAGGGATAAGGTTTTGTTGTACAAAAAGAATGAGAATTTTTGATCATAGATAACATGTTGCTGCAGGAGGTACACATTGAGCTTAAGTTTTTTTTCTTTGAATCTTTAACACTCAACATAGTGCCTTGCATATGATATAATAAATGCTTGTTGGGTTGGAATTATTTCCATTTTTTTTCCTTTTTTTCTCTCGTTTTGGTGACTATTAGCATTTTTCCCCCTTGATTAAACACTTCTTTTAAGGGTATTGCTAATTAGAGGACAGATGCCAGAAACTTTTCATGTTCATCCAGCTTATCTTTTGAAGGTACATTTTGAATAATGTACACAATTATTAATTCTTGTAGTTAAAAATTACAATGCCTGTACAGTGTCTCAATACCATTTTATGAATTAGGAGTCTAATGGCATAAGGTATTTAATTGTTTCTGGAAGTTATTTTGTTCCCACAAGCATTATTCATAGCAGAATATTCTTACACTGTCTTTAAGCAGTAATAATAATAATGATATTTTAAATCAGTAAGATTATGGTATCCCCACAAAGTGTCGAATACACATTTTAAAGAGTGTCATTCTATAAAACTTCTTTTTGTTCATCATGAAAATTCTAGCCGTAATAAACCTGAAGTAATTTTCTGTTTCTCCCTTAAAGATACTAAAAATAGTATTGGTTCACACAGTCATGTAACATGTGTGACATCTTATGTTGTGGTCTTTTATTTAACTCAAATTATTATTTAATAATAGGAACAAAACATAAGAACTAAAATCATAAAGAGTTTTCTTTTGTGGAAAACCGGTAAAAAAATTTACAGCAAAGTTCTCTGATAGAAGCTTCATTTCTCAAATACATAGAGAACTGAGTCAAATTTATAAGACTACGAATCATTTCCCAATTTGTTAAATGGTCAAAGGATATGAATAGTCAGTTTTCAGAAGAAGAAACCAAAAACTAAAGTCATGTGAAAAAATGCTCTAAATCACTGCTGATCAGAGAAATGTAAATTAAAACAACTCTGAGGTACTATCTCACAGCTATCAGATTGGCTAATGTGACAGAAAAGGAAAATATCAAATGTTGGAGGGGATGTGAGAAAATTAGTTTGATATGAAACACTGTTTGTGGAATTGTGAACTGATCCACTCATTCTGGAGAGCAATTTGGAACTATACCTGGAGGGCTGTACTATCTTAAAGAGATCATAAAAAAGGGAAAAGGACCATTTTGTACAGAAATATTTATAGCAAGTTTTCTGTGTGTGTATGGTGGCAAAGAATTGGAAATTGATGTGATACCTGAGAGTTGGGGAATGACAGAACAAGTTGTGGTATATGATTGTGATAAAATGGTGTGCTGTAAGAAATGATGAGCAAGTTGGTTTCAGAAAAACCTGGAAAGACTTACATGAACTGTTACAAAATGAAGAGAACAGAACCAGGAGAACATTGTATGTAGTAATAGCAATAGTGTATGATTATCAGTTGTGAATGATGTAGCTATTCTCTGCATTACAGTTATCCGAGACAATTCTGAAGGACTTAAGATGAAAAATGCTATTGTCCTCCAGAGAAAGGATGATGATCAAAACATAGTTTTTTCTAAAACTTTGTTCATTTTTCTTTTCTTTTTTTTTTTGGTCTTGTTTTTGGTTTGTGTTTTCTTTTGCAACATGGCTAATAAGGAAGTATGTTTTGCATGACTACACATGTATAATCTGTATCTAATTGCTTGCCTCTCAGGGATGGAAGAGATGAGGGAGAGAATTTGGAACTCAAAGTTTAAAAAAATGAAAGTTAAAAATTGTTTTTACATGTGATTTGAACAAAAAGTTGTTAAAGAGTATTCTTTTACATTCTTTGTTGGATTCATTTCTTTCCTTCTTTATTTCTAAGATTTGTCATCTAATGAAAAATCCATGCAGAAGAAATAGAAATGGCAGGCTTCCTAGATAATTTTCGGTGGCCAGAATGTGAATGCATTGATTGGAGTGAGAGAAGAAATGCAGTTGCATCTGTGGTAGCAGGTGTACTGGTAAGTCATCAAGAAAAAAAAACATTGGTTAATATAGTATTATTTCTGATTCTCTTTTTACATTGTAAAACCAATTCTATTTTGTGGTATGCTTTTGGATTATGAATGTCATTGTAATTTTTAAAGTATTGTTTCTATAATCATATACTTCCACTAAAGGCCTATTCCAGTGTTTGTTTTGTTTTGTTTTTGCTTTTTAAGGGCTAGGTAGGGCAATTGGGGTTAAGTGACTTGCCCAAAGTCACATGACTAGTTTTGTGCTAAGTGTCTGAGGCCAGATTTGAACTCAGGTCCTCCTGACTCCAGGGCCAGTGGTCTATTCAACTGAGCCACCTAGCCACTCCTATTCCAGTGTTTTTTACTTTGTTGGTGTTCCTGAATACACAAAGGCTAAATGGAACCTGCTAGGGTCCTATCAACCTGGGAAGGCTTTGAGATTAAACCAGTATTTAGAGGTTTATCACATGAGGAATGACAGACTCTTTTGGCTACAGCAATTCATGAAGACTGCAGAGTTTTTACAATTTGTTTTGATTTTAGGAATATCCATATAAATGGAAGAATTATAGATCTTTTCAAGTGTTAAGGAAGCCAGCAATATTTCTCAGCATAGTTAGCAGGACATCTTTTGCTTTCCAATAGAAATCTTAAGAGTTAAAGGGACTTTCCAGGTCATCTAATCCAACTACCCAGATTATGAATTTTATCTGAATGTTCCTCATATTTAATATTTCCAGAGATGGGCAGCTAACTCTTCTCCCAAAGTAGTCCATTTTGTTTTGTGCCTCCTACATTTAGGATGTTTTTCCAGATTTGTCTTACTATAATGTCTACTCTGGGCTCACTTCTGCCTTCCTAGCCAGGAAGTCTACTGTTTCTTCCATATGATTACCATTAAATATGTGAAGACTCTTTTCCAACTAAATAGGCCTAGTTTCTTCAACTACTCATGCAGCTAATATTTATCAAATGTTTAGTTGTGCTAGGCATTGGGGATACAAAGAAAGGCAAAAACAATTCTTGCCCTCGGAGACTTAAAAAATCCCATTTTAATGAAAGTGACAGTGTATAAACAATTATATACAAATAAGATGTGTACAGGATGAATTGGAGGTAATCTCATAAGGGAAGGCATTACATGAAGGGTATTGGGCAAGTCTTCTTGCATAAAGAAAGTGGGGCCTTAGCTGAGATTTGAAAAAAGTCAGGGAATTTAGGAGTTTGAGATGTGGAGGGAAGACATTTCTGACAAGTGAGGAACAGCAAAGAGATCAGTGTCACTGCATTATAAAGTATATGGAGGGGAGTAAATTTAAGAAGAATGGAAGTTAGAAAGGGAGGGGTCAAGTTATAAAGGGTTTTAGGACTTTATGTTTGAAATTGGAGGTAAAAGGGAGCCATTGAAGATTTTTTTGAATGGAAGGTGGTCGTCGTTGACCTTGTCAGTTGTCAAACCTGAGCTTTGGAAGATCACTTGGATGACTAAGCTAAGAGGAGGGTGAACTAGAGTGGAAAGAGACTTGAAGCAGGGAGACCAGCCTGAAAGCTAGTACAATACTCTGGGTGTTAGATGATGGCGGCCTGTACCAGCATGGTGGCAATGTCAGAAGAGAAAAGATGGAAAAACCGAGATGTTGTGAGGGTATAATGAACAGGACTTGGCACTAAATTGGATATAATGGTGAGAACAGAGTTCGGAATTGAGGATGACCCTAGGTTGTGAGTCTGGGTGATTGGGAGGATGGTAGCACCCTCATCACCATTGTGGAGAAGTTAGGGGAGACATACTTTTTTTTTGGCAGGGGGAGGATAGAGTTTAGTTTTGGACAGGTTGAGTTTAACATGTCTATGGGACATCCAGTATGAGATGTCCATCTAGTAGGCATTTGGAGCCAGTCTTCATATGGCATGATTTTGAATCCCCTCACCAATCTGCTTATCTTCCTCTTGCTCATTATAGGTTGTCACTCTGTTTAAATTAATATAGCTTAAGATCACATTGATACCAAACCACACTGGTGACAAATAATAACATTTTATGTTATTTGATGTCTTTTACTCAAAAACCACTTTCTGTTCACATTCCCTTTGTTTTGTATTAAATTTGAACAGTAGATTGTTTTTAACCTAAGTGTAGGACTTTACATTTATTCCTTAATTATTAAATTTATTATTCCAGTTTTTGAAAAGTCTTTTTCATGTGTATTCTTTTATTGTTAAATGAAAAAATATGTTAATATTAGTTTTTAATCTCAGCTTTGTATTGTGTGTAAATTTCATAAAATGTTATACCTATTTTAATCATCCAAATAAATGATTGACAAATGTACAGAATAGAATAGGGTCAGTATCAAGAGTCCTTGGGATACTTACACTTTAAGAACCCATCTGTATGTTGACATTCATTCATTCATTCATTCATCCATCCATCAGTACTGCTTAGAGCTAATACTTCAGCTGCTTCCAATTTCATCTATATTGTTGTGTGCTTGAATGATTTACTGAAATCTTGGTTAACTCTGTCTTTGGTAGTCCTTTGGCCTATCAATCAAGGGAATACCAAAGGCACATCAGTAATTACTTGATATACCTCTAACAACCATGAGCCTTCTCTGCTAACCAAGGGGGGAAAAACATTTACAATCAGAGTCTGCTGGTTATATGTGACATTTTCTGCTCATAGTTCCCAACCTTCCCAGTTAAAAGACAGATTCATTAACTCATTTCTTCTCTGGGGCCAAGATTTGCATGACTTTATTCTTATTTTGGACTTTTAATGATCAGTTTCCTTTTAAGTACTCACACACTGCTCCCTCAATTTAGTACTAATAGTTTATTTCAGAATGTTATCAATAATTTCATTAAGCTCATGGTTTGAAATATCTACCTTCTTTCCCTTTTTCATTAGGACTTGTTTTCTGTGTCAGGTTCTAGTGTACCTCTTGCATTTGCTATAGTTGAATTCTTTTTAAGAATAGCAACTAGTTAAGTTCTTTCTTACTCTGTGCTTAGGTATTTGTTTCCTTTTAACTATTTTTTGTTCTTTCCTGCCTGATGAAAAATTAATTTTGCTTGTAAGGAAAACAGTGGGAAAATTAAGTAATTATGTCTTTTTTGCCTTTGATTATCATCCTCCCATTTCAAACAAGTTCTGTACATTGCTTGATTTTCTTCAAGGTCCCTTTCATATTGAGATTTAGCTTTCTTGAGGCTAACAGTAATTCTTACATAAATATGCCATGTTTGTAGTCTTTTTCGACAACTTATGTATGCCCTTTTCAGTTTTTGTATGTCTCAAATCACTGCACTGGTGAATTGTATTTGGTTTTTTAGATAAATGTCTTTTTTTCCTCATCAAAATAAATTATCTAAGCCTTATTAGAATGCATCAGTCGAATGTAAACTCTATCAGGGACAGACTGTGCCTCACTTTTGTATTTGCATCCCCAGTATTTATCATAGTAGGTAATACTATTCATTAGAATTTTATCTGTGAGAACCTCATTCTTACTCATTTTAGGGGGAATGTTAATTCTATATCTTGTTTTCAAGTCCTTTGTTAGAGATTGCATGTTTTATATTATATCACAGCTATTTAGAACTATAATCTTACAACCGGAACTCAATAGTATCATTTAGTTTTAGAAATTACTATGGCACTTTGAGCAAGATGGAAACAAACTGTATTCAGAAAACCTTATTAAAATCCGTAAGAAATGAATAAGAATTCAGGGGCAGCTAAGTTGGCACAGTGAATAGAGCACCGGCTCTAGAGTCAGGAGGACCTGAGTTCAAATCCAACCTCAGACACTAACACAAAAACTAGCTATGTGACCTTGGGCAAGTCACTTAACCCTGGTTGCCCTCCAAAAAGCAAAAAAAAAAAAAATAAGCTCAATGAGTTTAGAAAAACATGGAAAGACTTGCATGAAATAATATTTAAAATAACATACGTGGGAATATACTTCCAAAACAAACCCAGGACTATAAAAATAAAAAAAATCATGAAGAAATGAACAAGGATTCAAAAGAATTTTTAAGTAGCTGTGGTATAATTAAATACCAAGTGTTAAAAACAAATTATCATTGCTAAAAGAAATATTTTCAAGATCATTTGGTCACATAATACGCAGTTATTTTTTTTTATAATGTTTCTTTTGATGGAAAAACTTTTAAAATAGATTAGTGGTGGTTTGTTAAATTCTAAGTATTTTGTAATATTCAAGCCCTATAATTTGGCAAAACCAGTATTTGTTATTGATTGTACAGATGAATGGACAGCAATCAGTAAATGTCAGGTAGTATAAGGCAGCAGTACCACTCTGAAGACGTGCTGTCCTCCCACTGTGTACAAACTTCTCTTGTTATAGAATGCATTGACTGTCCCCCTTTAGTTTTTGTAGGCTAGGGGAGAAGTGTCAGAATGTAATGAAGACGGGGAAGAGGGAGATATATTTAAATTAACAAGAGAGTTGAAGCTGTACTGATTAATTTTTACCCCTTTCCTAATATCCTTATAAGTAGATTTACATGTCTTCAAAACTTTTAAAAGCTGTATATAGGTAGCACGAAAGGAAGCATAATGTAGTATTTAGAGAATTTTAAGAGTCAGGAAGGTCTAGCTTCAAGATCTACCTCTGACACATTGACTGTATGATCCTATAGGTTAAGTTGGTGAAAATTTCTATGCTGATGAAAATGCAAATCCAGTAAAAACATATAGCATATACTATAAATATATGCATATATTTATAGTATATGATATATAATAGTGATATATATAGTAGTATAATAGCATATACTACAAATAAATAAAAATTGTAATAAACAAAAATTTAATAAATAAAAAATTTACTTTTTGCCTTTTTTTACGAAAGATTCATAATAGAAATATTTTAATAAAGGAGATGGGAAAAGTTTATCAGTAAACTGAATTGTAGTGCATTATGCTAAGCTGGAAGGGAGCGATAGGAGGAAGTACAAAAAATTAAATTAAGTCCTTGTATTCATTGAGCCTAATTCTGGTCCTGAGAATATTAGAAATAGTCCCAGGGTTTAATAGATAAGCATTATGTTGGCTGTTTTTTGAAGTTTTTTACAGGTTGGTGGATAATGATTGATGCAGCAGTGGTATATCCTAAACCAGAACAAATGAACCATGCATTTCACACATGTGGAGTGTTTTCCACATTAGCTTTCTTCATGTAAGTATGAAGGTAATTCTAAAAATTGAGATTATAATTTTTCTTAGAATAGGTAATATAATGTCTTGCTTTTTAATGTTGGAAAATGAGAAACACTCGGAATATAAAGTTTTCCAAAAAGAAGTAATAACATTAGATCCTGTACTTTGTTCTAACTTAAGTAGGAAGAAAAGTTATCCTTCAAGCTGAATAAAGTGGGCCTGTTATACATGTTTCTGAGTTCTAAAACATTTTTTCGTGTAAAATTATTACCTGAATTTTTTCCTGAAGTCCCAAAATTATTCAGAAAAATCTTGTCTTTCAATACCCGAAGGGTACTCTTCAATAGTAATGGTGGCCTTGGCCTAATCTAACACTGCTATATAGACTTCATTAAAAATAAAAATAAAAAGACGACTACATAGTGAAACTGAGTCCTGATTCATGACATATCAACAAACAGTAGGTAAAAATTTAAGGGAGGGGTGTGTGTGTGTGTGTGTGTGTGTGTGTGTGTGTGTGTGTGTGTGTGTTCTGAGTGTCCTTTAGGAATAAGATAAAGCAGTGTTTCTACCCACAGAATACTTGTGGTTTCAAAAACTGTGTTCACTTGCCTACTTGTTTTCTTGCTAGACAGCAGGTCAGTTATTCAAAGAAAGTGTATAATTTGAAGGTAATTTATTTTAAAAAACAGAAACCTTTGGCTCATATGTGTTTTTGGTGTGTGTGTATTCTAGGATAAATGCTGTGTCAAATGCACAAGTGAGAGGTGATAGCTATGAAAGTGGCTGTTTAGGAAGAACAGGTAGGTAAAATCAATTTTGGGTAACTCTTGAGTATACTATAAATTAATAAAAACTGACAAAGTATGCCTTAAACTACAGTAGCTCAGTCCTTTATGCATTTTGGTGTCCCAAAATACATCTTTACAGCTTTTTATAGTCTTACCTTAGGTTGAATACTCTAGAAAGATAAAATATTTTTTTGAGAAATTTGTTTTTGTGATAATATGCTATCCTGTGTATGTAATACACTAATTAATAGGACTCAGGCTTTGACTTATTTTTCTAGGTGTGATGGCGAATTTTTGTGTTTATCTTTTAATTTTGCCCCATGAGTAGGTTGTTTAGCTGGGTTTGGTAACTAGCATATTCGAAGATTGAGTCTATAACTTTTTAAAATCAACTGCGTGAATTATCCAAAGACTTTGATAATATATATATAGAGAGAGCAATGAATGGCATATTCAAGCCGTCTTGTCTGTGATGCTAATTGTGTATGTTGTATTTTTTTAGTCTGCTATTTTTGGTTGTACATAACTTCTCTGCTTCCATGTTGTGGCCCAGCTAGACTAGCCTTTTTTTTTTTTTTTAAAAAGCAATTGGGGTTAAGTAACTTGCTCAAGGTTACACGGCCAGTTATTTCTGGGTGTGGTGCTAAGTATCTCAGCCTGGATTTGATCCCCAGGTCATCCCAACACTGGAACCGGTGCTCTTACTCGCTGAGCCATTTGGCCGCCCCTAAGACTAGCCTTCTTGATATTCTTCACAAATGGCATGTTATCTCCAGTCCCTATAACTTTGCCCTGGTATCCCCTGTGCCTGTAGTGTGGACTCTTTCCTCATTTATCTCTCTTTAGAACACCTTATTTTCTTCAAAACTCAAGCTCGTGCCACCTTCTACATGAAGCCTTCCCTTCCGGATGCTAACTCTCTCCCACCTGCCAGTTACTTTTTATATACTATACATACTCACACTTTAATCTACTCCATTAGAATACAAGACTCTTCAAGGCAAGGACTGTTTCATTTTTGTCTCTGTATCTATCTAGTACTGAGTGCAGTGCCTGCCAAATCATAGGTGCTTGATAAGTACTTGCTGATTGAATATTTTGGGGGATATCTAAATTTTCACTCAGTAATACTATTTTTAATCCACATTAACTTTTTTAATAATAAGCTTCTCTAGGGATCTGATGCTTTCATCGTAGTGGATTTTCATTGTAATGAACCATAATCGCATTCCCAGTTTTTGAAATGGCTGTGAATTAAATTGAGCAGATACCCATTCTCCCTGTTATCTTTGAATACCCTAGAACTATGATTGAATTAGGCTATTTTTTTTTCCATTTTGTGGAAAGGTTTTTGTTTTGTAGTGTTTTTATTTTGACATGGCTTATTTTGGGGGATCTTCTGAAGTTTTACTGTGATGTCTTGTCACAGCGTGGAAATGACCCTAGGTTTCTGAAGGCTATGGAAATATCTTCCAAGTTATGAAGATTTAGAATATGGGCTTGCTGACCGACCAACTAAATATTTGTCATTTATGATACAACTTAGCCACATTGAGAGACTTATTAATGTATTGGTCATAGGTTGAGGGACTTTTTGGCTGTAGGCACTCTTGAACAGAGGTGCTAAACTATAGGGCACTTGAGAGAATACCATCATTAAAATTATAGTTCTTTAAAGTATTGTTGAAGTGTCTTGGATAGTTGGGCATCCATCTATCTATCTATCTATCTATCTATCTATCTATCTATCTATCTATCTATCTATCTGTCTATCTATATGTCTATCTGTCTGTCTATCATCTATCTATTTTTTATTTATTTTTCTGGTGGGGCTGTTTGGGGAATTTGAGGTAGGAAGGAAGGGATGAGATACTTTGAAAATTTCTTTGCATTTGCTTAAATTTTATTCAGCCTTGTTTCAGCTGCCTAATCAGCACTTTAGTTTTTTTTTTTCCTGGTAGGACAAAAAGAACCCTGAAAGCTTAGCTTCTCTGTTTAAATCTAAATAAAGGAAGTAAAAAAGAGAGGTACTTTCTAATCTAACTTCCCTGGGAATGATCCCTAAACTTTCAGCCTTCCTAATGTTCCTCCTTTGCTTAAGGTAATATCTAAGAAAGAAAAGGGAGGAAGCTGCTGGGAAGTCAGCAGTGTGTTTCAGTGTCAGAAACTTCAGTTGAAATCAGAAGACATCAGATCAAGTCATGTCTTTGACATGGACTGTGCCCTTGGCAATTCATTTAACCACTGACAGTTAGCTTAATCATTTGTAAAGTGAGAAGTAATACCTCTTTTACTAGTCTCCTTTACAGGGTTATTATTAATAGATAGTAAAATATCCAAAATGAGTTGCATGTGACGATGATGATACATATGATTGGCACTTTCTTCCAGTGATAACTTTTTTTTAACATTTATATGGTGCTTTAAAGTTTGCAAAGCTCCTTTCTTGCATTATCTTGATTGATTCTTGCCATAATCCTGTGATCTTGTGATCTCTATAGCTGAGAAAGCTGGGGCACAGGGGAAGTAAGTGTCTTGCCCAGGATCACCCTGATGATTGTCTGAAGTGGGATTTGAACTTAAGTCAGGGAGTGAGTGATTTGGGATGATTCAATTTTCTAGAAGGCTGGAAGTTTGGTATTTGTTAGCAGCAAAGCTGAGAGACCGTTTTGAAGAGAATCTTTCTGAAATATACTAATTCTTTGTGAAATAGAGTGTATCAAACATAATGTCATCTTTTCTTCATGATTTGGGATTATTAATGTCAGTATCAACTATTTGTACTGGGTGGCATTTTTCAGGTATTTAGAGCTACTTTACAGCTACACTAAATGGACTGTATCTGCTGTACTTTTAAAAATCTTTATGCTTTCTATAATTTTCCATTTCCTCCTTGGCTGTAGTCATGCATACCTTAGAAGCAGCTTCTGATCCCCAATTTAATTTATTGCTTTTAATCTTTAATACTCTGGAAATCAGGATTTGTGACAGCTGTTTGAGCTGGCTAGAGAACTTTTTGTGTATTTTTACAGTTCTCACCTGTGTACAATAGTAGGTGATGATGCTGAAAAGCAGATTTTGGGACTGCTGAAGTGGTACCGAGTGTATGTTATTTCCAAGATCCTAGAAGAAACATGAAAGTAAACAAAATGACAAATCCTATCATCTTTACAGGTGCTCGAGTTTGGCTTTTCATTGGTTTCATGTTGATGTTTGGTTCGCTTATTGCTTCGATGTGGATTCTTTTTGGTGCATATGTTACTCAAAGTAAGTTCATTCCTTCCTAGTTAGTTTTTTTTAAATAAATGATAATGTAATCATCTTTAGTTTGGCTTAATTTGTTAACCACCTACTATAAAATTTGTTTTAAATTTAGTGTGAAGGAAAATATGTACTTAAGTTTAAAAACTTTGTTTGATAATTTTCAGGAATCAGATTGTTTTTACATGTTCTATATCCTTCGAGGAAGGTACTAAATTTTGTCTCACTTTCTGTCTGAAATAGGAGAAATGCTGTGTAATTCCTAAAAGATGTGTAGAATGATCTTTAATAAAATTAAGGGTTTTTTTCCTTTCACTTACCACGCATTTATTTTTTCTCCCTCCTACGTTCTTCACTAAAGAAAAAAAAGAAAAAAAATTTAAGCATAGTCAGACTAAACTAAACTAAATTCCTATTGTAGTCAAAAATATGTCTTATTTTGCATATTAGGAGATTTCATTATGAACCTAAGAAACAGTAGCAAATGTGGACATTTTTAATATACAAAGAACAGACTATAATATTGTATCTGAAACTATGAATTCCCATTAGGGACAGATTTCTTTTTTAAGTGAATATTACATTTAACACAATACTAATAAAATTCTCTTGCCTTTTTTTTTCTGTTTCTGGGTTTGGTGAAGTATTGATGTTAATAAAGTTAGTTAGCTTATTGGATGAAAGTTAAATATAAAAAATTACACATGTTGGGTGAAATCCTGGTTGTCATTGAGCCCATATGGACATTACTAACACAGTGCTTATTTCGTACTTGTCCTTATGGAATGAATATAATTTTTGTCAAGGGGTATTTCCATAGTATGGTGTAACATTTCACCACAGAGGTTTTAGTAAATAATGTATTAGTTGGTGTTCTTGACTTCAGTTTGCTGTATTTAAAACCTACTAGGAATTTAATTGATTTCTTCATCCTGTGACAACCATGAAAAGAGTTTCAAAATTACTTTTCTATAAAAATCTTTATTGCAATTTTCTAATGGCATAGTGAATAGTTTAGTGGGCTTGGAGTCAGGCAGACTTGAATTTAAATCCAGCACCAGCTATGTACCTCAGTTTCCTTATTTGTAAAATGAGGGGGACTTGGACCCAATGGCCCTTTTTAAGGTCCCTTTCAGCTCTAAATCTATGAAACTGTATGATACTACTCACAGAATTAGAACTTAAATCTACCATTTCCAACCTTCTTTTCTCTGCTTTCCGAGTCAACAAATTGTTCCTGGTATTTAATGACAGTGAACAGTGATGCATAATAAGTATATTTCACCTCTTTGGAACTCTTAGAGAATGAGTTCAGAACAAAGGAGATATTTCTCTTGTATTCTGTCCAAGAATATTGTATTCAATTCTGTGTGCTATATTGGGAAGAAGGAGCATTGAGGAATTAGAGTGGGTATGGAGGGAGGAAGGATTGAAGGGAGAGAGGGAGAATGCATTAAGTGTCTGTGATGCCTTAGCACTGTGCTAAGTGCTTTACAAATATGATCTCATTTCATCCTCACAAAAATTCTGGGAGGTAAGTGCCATTTTAAACATGAGGAAACTGAGGCAGACAGTTTAAATGACTTGCCCAGCATCACACAATAAATGTCTGAGGCTGGTTCTGAATTTGTGTTCTGGATTGTAGGCTCAGCCCTATATCCACTGTGCTCCCTACCTACTGGTAAACAGTGAGACCAGGGTGGCAAGGGAACTTGAGATCATGTTATGTGGGATTGGCTAAATAAAATAAAGAACAGAAGACTTAGAAGGAAAGGTAATAACTGTTTTCAAGTATCTAAAGGGCTGTCATGTGGGAAAAGGTTTAGATTTGTTCTTAGCTGTTGTGGTGGTACATAACTCATCCCTGCTTCTTGTGGGGCTGAAGTGAATGGAATGGAGTGGATCTCTTGAGCTCAGGGTGTAGTTACAGTAGGGCCAAAGGCAGTCAGGTGTCTGCACTATGGTTCACCACCAGTGTTGTGGGTCCTTGGAAGGTAGTGGTGTTTGTGTCCATCCATTTGTCCATCCCAGGCCACCTAAGCAGGGTCTAACCAGCCCAGATTGGAAATGGAGCAGATAAGAATTTCTGTTCTGATTAGTGGGGTTAGGCCTGAGAATAGCTGCTGCAGTTCTAACCTGAGTGAGATAAAGAGACACAATCTCCAGAAATAAATAAAAATACTTGTTCTCAGAATTAGTACCAGTAAGTAGAAGTTGCAGAGAGTAAGAGTAATATTGAATATTTTGATATAGTGGATTTCTCATTAGTAGAAGTCTTTAGAGGATTAACATTTGTTAGGAATGTTGTACAAGGATTCCAGTTGAGGTAGATTTATTTGCCCTCTGCATTCTTTTCCTGCTCTGAGATTCTGTGAGTCATTCCAGATAACTTTTCCATATACCTGGGTCTTTATCCCTTTATACACCAAAGTTTTTACAATTTCAACCATTTTGAATGGAATTCCCTTTTAAAATGTATTAACTTCCTTCCTTCCTTGAAAAAAGAATTTACTGAACATAATTGAATCTATTCTTAATGACTTATTCCAAATTTTGTCTGTTGATTTTGAGAGCCTGTTGAGGTGTTATTCTTGCCCTTTTTGAGTTTTTATGTCTGTCTGTAATTTTTCTGTTCCTGGGGGTCCAACTTCATCTACTGCTGCTGACAGAAGTATTCTTGCTACTCCCTGTAGTATTTTTTTCTCTGACCTTTTAAATTTGCTTTTCCCGATCTGTTTTGAGCTAAGAAACCAGATAACCATATTTGTTAAAATTAAATCTAAAGTAAAAGTAAATGGGCTGAAGGACTTTTCTGTGAGAGTATAAGTCTTAGTGCATAGATTCTAGGCCATTCCTTAAGCAGAGATACCTTTTTGCTCTCTTCCTTGATCTTTATTATTTTCTGAGATACAGGAATAAACGAGTTTTGGATAGGTTAGGTGAAGATTTATTCCTTTTTCTACACTATTTACTGACAATATGTAACAAGTATTCTAGAAGTCTTTTCAAAAAACACAATAACAGAATGTTGACAATTTATTACAAGTTTTCATCCTTTTTGTTTTTGACAATATTCCACATTTCTGTCTTGGGCAGCAAGAGGAGAATCTGTGTGCCTCCAGCTTTTGTACAGGCAGTTCTGATCCAACCAATAAACTTATCTGTTTTTGTCTTAGGTCATTGGTTCCCAGTTTTTGAGGATGAGAAACTTCTCCTCTCCCTCACTCTTTCTAACATCAGTGTAGTCATTGTTTATAAATGAATGCTTGTCTGCCTCTAGGTGTCCTTGGCCCACTAGTACTCTAGGTGATGGGTTAACTTCTCTGTTTTTGTCATGGCTTATATATGTTAAGAATTACAGTTTTTCACTTTTTGAGGGGAAAAGTCCATTTTTAGCCTAAACAATCTATTTAATGTTATTTATGTAAAGTAAATAAATGTTTTAAAAATTCAGATAATTCGGGGCGGCTAGGTGGTGCAGTGAATAGAGTACCGGCCCTGGAGTCAGGAGCACCTGAGTTCAAATCTGGCCTCAGACATGTAACACACACACACACACACACACACACACACACACACACACACACACAAACCTAGCTGTGTGACCTTGGGCAAGTCACTTAACCCCAGTTGCCCTCCAAAAAGCCAAAAAAAAAAAAATTCAGATAATTCAATGAAATTGTATCTTTTTGGTTCCTTTTTGCTACCTTCTGTTATTTCTTGGTATGTTACATATGTTCTGTTTGTGGTTAGCACTGATATTCTTTGTTGTTGAATATGTTGACACCAATTTTTCTTGACATATCTTTTTAATTCTTTCAGATACTAATGTTTATCCTGGACTAGCTGTATTTTTTCAAAATGCACTTATATTTTTTAGGTAAGTTAACCATTTTTCCATTCTATTTATAAGTATATTATAAAAAGAATATAAAAAGTATAAGTTCATTGGGTTCACTTAGAAATGGGCTGTGATACAATTATGAATTGTATCTATTCAATAAAAAAGACATGGTAATGGTATAAAATTATAATGGCTAAATTGTTAACTAGTTGAGGCTTCTGTTTAAATGTGGGTAAATGCAAAAAAAGCACATGGCAGTAATCACCTTTAGATGTAATGTGATAAAAGGCCACAAGATGGAGACATTTCTCCATGAAATATTTTATGGACTAGCAAGTTTGGCTTCATCTAAGTTGAAAAAAGGAAAAAAGACAAAATTTTCCTAGGTAATGTTTGTCTTAGGAATCTGAAGGTAAGCATTCTCAACAAGTTAACAGTCCCTACCTTCCCAGCAGCTCCTCCAATCTTTAGGAGTTATTAAACTTTTTTTGTGTTTTCAGAGGTTCCCAAAGTGGGGGATACCAGAGGGTGCTGGAATGATGTAGAGGGGTGAAAGAGGGGTAGTGTGGTAGTACCCTTGGGTACAATTGGGATGGCATTGCATAAGGAAAGAAGATATTTTGAAAAACCATTCATATATGTTTCATATATGTATATATAATAAAGTCATTATGATTACATTATTTTCCAAATAAACACACAAAATGCAAGTTATAATTGATCAGTGGTCAAGTCCGCTGACAGGTCTTAACAAGTTGGCAGGTGAATGTGTTGTACATCATTGGGAAGTCCATCATGCATCTGCAGGAATATGTGTTATGTGATATATGACTTGTTTACAACTCAATATTGTGTCATGAAAATTTCAATGCAGAAAAAACCCCTCAAATTTACAATAAATTGACAAATTTAAGATGTCATTTAAAAAATATTTTATATTTTTTGAAACGATGCATATTAAAAAAACCAAACCCCCAAACATTAAAGGATCAAAGATTTCGAGGCAGCTAGGTGGTGCAGTGAGTAAAGTGCTGGCCTGGAGTCAGGAGGACCTGAGTTCGGTTTCGGCCTCAGACACTTAACACCCACACACATAAAAAAAACCTAGCCATGTAACCTTGGGCAAGTTACTTAACCCCAATTTCCCTCCAAAAAAGGCAAAAAAAAAAAAAGGATCAAAGAATTCCTGCGGGGACAGAGTAATTTTTTTTTTTTTTGGAAAGGGAGTGGTAGGCCAGATAAGTTTGGGAACCTCCATCTTAGACCCCTTCTCAGAATTATGTTTTTAAGTGCATAAAATGAAATACATAGAATAACAAAGGAAACATTCTATTGAAATACAATGGTCAAAATATTTTTTATAAAACAGCAACAAAGGACTTTATGGACCCCAAGTCAAGAACTCCCTGATCTTGGAGGGCTGTGTATTAAAAAACCTCAAAACTTGGTATCAGTAAATTAAAACCTCTTTTTCAGAGGGCTTTTGTTGACAGCCAGATCAAATCTAACAGGATATGAAAGGTAAAGTTTTGTAACACTTAATGATCATAATTTAGATAAATAACAATTCTGAAGGTGACTCCTGAACTTTGGGTAGCACACGTCTTCCCAGCCTGTGTGATCTTGTCATTTAAAAAATGCCATTGACTTGATATTTCAGTTATTTTATGCCAGCTACATGAAATCTTATTATAAGAAGTACTTTTTTACATGTTGATAATCACACAGGTCCTGTAACCTATTTTTTTTTTTTTTTGGAGAGGGGAAGGTAGGGCAATTGGGGTTAAGTGACTTGCCCAAGGTCACAGGGCTAGTTTTGTGGTAAGTGTCTGAGGCCAGATTTGAACTCAGGTCCTCCTGACTCCGGGCGGCACTAGCAGCAATTACTCCTGGTGTTTTTATGTTATCAGTCTGTGATTGATTCAGAGTCCTACTCAGATTTTTAATTTTTTTCTTCTTATCAGCTAAAACTGTCCTTTGTCCCTTTCACCTCTCATCAGTTAGTTAATCAGTAGGCACTTAAGTACCTCCTATATATTAGACCTGACAAATACAAATTCAAATAACAAAACTCCCTCCTCTCAAGCAGCTTTCTGCTGTTACCAATTTAAATTTATGTTATAATTTAGGACCAAGAATATGCTTTTATAATATTGTTTAGCACCCGGAATGGTAACTAGTTTTAGAATTTTTGTTTATATATTTTAGCTGAGTTGAATATAAATATCAACAATTTCAAGTAGCAGGTATTGAAATAGTAGAATAATGAGACACTAGCGTGAGGCACTCAAATATAATTAATGAAGTTGCTGGTATCTAATTTTAATGTCATAGAGTTGTTTAGAGTAAAGTGCTTAACTGTAAATTACAAAATAGGATATAAATATGAGTTGTTATTTTCGCTTTTTGCTTTCTTTTTTTTGGAGGGGGAGGGCAGGGCAGTTGGGGTTAAATGACTTACCCAAGGTTACATGGCTAGTAAGTGTTAAGTTTCTGAGGCTGGATTTGAACTTAGGTCCTCCTGACTCCAGGGCTGGTGCTCTAGTCACTGTGCCACCTAGCTGCCCCAAGTTGTTATTTTTGATAAAAAGAAACCTAAGCTCCAATTTTTTGGATATGGTTGAATCTGAAAGAGAAATAACGACTGAACAATTCTCTGCTTCTTTTAGATGTTGGAATATTATAATGTATTTTTGCTTTAAGAATAACATTGAAAGCATTTCAGACATTTCTAGTTCAGGAAGCTGGGCTATGAAAGGTAATTATCTTAGCTGATATGTAGCTATGCTACTTAATTTTAGCAGTTCCAAAATTAAACTTAAATTAAAATGTAAAAATACATATGTTGTAATTGTAATGTACAAGTAGTTCCAAGTTTTTCTCACCACATATAACTGTTTTTCATATTTTTATAGTACTCTCATCTACAAATTTGGACGAACAGAAGAGTTATGGGGATAAATCACTACTTGCATCAAAAATCATTTTGTTATATTCTTTATGTATAAAATTTTCTCTCCCAATTTGATTTACATTTTGCTATTGGATTATACTTTAAATGTCAAATTATTTTCCTTTTTTTACCAACTTAAAAATACTTTGTAGTTTCTACCATTTATTTCAGTGAATAGGTTGTGAATATGTACATATATGGATGTATATATTATAGATGGTGGAAAATATCCATTTTTTATTCTTGCACTCTTAATGGCTTGATCTGTGCTCTCTGAGCAAGGTTGCATCATGTCACTTTAGAGCTTACTGGCTATGCTTGTGTATGCTGTTTCTAACTACTGAAGATGTGCAAATATAAATCAGTAAATACCTGAAATCAGTGCTGACCAATTAGGTAGAAAGGGCATTTCAATAAGTTGTATTTATTTTGGCAGAGAAAATTAGCATGTTTTGGTTTTTTCTTTTTAATTCTTGCTTGCATTTAAGTGGAACATAAATTGATATGAAGATTTTTAAATACCCAAAGGACTAATTTGGAAATAACTTTTGAAGAAAAAATATTTCTAAATTGCAAGGCTCTGAAATGGGATAGTGTACAACTAATTAGCTTAGATTTAATGTGATGAAAGTAAAATGATCACAGAAGAACTGGGCAACATAATTCTTAGAAAATACAAGTAAAATAGTCTGTGTATTGTGCTTTTCTCTTTACAATCTATAGATTATATGGTAGCATTGCTTAAAGTCATGTTAAAGCAAATTGGCTTGAAAGAATCAAGATTTAAGAGCACAGAGTAGTACAACAGATACTTTTCATATAATGGAAGGTATAAGGAAAACATTAAAAAAGAAGTTTTCCTTCCAAAGTACTGCTACTATTTTGTATAAGAAATAAACATTTTATCCACTTGTTTGCAAGACTGAAAGCCCCTATTCTGATGTATTCATCAAACTTTGGATAAACTGTTGTAAAATATACTTAGCAAATTTTTCAGGCATGTATTATATTACAATCATAGCTCTAATTTGAGTTGTATTAGCTAAGTAAGCACAAATACACAGTATAGTCTCAAGGGAATTGACTTGTCACTATCTCATATTCCACTCTCACTTGTTACATAGGTTTTGGTTGTACTTTATTTTCCCCTGGTTTTATAAATTATCTTTCTTGTATCGAAGACAGACTCTATAAAACAAATAGCATTAAAATGCAGCTTTAAAAATATCTTTTCTGAGTATTTCCTTTGCACAGCATATGAAGCAAACTGTGAAAAACTGTGCTACTGTCTACACTTCATCCTGTTTACTGTTTGTGTGCTTTTGTTTAAAAACCTTGGCAACCTTTTTATTTTCTCAAATTATAAAACTAACATCTTTGAAGTCCCTTTTTATGTCCCCTCAGTTGTAACTTATTTTAAATGCAATAAATATTTCTTATAAGGGTGGTTTGTTAAATTTATTTGACAAAAAAAATGTAGTTTAAAAATTGTTTTGTTTTATTCATAATTTATACAACCAAGTGGCTAAAAGACACAGCTTATATATAAAAACAAATAAAAAGTGCATGTGCTCTCAGCACTTCTGGAGTATTTGGGCATCGTTGCAGTGAATTGTTATTTCGACAGCAAGTTGCTTAGCCAGAACACTCTAGAATGACCCTAAAAATTTAGTATCCTTTTTTTCTACTGAAAACAGGGAAAAAAACATATTGTGAATATGAACACATAATTGCTCTGTGCCTGTTTTCCTATCAAAAAATGGGGACTACATTAATAATCTTAGCAGTTTTGACTGCTGACTCAGATTCTGTTGCTCAAAGGCGATTTATATACATATATATAGAATGCATTTTGTAAATCTTAAAGCATGTAATTCCTATATAATAGCTGGCATTTGTAAAACACTTGAAGGTGTGCAAAGCACTTTATACACATTTGAGCAAGATAATTTGGCTTAGTAGTTAACTGAGTCTGGATTTAGGAAGTATTAATATGGTGGTTCACTGTTCTAAAAACATGATACTAAACCCTTATAATTTCACAAGTTCTCCAATTATGAATTCAAATATCAAAATGTGTAAAAAAAGTGTATATTCTCATTTGATCTTCAGACAATCCTGTGAGATAATAGGTACTGTTATCTGTTATCTCCATTTTTACATGTGAGGAAACTGAGGCTGTGAAATATCTAGCGACTGCTCTTTATGTAGCTAATAAGTTTTGGAAGTCTGCTGCTTATAACAGTGAAAGCCTGTAGAATGTGTGGTGTCCTCGTTCCCAGAAACTAACATAGATAGGATTTCATTGTATCAACTGACCCCATAGAGTTGCATATAGATGTGACTTTTCCACAATGTGAATCAATGAAGCACAATTAGCTGGGCATCCATATAGAAAAGGAAGCCAGTTTCTGCTTTTGAAGAACCACACAATTCTAACATGGGAGACAACACATATGGAGACAATATTTATAACTGTGAGATGGAAAATCTCAAATCTACTCTTAATAGCATAGGAGGATATAAATGAAATAGCAAGTAACTATAAGACAGGTAACTAGTTCATTCTAACTGCTGGAGGAAATACAAAGATGAAGTGGATAATATAAAGATGGATGGGAAAATCAAGATTTCCTAAAACCCCTTCACTTCCTGCTGCTGGTTAGGGGAAAGATACCCCTAATAGCTTTAAAGTTTTAACATAATGGTGTTGGACTAGGTCATCTTTCTTGCCCTCAATAGTGTGCCCTAATTCCTAATTTCTTCCATGTGAAGAGGGAGAGATACTTGGCATCCCAATCTGGAGTTCATTGTAGAAAAAGCACATTCATTGTTATGGTTAGGGTCTTAAAGCTCTCGTGGTTTAGGCAACTATTTAAAGGTATGGGACTCCTTGAGAAACTTTAATTTCAAGAAAGCATTTTTTGTTAGCAACTCTTTGATTTCTCTGGCTTTGATCCTTCCCAACCTTTGACCTTGGATAACACGTTATATCTCAAGTCAAGACATCACTCATGATGCCATTGGTTCTAATTGAAAATGAAGGACAAAGAATATTATACTCTTATGCAGTCAAGCTACTATCTATTTATTTTACTGCCCCTGCTCAGTTGTGGATGTCATGTCCTTTCTGCTAAGAAGAAATGGAGCATGATATAGGCATGGATTTGTATTCCCCTTCTGTCTTTGTACGAGTAAGTCCTTAATAAATGGATGAACTACATACCTGTGTACTGTGTACTAGGAAACTTCTGAAAGATGCTAAGTGAATGATGTAACGAGGCACTGCAGGGTGCAGTCATAAATTATACTCCATTTTATTGTCCTTTAGAAAAGACCATAGACAAGGGGGAAGGGCAGTAGAGTAAATCACCGGTCACCAGAGCACCCTGAGACCAGGAGGTCAGAGATGTAAAGAAAGAAAGGTCTTGCTGTGTTCTGAGTCAGGAGCTTGCAGCATATCAAGAAATAACAGATCAGACAAGTTTACATTTCTGCCAGCAAATAAAGACCATGAATGATATGAGTACTGATTTTTTCACATCATAATTACATAATTAGAATTGTCTCCTCTGCCCCCCACTCTCAAAGGCCATCCCATATAACAAGTAACTTTTTTTTCAGTGAAATAAAGGGAAAACTATAATGTACTGGAAAAAGTGAAAATATGTGCTCTGTTCTCACGCAGGTGTAACAGACCTTTCTTGTCAGCCTTCTAAGCTGTTTTTGGCTGGAAAATTATTTCACCCGATCCTTTTGTGGTTTTGCTGCTCCAGGAACTGTTTTATGGCATTACTTAGAGGTGTTCAGAGGGGTTTTGGGGAGAGCTCAGGGAAGTTGCTGCCATTTCTCCATCTTGGTTCTGCCTCCCCATCAGCTGGTACTGTAAAAACGTACCTTAGGCTCATAATAACAATTTACACTTAAACGGTAGGTACTTAATAAAGGCCAATATGTCTTCCCCCAGTTCTCTCGTGGATGCCCATGGTGTTAGCTTGCTTAAAATTAGGGTGGAGAAGTGGGAGGGAGAGAAGAGCCAGACATAGGGTCAGACATTCTTTCCAAAAGTACCAGACAGATTAGATTGATAGCATCATTTTTTGCAAGCTGCTTTACATCTTTGTCTTGAGTTTGAATGGCCCTCTCAGATAAGTACCATATAGGTCTGTACCTGATTTCACCTACCAAGATCTTGGAACTTTCAACTTGATTAATGATTACTAACATTCAGTTCCATAACCAACTTTAATCAATAGAGCCCTAAATAGGGCAAATCAGCAACTAGATATTTTCCATATGTTTGATGATTATTAGGAAGGATTGTGAAAAAAGGAACAAAAATGGAATAAAAGTCTTGATCCTTTCCTGGTAAAAAGTAAATATTTGAATGCTGAATGAACATCATATTAGTAATAATGCATTTCATAGTTTTCCTAGTGCACACACACATCTTAGACAATATTATAGTACTCATATAAAGTGCAAATTCATCACCTGAAAACCCACCAATTTCAAGGAACTGACTCACAAACTTAATATTCAGTTGGTAGACACCAGACAGAAAACTGTATCGTTTGTAGGTAAACTGAGGAATATAGCAGAAGGAAAAGCTGAAACTTCAGAAAACATGGAAATACTTAACAGTATAAAAAAACAAAACCCCTTCACAGGATTTTGTTTTAAAAAACGTGTATTTATAATGTATTAGCTTACAAAATTTGTAATTGACAAATTTACAAGATTGACAAATTTACAAGATTAAATCATAACATTTTCTTAGAACTGGAACGTGGCCAAGAGCAATATCAAATTCAGAGTTTCATAGGGGTACCAGCCAAGGAAGTTTTAGAGGTCCCTGAAAGCTATAGTTCAACTCCATGTTACAGACTTAAGAAACTGAGGCAGGGAGAGGGGAAGAGATATGCTGGTGGCCACCCTGTGAAATAGTGGTACAACTGGAAATCAAAATCCAGCTCCTTGTCTACAGTTCTTCCCATTATTATTATGCTGTCTCTCAATTAAGGTACTGTAGGTTAAGAGATCTTCTTAGTGTTTTGGGGAAACATTGTTGAAGTGTTCATCTTGTTTTTTCTAGGCCAGGAAGATATTTCATAATTGACTGTTCACTGGAATAATGCTATTAACGTATATTTTAGTGGTGACCTCAGTTAAAAAGGAAAATAAAACTTGTCCCAAGCAAATATGGCATCCGTGGTGGACAGAAATATGGGAAACTGGCCTCCTATAAAGTTTAGACAGTAATCCTCACAGTTTATTGGCTCTAGGTAATTTTCATATTTCATATTTCAAATATTTTCATATTTGTACAATTATTATCACTTAAATTACTACTGAAGACAGCTTGATTCTCTTCTGTGCAGGTAACAATAGATAAGGAATCCCAACGATCCCCTTCCATTGAGCTGTTCTTGTCCAGTGCCTCTAAAATAGGCTCATTGGAATCCATTAAATACTAGAAAGGATCAGAAATAAAGTCAAGTTAGGACACCAGATCCAAAGACATTGGCTATGTTTGTGAGGCAAGCCCTTTGTGCTTTAATTTTATGCATCACCATCCCCAGCCTCCAAACAAATATACTCACACTATATTTTAAACAAGACTGATCAGTGTAAGTTACAAAATGGTATTCTACAAGTGCATTTTACTAAGCCCGAAGGATCACAGAAGGCACCTAAAAAGTCTTCTACTCAGACCTGTCATTTTGTAGACATGGAAGCACGGGTTGGTTTGGAGACAGTAAGTTTCAGAGGCTAGGATTTAGTTCCAAGTTATCAGATGATTCCAAATCCAATGTTGGCATTGTGCTACACCATATGGTCTAGTGAGTCATTGGGAAACGCCTGCCCAACGGGAATGTACAAAAAGGGGGATGACTAACTTGAAACAGTGAATAGGGGGTTTCCAACTTATCTCTGAAAAATCAATATATGAAACTATTTTTAAATGTTTTTTTTTCTACTTATGGTTCTTTTAAATATTAACTTAACAAGTGATTTATTTCAACCACACAGACTTGCAAAACATCTACCCATAATTGGTAAACAGTAAGATAAGTCAGAATATTTTGCTTTTTAACATGAGCCACCCCTCTCTCCATGGGCTGCTCTTAGTCAAGCTGGTACACTGGAGCTAACAAAACACGTTTATACGATGCATCCAATAATACCTGGCCACTATAGTTCTGGAACCCTGTTCATGGATGTGTTTTTATTTATTTATGCTTTTGTAACTACAAATGCCAGCCCTCCTCCGTGAATGTAAACAAACTGATATTACTTTCCAGAGGATTATTTACGTGAATACACATCTATACATAATATACTGGTAAATTAAGGCCTTTTCTCCCCGATATTGGAATCCTAGTGAATCTTCTCTCTTAGCCTCACACTCCTGGCTACAGTAGGTAAGCATTCATACACAGACTACCAACAGAAAAATTGTAAACTGTTAGTGCAAATACCCCAAGGAGCATAGACTGTTTCTCTTGATGATGGAAAAATTTATTTAGAAGACTATAGACACTCCCTTTATGATACTTTTTTCCATTTAATGGCATAATTTATGCCTTAAACCACAGTGATGGGAAAATTTCTCCCTTCTTCCAAAGGTGTGATTATGCTCATCAATCCAGAAGTAATTTTTTGTAGTACTCTTAGTTCTTACAGATCACAAATTTCTGCATTCTAAACAGACACAACATGAACTTTCCAATCACTGTCCTAGAATTTCTGAGAACTAGAAAAGTGAAATATCCATGCATTAGAGATAGGGACAATTATTTATTATATAAACGGAAAAGTTTGTGAGCCATTTTTGGAGGTGCTAAAACCTGATTCTGTCTTTCAACCCTTGACTAGGTGATCTCAAACCTAAGTTATTTGCACTGCCCAGATAAAACTTGATGCTGTCACCCAGTCTGTGGTCTCACAGCTGCACCCCCCCCCCCCATAGTCTGCTGAGAAGATGCCTTCTTTCTCATTAGCTGACCTGACACTAGAGGCTTCTGCTGCTCAGATAGCTGGGGGAGCCCTAATTTGAGACAGATCTGAAACTGAAAATGCAGGACACACTTTTAAATTTAATCTACATTGTTAACATTTACCCCATTAGTTAGACAATCAACAATATAAATCAAGCCCTGATTTGTGACATTTTCCAATTTCTAAAATATAAATACTTGCAGTAAAAGTTTAACAATTGGCTTTCATGATTTGATCCAAGATGCTCCCAGCATACCCTAGGGAATATCCCTTCTCATCTGCTGCCTTCTACAGACCCCATCTGGCCTCAAAGTTTATATTACAATAAAAATCACAAGAGGATATAGTAAGTTATATGGATGTGGTTTATTTCTTTCTTTCCAGGAATTTAGTTAACAAAATTACTCATTTAGAGGGCAATAGCTGTGAATTAATAGGAAGAGGAGAATCTAATTTCATTCTTGAGTTATTTCGTGCAATCCCTTAAAGTAACCCTGACTCACCTGGTAAAAGGAGTGGTATTATTTCAATAGTATCATTTTGCCAGTTTATTGGATGAAAACTAGACATAAGGAAATCATACATCGTGGAAGAAACACCCATCTAACTAGATCCCTGAGCTCATCCGAACAGTCCTACTGCAGTGCTCATTTTGTACTGCTTTGGGCGAATGAATATAACTTTTGTTAGATGGCATTTTCTTTGGTGATGTGTAGTCCTTCATTGCAGAGATCTTAGTAAATTATTTATTAGTTGGTGATCACGACTTTCTGTATTGCTACATTTGAAGTCCACCAAGAATTTAATTGGTCCTTCAATCTATGACAGCGTGACAGTAGTTTGATAATGACTTTCTTATAGAAGCTTTCACAACAATTTCTAAATCTACAATTCAAAGGCAGCTAGATGGTGGAGTGGAGAGTGGTGGGCTAGGACATGTCCATTGCCTCAGATACTAGCTGAATAACCTTGGGCACTTCACTTCCTCTCTGTAAGCCTTGGTTTTCTATAAAATATAGGGGTCAGACTCAGTGGCCTATAAAGTTGCCATTCAACTCTATAATCCTTTAATCTATCCTATAATCTATAATCCTTTAAGAACAATACACAATCACCTCAGACTACATATATAATCTATAAACACACGGTTCTATTGACAGGTCTCTTTTGATATATATGTGTGTAAACACACATCTCCATTACTAAGGATGCCAAAGACTTCCCTTGTCTTCATCCCCCCCCCCCCCTTTCTTTGGAATACTCTACTATAATTAACAAACTTCCCTACATATTAGACATCTTCCTCTCATACTCTTATCATCGTTTTGCACTCCAGGAAACCTGACCCCATGCCCCATGAGACACTGCATCTTTAGATACACTCTTCTATACTGAGTGCACGTTCTTCCAGACCCTGACAAAATGGGCCACAAAGAGGAGGAAACTGCTTGCTTAGTTATTTGCTCTTCATTGTCATTTCCTAATTCTTTTCTCTTTTGAGGTTAACTTTGTCCATATCACCCTCCCCAGATGCTTGTCACAAATAGGTCCCTGGGTCATTCTCCTTCCTTTCTCCAGAAATCCAGCACCTGTTTTCACAGTCTTTCTCTCTATCCCAGTCCCTACTAGTGTCTCTTCAAATACCCCAATTCGCAACCTGCCATGACCTGCTCCTTCAATTTACTTCAGCCACAAGCAGGGATGGTTATACACTTGTTCCTGATCAACTGCCATCCATGAGCCAAAAACTGAAATTTCTCTAGGACCACAACTTCCTTTCATCTCATCCTCTTCCTCACTCCTAATCTCACTCATATTCACTATGACCTCCAGTCATTCCACCCCTCCATTAACCAGACCATTAACCCTGCTCCTACTGCAGTTTCCTACTTTCAAGGTCTTCATTTTGCAGTTAACCAGTTCAACTACATGCTGTCTTCTCCTTGTCCTATTCACTATTCATGCCTTGCCAAAATCTAACTCTAAGACAGCTCTACTTTCCGTTTCCCATGCTTCTTCTTCAGTGCTGTCCTAACTATATGTGTCTTTTTTTGCACGTAGTTGTTTGCATGTTGTCTCCCCTTTTGGACTGTGGTCTCCTTCTTTGCCTTTCTTTAGATCCCCAGTACTTAGCACAGGGCCTGACACTCAGTAGACACTTAATTGCTAGCTGACTAACTGGCTGATTGCTCTAGGGAAATACAGGAGACACACAAAAATAAACAAAACTCAAGTCTCTACCATCTAAGAGCTTAAAATCTAGTAGCAGAAAATTTATGACTCTGAGCCTCACTGTTACCCTGAGAAAATAACAACCAAGGATGGGTCTCATGGGAAACATATCATTTAAGCAATTAACAAACATTTGTGAAATTTAAACATGATAAGGAAACTTCAAGGTATATAAATTACATTCAACAATAAAGACGGTTCAGAGGATACGACCCTGAACCTGGAGTTCAGATGACTAGCCTCCTGTACTTACCAGCTATGAGACCCTGGGCAAGTTATTTAAATTATATTTGCCCCAGTTCCCTCAACTGTAAAACTGGGATAACAGCACCTCCCTCAAGATATCTGTAAAGTACTTAGCACAGAGCCTGGGACTTACTAAGCACTATATAAATGGTAGATATCATCATCATCAAGTATAAATACATGAATAATTAGTAACATTTTTTGCAGATCCTTAACAAAACTTGACTGAATAATTTAATTTGATATACACATACCAAGTATGCCTATAAAGTAACAAGATAAGCCCCACAATTCAGGAAAATCTTACTTCTTTATTCATACAAGTGAAGTTTAAATTCCTTTCGGATACAAAATAATGAAACCCAGTGACCTTAGGCCTTGGAGAAGGAAGTTATCTGCCTCCTTTTCTGTCCACAAGATACTTTCCTTAGTTTGAAGTAGTGATATAAGACAGAAAAGGAAAGAATTTATATCAGAGGAAAGAGAGAAAGGAAGAAGGAAATAGGGTTATTATACTTGGGATGTATTCTAGGTAACCTATTTCTTTTAAAGGTCTTGAAGAGTCTGAGATGCACAGTGATACTTAAATAGGGTTTGGCCAGCCTGACAAATTTACTGGCTAAAATTTCAGATTCTTTCAGTTTTATTATATTCTGTTTTACAGTCTTCTTTAGTTTTATTAATTGCAGAAGAACAGTATTAAAATTTTACAAATCTCAAGGGCCTTCTCATTCCAAGTGCCCTTCTTCCTCTAAGTCTTATCTTAGGAGACATTTCTCCATATTCACTAGAAAAACAAGCCAACTTTCTCTATACTGCAGTTTGGCATTTAGCTGGGTATACTTTGGGGGCATTAATCATAAAATAAAGAGATGCTAGCTCTAGGTCATTTCAAGTTTAGAACTGAGTGGTCCTACACTAAAAATCACTATCTAACTGTCTCTCTCCATCTTTCCCATCTTTCTCCCCTAAGCCCTGATCTAAATTCCTTCCTTTTCTGGCTTATGACACTATTTCAGAATGTGGACAGAAAAGCTGCAGTTAACTTGCTTCCTCTTCCTGCCTTTGTGTACATACCTCTTTTATTTGGGATGGGATTCCTGGAGGAGAACGAAAATAATGCTTTATTAGGCCTTGGAAGTTCAGTGTCATAAAGTAACAACTTGGGACCAGGATAATCAATATAACAATTCCCAAAATTATTATTATGGTTTGTTGAAACATAGTTGAAGCTGCAAAAATCATAAGAGAATAAAAAAATATTATTAACGAGAGCATGAATTAAGTATCTGTGAATCCCTGTATTCAAATTAGTTGAAAACCCCTCCAGTATTCACTTTCAAATAAAACAGACACTGTCTTCTAATACTGTTATCAAAGGGTAAGAAGTCAGCTTCTTACCTTTGTGATTTGTGAGCCCAGGGTGTGGAGATACAGTTTAAACCCTAGCACATGTTTTTCATTTCTGCACTATAATGCTCTACTTATTACTGTTTCCCTTCCCTTAAAATGGAAGGAAATATCCTTTATCTCTACCACCATCAACATGTGGAATTCTCATATTTTGTGCCTACAAAGTATTTCCAATCTGTCTTAAGTTGTATGCTGCTCAGGAAAGATACAAAGAAAATATATACATCCATAAATGTACTTACCCTCAGCTGAGGTTTCATGACAAGATATGTTACTTAACAGCCCTTGGCGATGGATCTCTGGATGGTCAGGAATCAATTCTGCTTGCACTTGTAAACAGTACTCACTTGTCACTTTTAAATCATCCAACTGAATGTGCTGTCTGATGACAGGGCCCTTGACCTATTAGAAAAACACCACAAACAAATTATTAGGATCTCTCATGCTTTTGTTTTTATCAGAGGGAAGATCTGTACCATTTTTCATTCTTTGGAATATTTTCTCAACTTCAAAATTCATGAAAGAGCCAAAAGGGTAGTTGTTTTTTTTTTTTTGCTTTTTGGAGGGCAATTGGGGTTAAGCGACTTGCCCAAGGTCACACAGCTAGTAAGTATTAAGTGTCTGAGGCTGGATTTGAACTCAGGTCCTCCTGACTCCAGAGCTGGTGCACTATTCACTGTGCCACCTAGCTGCTCTGAAAAGGATAGTTTTTATTTCCTACAGAAGAAAGAAGTATGTAAGCAGTCATAGACAAGCAGTAGCGTTTTGTTATTATCATGTTAAAAACAAAGTAATATTACTAGCTGTGTGAACCTAGGCAAGTCATTTAACCCTGATTGTCTCACAAAAACAAAAACAAGAAACAATACCACAAAGTAACAGAAGTTTATTTTCACAACAATCCTCTCCTTTATACAGTGAAATGTTTATGTCTATTAAGTTAAAAAAAGTTATAATTTTTAAAAAATTACTTCAGGGGGGCAGCTAGGTGGTGCAGTTAATAGAGCTCTGGCCCTGGAATCAAGAGGACCTGAGTTCAAATCCAGCCTCAGACACTTAACACTTACTTGCCATGTGGCCTTGGGCAAGTCACTTAACCCCAATTGCCTTGCCTCCCCCTTTGCAAAAAAAATTAAAATATAAAAATTACTTCAATGAGGTAAAACAAAATTTGGATGATCCAACTGATAAAGTATTATGAATGAATTTAGAGGTATTTACCCACTACTCTGAAAATTTGTAAATCTCAACACAAATATATCTAAAATCAAGAAATATCATAATTTTAGAATAAAATTTTATTGATATCTCATTTTCCAGAGGGAGAGAAAAAAAGGAAGGGAAAAAAATAATCCATAACTGTAAGTGCCACCGAAATATTCACAGCACCAATGGTGACTGTAAATATGTTGGCATAGTTCTCAATTGCAAAGCATAACAGACTCTCCATATAGAAGACAGAAGCAAAACATTTATTCAGACACCAGAAAACCAAATCCCCAAACCAGAAAGCTGAATCCATCACAGAAGCAAAGAAGTTAATACACCATAACACTGCAGAGTCACACCATCCTTTAGCCTTTCCACAAACCAACACTCACAAGCCTAGCTGTCTGCTTGCCTACTGTCCTCTCTCTCCCACTGTCTAGCTGTTCTGACACCCTGCTTTCTGTGGGTTCTGTTTTACCCTTCAGGCAAACTCTTCCCACCACAGGTTCCATGTGATTACATTTGGCCTATTAGGGGGCAGGGAAGATCTTCAAAGCAGGGAGGGTCTTCAAATTCCCTTTGGCTTATTAAGGGGCAGGGAAGATCTTCAAATTTCCATTACTATTACAATAACCAATCAATACATTTTGAAAAATACCTGAAAATGTATGTAATATTCCACATCTGTGGGCTTAACACATGTAAAATAGTATGCACAGGGACCCCCTCACCTAGGTTGTATATGCCTAAGTAAGGGTATAGACATAGACATTTTCATTACTTTATTTACATAATTCCAAACTGTACAGCCTAATTTTTAATGGAAAAACACTAAAAGCTTTCTCAATAAAATAAGAGATAAAGCATGGTTGCACCTTGTCTCTACTACTGTTTAGTGACTGAAATACTTATTATAGCAACAATAGAAGGAAAAAGAAATTGAGGGAATAAGTATAAGAAAAAAGTAGGCAAATTTTTCTCTACTTGCCAGTGATAAGATAGTTTACTTGGAGAATCTCAAGGGAAAAAAATGGGAAAAAGTAGGAAGGAAAAGAACCTTTCTCAAACAATACTACAAAGTAGTAATCATAACATTCAATGGTACTGCTTAGGAATTGGAGAGATCAATTAATGAAATGGTCAATGAAATGACAATGTTGAAACATGTAGCTTGGAATATTGTATTCCAGAAAGCAAAGAATATAGACTTGCAGCCCTGAATAACTTACTCAGCAAAATTCAGTATAATCCTACAGGGTGAAAAGTGGGTCTTAAATGGAATAGAGAACTTCCAAGCCTTCCTGATGCAAAGATCAGAGTTGTGAAGAAATTTTGAAGTCCAAACAGAAAATTAAGAGAAACATTAAAAGGTAATACAAAACAATACTCACAAGGGACTAAACAAGGATAAACTGCTAACATGGGGAAATAATAAACGTGTCCCCACTGAAACCTGTCATCGTCATGGGACACAGAATGAGTAATTAGACAGAAGGCCTGGGAGAGGGTTCTATTATATCTTAAGATTTTAAGAGAAGAATGGAAAGAGAGAGAAAGAGGAAAAATTAGGTGGGGAAGGGAAAGGAAGGTTAAAGAAAATTATCTCACATTATTAGAGTGTACAAGCAGGCATCTATATAAACAAAAAAGAAGAGGTGGAGGAAAGTGGACTACACTTGAACCTTACTTTCATCTGAACTGGTCAAAGAAAGGAAGAATATACATACAGTTGGGTACATTGCATTCAACAGGGAAATAAGAGAGAAAACAGAGAAGGGAGAAGTGGGAATCAGTGAGAAGGTACATTAAGAGAGGGATCAGTCCTACAAAACAAACTCTAAGGATGTTAAAAATATTTACAACTTTTTGAAGTGTCAAAGAATGAGAATCTGAGAAGGCACCATAAATAAAATGAGGGATAGCTGAACAAGTTATAGTATATAATTGTGATAGAATGCTATTGTGCTATACAGAATATAGAAGACTATATAGAAATGATGAAGAAATTGGTTTTAGAGAAACCTGGGAAGACTTGTATGAACTGATGTGCAGTGAAGTGAACAGAATAAGGAATACAATTTATATAGTGACAATATGGTAAACACAAAAAACCTTTGAAACAATTAGGAACTCAGATCAGTGTAATCACCAACTACAATTCCAGATTACTAATGAAATCCATCTCCCTATAGAGGGCAGAATAAGATATTTTTTTTGGATATGGCCAAGCACAAATTTGTTTTCTTTGACTGTACATATTTGTAGCAGGGATTTTTTTTTCTCTCATTCTTGAGGCTAAGGGGAGGGGAAGTAGAAAGCAGAGGGGAGAGAGAGAGAAGGCAAATTTTTGCTGATTAAAAAATAAAATATAATTGAACAAAAAAGGATTCTGAAGGGATACATCTCTTCTCTCCCTTTTTTAATGTAAGTATTCCATCATCACTTAGCCCCCATTGTTTCTCTTTGGATTTCTTGGTTTGGTTTGATGCTCTTTATTATGTATTTGCTGGAGTATGTGTGGGAAAGCTGGGCTTCTTGACAATCAATCTTTCTCACAGTCATCATAAACAAAAGTTGATAAACAATGTAATTTCCATGCTAATGAAGACTAGTGCTGAAATGGTTTGCTAACACCTGTTATTCAAGTGGGCCTCAGTTATTATATGGGCTTGAAAAATCATTAAGTTGTGCCCATTAAAATAATATCCACTAGGCTTTCCACTAAGTCTGACAGAAGTTTTGTTTGATGCTTGAATTAGAAGTATTTTTTTTTAATGTTAGAATAAAACATCCATTAAGACCACCTCTACTCTCAAACAGCAAAACAGTATAAGAAGGCAACTTAAATTGATACTTATAATGAAGTGGTCATTTTGCCTTAGTTACTCATAACAAGCTCTATGACTGACAACAACAAAATGTTACCTGTTGAGAATAAGAATATGTATTTTGCTTCTTAATTAATAAGAGGAAAAAAACCAAGCAAATAAGAAAAAATACTCCTGCCTTTCGTTTTCCTTCTTTCTCCCAGTAATAGACATAATAGCGAAATTTAGCAGATTGTGGTTGGAAAGGAGGCTTGAAGTTGATGATAAGAGAGCCATCAAGCGAGGTCACAAGAACATCTAATGGAGGTCCAATTGTTGCTGAAATTGAAGTTGAAAGAATAAATAAGATTTTAAAATTAACAAGAAAAATATGATTTTTAAGAAACCTTTAAATATATCTGTCTCTACACTGGGCTTAATGTAAAAAAGAAAAACACAAATTTAAACCAAAGACAAGATAATAATAACCAACATTTGTATAACACATTATAGTTATAAGAACTTGATAGATTTTTTTTTTATTTTAGACTCAAGGCAACCATTTATGTCTAGCCTTTACTCATGATCTTGTTGTTGCTGTAGTTTAGTTGTTTGGCCATGTCTGACTCTCTGTGACCCCATGGACTGTAGCACTCCAAGTCCTTCCATCCTCTATTATCTTCTGAACTTCTAACATACAGAACTCAAATTATTCTAGTAGACTTCATTATATATATATATATATATATATATATATATATATATATATATATATATATATATATATATATATAAATTTTTTTTCTTTTCCTTATTATTTATCATGGGTGGTGTCTTGACTTGTGCTTGAATTGGATTTAAGTGAAGCTGAGTTGCACAAAACTGTCATCCTCACTCTCTCTTCCACAGTCATCAAAGTCAAGTGGCAGGACAAAAGTCAAGATGACTGGCAATGCCTGTGATACAGTGGATGACCTTGGCATCTTCAATGCTTGACCAAGCTCTAAGGGCTCCATGGCACCTGCTTCAGCTACCTTCGTGGCTTTTGGAACAAACTCCTCATCTGTCCATTCCACCAGGCAAAGTCTTCATGTGCTTGGGACAGATATCTTCCAACTCACCGAAAGGTTTAAGGCCTGATGGTTGCCCTCCACCTGGTTTTCAGCTTGTCAGCCAAGACAGTTTGTTGAGTCATGGCTAATGTGGGTACTACAGCTTCTTGGAGCCACAGGTGAGAGTTGAGTGAATCAGATGGACACCAAAGTTGGATGAGAAGGCCTTAAAAGAGTTCGGCAAGCCTTCATGCCAGAGATGCTAGTCCTCCTGAATACCTCATACACCCCTTGTCTTTTTAAAAAAATACTATTTGTTAAATGATCTCTTGGAGGGGAAAGGACATGTAAAAGAGTTTCTAGGAAAAACTGATGGTGTAAAAAAACAAAAGGCATCAATAAAAGCTTAAAAATAAAATTTTAAAACTACTCTAAAAAAAATCTACCATATCTCATAATGAATCAATAACAATATCTTTATATATAAAATACAAAGAAATGACTTAGAGAGGGTTTAATAAAACAATCAGGGGCAGCTGGCTAGGTGGCGCAGTGAATAGAGCACTAGCCCTGGAGTCAGGAGGACCTGAGTTCAAATCCGGCCTCAGACAACACTTACTAGCCATGGTCACATGGAGTAAGTCTCTTAACCCCAAGTGCCCTTCAAAAAGCAAACAACAACAAAAACAATCAGGAAGCCTGGCTGAGTATAAGCTTGGGCTATGGAAACTTCCAAAAAATGGTAAGAACAGGGAGCATGCCCATCATCCAGAGAAGAGGTAGCAAGCTTTAAAGGGTTTCATGGATCCTCAGAGAGACCCATTGTTCTTTCTGGATTATCACAGTGGAAAAACCAGGATTCAAATCCATGTAATGTAACTGGAAATCTAACATTCTTTCCACTATTATTTTGAGACTCTATTAATCTCTCCTGTAGAGGTTACAGGGTAACAGTTCTAACTGACTATTAAATATACTGGGATTCACCTTAGTTCCTACCACTGATGATCCTCTATAGTCTTACAATGAGTTGGCCCTTGTACACCAGAGTTAATTTGTTACCAGAATGTATTCTACTGTGTTTTCAACACAGAAACTGCCAGGGTTTATTCTCACTGGTCTAGATTTTGAAAGTGACCACGAAGAAAGAGGTAAAAGCACTTTATTATTTAATTTTTCCCCAGTTACATGTAAAAACAACTTTTTCACATTTGTTTTTAAACTTTGAGTTCCAAATTCTCTCCCTTCCTCCCTCCCATCCCTCTCATTGATAAGGCAAGCAATTTGACATGTGTAGTCACGACAAACATATCCATAATAGTCATATTGTGAAAGAAAACAGACAAAAACATTCCAGAAAAAAAAAAGTAAAAACCAGTACGCTTCAATCTGGTTTCAGTTCTTTCTTTGTAGATGGACAGCATTTTTCATAAGTCTTTTAGAATTGTCTTGGAGTGTTGTATTGCTGAGAATAGCAAAGTCATTCACAGCTGATCATCCTACAATACTGCTGTTGCTTTGTACACAGCACATTTCACTTTACATTGGCTCATGCAAGTCTTGCCAGGTTTTCTGAGAGCATACTGCTCATCATTCTTATAGTACAATAGCATTCCATCATAATCACATACCACAACTTGTTCAGCCATTCCCCAATTGATGGGCAACCCCTCAATTTCTAATTCTTTGCCCCCAGAAAAGAGCTGCTATAAATATTTTTGTACATATATGTCCTTTTCCTTTTCCTTTTTAAAAATCTCTTTTGGGATACAGACCTAGTAGTACTTCTAGGTCAAAAGGTATGCATGGTTGTATAGCCCTTTGGGCATAGTTCCAAATTGCTCTACAGAATGGCTGGATCAGTTCACAATTCCACCAATAATTCATTAGTGTCTCATTTTTCCCACATCCCCTCTAATATTTGTCAGTTACTTTTTCTGTCTTATTAGCCAATCTAATAGGTATGACAGTACCTCAGAATTGTTTTAATTTGTATTTCTCCAATCAATAGTGATTTAGAAGATTTTTTCATATGGCTATAGATAGCTTTGATTTTTTCCTTTTTTTTTTGTATCAAATTTGTCTTATTCTTTACAGTTCCTCATTCATCTTGATTCAGTCATTAGTGCTGCTTCCATCTGAAGGAACATCCTTCTGTAAGCCTCGCCTTGCCTCCAGTAGGCTGACAGAGTACAGTGGAGCATCCAACACAGAGAACCACTGTTTGTGCGTGACTGAAGACAGTGGTGATTTTATAGCACCCCGGGCACTTTACGTCCATGAAATACGAGTTCAGACTCTGCACCAAGCGCTTCTTTTTGTGCTTCCGCTTCTCCTCCTCGGGAGAGGGGTGCAGGAGGTCTTTCGCGAGAGGCATGTTGGCGCGGAGATATCTTCACCGCCGGAAAAGCTAGCTTTGATTTTTTCATCTGAAAACTGTTCATATCTTTTGATAATTTATCAACTGGGGAATGGTTCTAATTTTTATAAATTCGACTCAGTTCTCTATATGTTTGAAAAATGTGGCCTTTATTAGAGAAACTTGCTTCAAAATTTTTTCATAGTTATTATTGCTAACTACATTTTCCTCCATCCTATTCTCCACCTGTTTATTCTATTCTCTCTCCTTTCATCCTGTCTCTCCTCAAAAGTGTTTTGCTTCTGACTACCCTCTCCCTCAATCTGCTTTCCCTTCTCTTATCTTTCTCCTTCTACTTTCCTGTACAGTAAGAGATTTCTATACCTAATTGAGCTTGTATATTATTCCCTCTCAGAGCCAATTCTGATGACAGTCAGGTTCATTCAATATCCCTCACCTCTCTCTTCCCCTCCACTGCAAACACCTTTTCTTGCCTCTTTTATTTGAGATAATTTACCCTTCTACCTCTCTTTTTTCTCTTTCTTCCAGCACATCCTTTTCTCACCCCTTCATTTTATTGTTTTAGATATCATCCTTTCATATTCAACTCACATCTGTACCCTCTGTCTATATATATTCGTTCTAACAACTCTAATACTAAGAAAAGTCTCATGAGTTACAAAAAATCATCTTCCCATGTAGGGATATAAACAGTCTAACCCTAAGTTCCTTAGAATTTCATTTTTCAGTTTACCTTTTTATGCTTCTCTTGAGTCTTGTATTTGAAAATCAAATTTTCTATTCAGCTTTGGTTTTTTCATCAAGAATGCTTGAAAGTCCTTTATCTCACTGAATTTCTATTTTTTTCCCCTGAAGGATCATACTCAGTTTTGCTGGGCAGGTGATTCTTGGTTGTAATCCTAGCTCCTTTGCCTTCTGGAATATCATATTCCAAGCCCTCCAATCCTTTAATGTAGAAGCTGCTAAATCCTGTATTATCCTGCCTGTGGCTCCACCATACTTGAAATGTTTCTTTCTAGCTGCTTATAATATTTTCTCCTTAACCTAGGAACTCTGGAATTTGGCTATAATATTCCTGGGAGTTTTCATTTTGGGATGTCTTTCAGGAGGCAATTGGCGGAATCTTTCAATTTCTATTTTAACTTCTGTTTTTAGAATATCAGGGTAGTTTTCCTTGATAACTTATTAAAAGATGGCTCTTTTTTTGATCATGGCTTTCAGGTAGTCCAATAATTTTTAAATAATCTCTCCTGGATCAATTTGCCAGGTTAGTGGTTTTTCTAATGACATATTCACACTGTCTTCTATGTTTTTATTCTTTTGGTTTTGTTTTATTGCTTCTTGATTTCTCATAAAGTCATTAGCTCCCATTTGCTCCATTCTAATTTCTAAGGAATTATTTTCTTCAGTGAAATTTTAGACTTCCTTTTCCATCTGGCCAGTTGTGGTTCTTAAGGCATTCTTCTCCTCACTGGCTTTTTGGACTTCTTTTACCATTTGGCCTAGTTTGTTTTTAAGGTGTTATTTTCTTCAGTATTTTTTTGTGTCTCCTTTACTAAGCTGTTGACTCGTTTTTCATGATTTTCTTGCCTCGCTCTCATCTCTCTTCCCAATTTTTCCTCTGCCTCTCTTACTTAATTTTCAAAATCCTTTTTGAGTACTTCCATGGCCTGAGACCAATTCATATTTTTCTTGGGGCCTTTGGATGTAGGAGCTTATTGTCTTCTTCTGAGTGTGTTTTTATCTTCTTTGTTACCATATTAACTTTTTATAGTCAAGAGTTGTTTTTTTTTGTTGTTGTTTGCTCATTTTCCCAGTCTATTACTTGACTTTTAACTTTTTGTTAAAGTAGGGCTCAGTTTTCAGGGTGGAGGATGCACTGTCCCAAGCTTCAGGGGTTTTGTGCGGCTGTTTTCAGAGATACTTCTAGGGACTTGTACATTTTCAGTTCTTCTAAGGTGGTGTGATCTAAGGAGAGGTGTTTCCTTCTCTCCCTGGCCTGTGCTCTGGTCTGTGAGTGACCACAAGCACTCTTTTCTGCCCTGGAATTGTGAGAATCCCCCTCCACTGTGTATGCAAGCTCTGCTGACCTGGTGCTCCTCCTCGCCTTGGGCCTGAAACCCAGGATTGTGACCCGGATCAGGATATGGGTAAAGCAACAAAGTCCTGCCTCAGTGGACCCCTGGTGATCTCCTTCTGACAGCTGTTTTACCCCGTTCCTGTCTATGGGCTGTGAACTACAGAAGTAGCTGCTGCCACTGCAGGTTGAGTCATTCCCAAGCCCTGATTCTGGTTTTTTGGGGCTAGGGCTATGCTGGCATGGCCTGTGCTAGACTGCACTCCACTCTCACCCAGGTGTGACAGACCTTCCAAGTTGTCTTTGGTGTCTGTGGGCTGAGAGCACTGGAAACCAGCACTGCTGCTACTGATTCAGTTACCCCAAGGTCTGCTCCAGGTTTGCTGGGGCCCAATTTACACTGGCATGGCCTATGCTGGACTGCATTCCTCTCTTACCCTGGTGAGGACCTCTCCTGTCAACTTTCCAAGTTGTCTTGGACAGGAAATTTGTTTCACACCTATCTTTTTGTGGGTTCTGTTGCTTTAGAATTCAATTAGAGTCAGTTTTAAAAGATATTTGGAAGGGTTTGGAGGACAGCTCAGTAGAGTGCCTTTACTGCCTTTACCCTGCCTTTACTCAGACATCTTGGCTCTGCTTCTGGTAATAGTATTTTTAGTTGGCATAGGTTGTGAGATGGACATTTACTCTCTTGCAAAAAATAGAAATAAACACAAAATAGAAATAATATAGAAATAGAAAAATGGAAGGAAAACTTGGAAACCTGAGAAATAATATTTCACTTCTAGTTGCCAAAATAAAGAGGGAAAAAAAAGATATTAAAAAGTTCTTACCGTTTCGGAAATGCTGAAACCAAGGAACCAATGCCCAATCAGAAACTAGCTTGCCTAGTTCAGCTTTAATACGTAAAGAAACATTGAAATAAGGTGGAAAACATTCAGCTGCTGTGAAGTTGCAAATTGGTTCTGCAATTCTGGTACAATGAACACAATCCACTTGAGCCCAATTGGTACTGAGGCTATGGGGGAAAAAAACATTTTCAAATCAATGCTTTTCTTCTATATTACTATCTAAAGTACAATTTTCTCAGAAATTATTTCTCTTTTTTAAAAATCTTATTTTTATTAAATTTTTTTTGTTTTTATACTACCTTCATTTCTGAATATATCCTTCCCCACTTCCCTGCCTAGTGAGTCGAATATCTAACATATATTTTAAAAAGAGAAAAAAAGTTTAGCAAAACTGGCCAACACATCATGTGCAACATTATATACTCTGTCCCATACTTCCCTAGGCAAGCATTTCCCTAGGGTCAAGCTTGGTCCCTTTTGCTGCTGCTCTTCTTTCACTATACCTTGTTATACAGTCTCTACTTTTTTTTTTCTAATTTGCTTACATCACTTTGAACCAATTCACATGTCTTCTCATGCTTCTCAGGATGACTTCTTTAACTCTGTGTTTCACACATTATCTAAAGAATTGGTACTTTGCTGGGGGAAAATATGCTAAACTATTCAAATTTCAGTACTAAGGAAAAAATATGTGTGTATTTATATTTATATTTCATGGAACTGTGGCCTTTTATAGGCATGCTTTGGAAACACTTTCCTATTACCTTCCTAGTGCCACAGTGGATAGTGTGCTGGGCCTAGAGTCAGGAAGACTCAAGTTCAAATCCCATCTTGGATGCTGACTAGTTGTGTGACTCTCAGTAGGTCATTTAACCACTGTCTGCCTTAGTTTCCTCAACTATAAAATGGGGATGATAATAGCACCTACCTCCCAGAGTGGTTGTGAGATCAAATGTGAAAATATTTGTAAAAAGCATGTTTCCTGGAATACAGGAGACACTATATAAATGTTTATTTCTTTCCCTTCCTTTCCCCTATCTTCCTATCCACTCTATGTGTAAGTGAACACAATGAAATGCAAATGTAGACCATGCCAAAGACAAAATATCTTCTCAAAGATAAAATCCTTGGATTGCCAGCTTTGCTTCCATTCAGTGTCTACCAGAGACAAGTGTATAGCTTACATATAGCAAAGGAAGGTAAGTTTATACCTAGAAGTATCCTCATAGACATGCAGAGAACAGTGAGCCCCAATGGGATGAGTCAAGAGAAGAGCCTTTGATATGGTATCAAAGACAAGCAGTTTTGGTCATGTGTTATTGCTTCTGGTAGAGAAAGTAAAGCCAGAGAGTTCTGTGATATTAGGGGGAAAGGGAACGTCAGGGGGTAAAAAAAGGTAACCATAGAGCTGACACTTCAGGGAAGTACCTGACTGAAAAGCACATTCCTAAATATGTAAAGTTCCTGATGCTGAACTAAATAAAACCACTTCAAAACTGATGGTCAAATACACTGACAGAATGTACAACACCCTTCTTTGTGTGGAAGCTAATCAACACTCTCACTACCCCCACACTGACAAGCACAGGTGTTAGAAATGTGGTCACTGACAGTCATGGGTTAGAGGGCTCCCAAACCACAAACAAAAACAATGAGTAGGCTTACCAGTCAGGTCTCCTGCATAAGAACTTATAAGATTAGACCTGTGAAACAGCCTTTGACTGAACACATGAGAAAAATCTCTGCCTCAAATACTCCTGCAAAAACTCCAGGGACTTCAAAACAATCATCTCTGTTTCCCCAGAGAAAGAACTTTAAATAAGAATGTTGGAAGCTGATAAACAATTTTTAAAAATTATATCCTGCCCAATAAGGAGGTTTAAAGGGAAACACATTCATCTTAATGCCTGAATGGAATGAGCACCTCAACAGTTTCTGAGAGGAAGGGAAGTGGCAAAATTTATACTGATTAAATAATTAAATGAAACAACTGTAAGAAGCAGGGACAGTCTGGTATAATAGGAAAGGTACTGGAGGTTGTGTCAGGGAAAGAAGGGAGGAAGAAAGGAAAGAAGGAAGAAGAAAGAAAAGAAACACACATTTAATAAGTAGCTCCTACTTGCAAGGCACTGTGCTAAGCACTTTAAAAATATTACCTCATTTCATCCTTACAACTACCCTGGGAGGTAAATGCTATTATTATCCCCATTTTACAGCTGAGAAAAAAAAGGGAAGACAGAGGTTAAGTGACTTGTACAGGTTAAGTGAGTTATATAGGTAATAAGTGTATGGGAAAGGTAAAAGTGTGGTTTCTCAGAGACTGTCTGCTAAAGTAAGTCCTTAGGTCTTAGGTCTAAGTTTTCATTTTTTTTATTAGAAATTATGTGACTTTGAAACTTTAGAAATCTTTCTGTATAGTTGCTCTATTCTAGTCAGTCCTTCTCACCCAGCTTACCATGAAAGAGTTAAATTTCTATAGAACTGCAATAATTGCTGAACAAGACTACTGATAAGGGAGAACAGGCAGTAACCTTGGAAAAGCTCAGTTCCTGGTTCCCAGACAAAAACTCATAGATAATACTAAAAATAATGAAGAATGGAAGGAGCTGGCAGCAGCAGGTGGATTTGACCAATTAAGGGACAGACAGTAGCCTTGGGACCCTCAAGTCTAGATAAGAATGTATCAAGGGTAGACTGAAAGGAGGGGTCCAGTATTCTGAGGTTGTAATACACTGATGTAATGGACCTAATGTATTATGTAACAAGATTAGAGCCTCATGAATAATAATTATGTTAATATTCATAACCCTTGCTTATTTAACCCAGCTTTAGCTTATATATGGCGGCCTCCTCTCTCTTGGTGCTGTCCCAGAGACTGGACCGCCCACTTCTCGCGAGATTCTAATAAATCTTTCTACCTTCACTTTAAGAGGTCTCCAAGTAGTCAATTTGGGTTAGGGTCTCCGTATCCCACACATAAGTGTCTGAGGATGAATTTTGAACTCTGGTCTTTCTGACTCCAGGCCCATTGTTCTATTGACTGTACCACCCAGCATAAGCTCTGGTAAAACAGCTGTAACCTGTGAGTACTGGGGGAGGGGCACACCTAAGGAAGCCAGCGTGAGCTCTAGAAAATGGGCCTTAAGTCTGCAAAAGTGGGAAGGTTTTCATCAGAAGATATAATAAATGAGCCTTAAGCACGGGGGCATTCCGAACAAGGATAACCCAGTGGGGTATCCTTGAAGTCAGTATTAATGAGTATCCTAATTAGGATCACTGATCTTGAGCTGGAATGGAACTCTGAGGCTATCTGGTCCAATCCCTTTGTTTTACTAAATAAGGAAACTAAGGCCCAAGAAAGGTGACATGTCAAAGGCTACACAGGTAGTAAGCATCAGTTAAAATTTGAAAACAAGTCTTGGGGCCTGAAGCCACTGGGATCTCAGCCTTGGTTGATCTCTATAGAAGTGGAGAACACAGCCAGGAAGATAGGTCCCAGCTGTGCATTCCTGGGAGCACTGGGAGCCACAGCAGGAAACAGGACACAGGCACATGCCAAGGGGCCTTGCCAGAGTCTTGAAATTTCCACGATCCAACTGGAGGCCTGTCAGGGACACAGCAGAAGATGGGGCCTATAAGTGATTAGGGATTTTCCAAATGGAAGGAGACAGACAACCTATGGCCACCAGGAGCCTGTGATAAAAGCCAGGTATTAAGGCAAGGAGTTGGATCCATTACTCTATCCAAGATGGTAGTGGCAACCAAATTACAGAGGGTACAGGTCCAAACAGGATCTAACTGGTCCATCAAGAAGTAGAGGATGGGGAGTTGGGAAGAGGGTGAGTTGTGGAGCCTAACTCTATCACAAAATTCCAATCTAGGAACTAAGCCTAGAAATATGAGTAGATAAAAAACATTAAACACAATGAAGAAGTATTATGAATTAACAAAACAAAACCAATGGATAAACCCTAATAAAAACCAGTAATTCCACAATAAGTGTAAACAGGACGTCAGGAGAAAAAAAAATTGCTCAGCCATAAGAAATCCAAGAATGTTATAGGAAATGAAACGAGATAAATAAATAAATGAAAGAGTTTTTGAGGGACAAAAATGGAAAAGAAAGGACAGTTTAAAAAAGAAGTTGGAAAATCATTCTGAAATAGTAGACTTAGCAATAACTGTTGTAAAGTTGAGAAAATTGAGGAATATGATATTCCAAAAGGCAAAAGATAAAGGCTCACAACCAAGAATAATTTCAAAAGCAAAATGCAGAAAACAGAACTCAATGACTCCAGGAGACACCATGAAACAAAAGAACAAAGTGCAAACATCAAAAAAGAAGGCATATATTTTTAAAAATATTTCAAATATAAAACAATAGAAGGAATCTACTATCAAAAACAATGGACCTGGAAGATGGCGGAGTAGAAGCAGGACCTCCGCTGGGCTCCGGCTTCCACCTTCCCCAATCCATGTAAAAGGGGACTCTAAACAAACTTTGGAGCTGCAGAACCCACAAAATGATACAGAGAAGCTAACCTCCTGCTGAGGACAGCCCAGCAGGCCAGCAGGAATCTGCCACCGCAGCGCTCTGGGAGCCGAGCCCAGCCCCACCCCGAGGTTTTAGCTCCAGAGCGGCCTGACCAGCCGCAGGCCAGAGTGACCCCAAATCAGCAGCAGCTGTGGCCGTTTCCAGATTTGTCAACATATAGATGTGAAGGACAAAGTGAGAGGTCAGTGAAGTCTGGACTTTGGGACTCTGTAAGTGGGAGTGCGTGGCTTTTGTCCCCGGGGTGTGAAACTGCTGTGGGCACAGCCAGCCAGCGCCACGTGGCAGCTTCAGCTCCTAGCCTGCAGAGTGTAGGGGGACCAAGCACCAGTCTGAGGGGTAATCGCTCTTGCTTTAACCTTCTTCGATCTGGACTGCAGTCTAGGATGGAGGTCCTGGGGTGTGCGACCAGTTTGCCAGAGCATTGCAGACCTCAGAGAGGGCACCTATCTAATACCTCCGGCAGCTGAGAAAACCCCAGCGTTTGGGACTAAAGCTCCCCTGTCTGGTGGCAGAGTCCTATCGTGGCAAAAAGCCCAGGGGTCAAGTGACTGAGGGGCGACATGACCAGGCAAAGGAAACAAAGCAGACAGAAGATTCCAACATTACACTCCTATTCTGGGGACAAAAAGGAGCAAAGCATGGAACAGGAGGAAGACAGTGAAGTCAGAACTCCTGCACCAAAAGCTTCTAAGGAAAATACCAGCTGGTTACTGGCCATAGAGGACCTTAAGAAGCAGATAAGAGAAGTGGAGGAAAAACTGGGAAGAGAAATGAGAAGAATGCAAGAAAATTACGAAATGAGAGTCAACAGCCTGACTGAGGAAAATAACACCTTAAAAAACAGACTAACTCAAATGGCAAAAGAGGCTCAAAAAGGCAACAAGGAGAAGAATGCCTTAAAAAGCCAAATTTGCGAGATGGAAAAAGAATCTCCAAAGCTCACTGAGGAGAATCATTGCTTCAGAATTAGACTGAAGCAAATGGAAGCTAATGACTTTATGAGAAATCAAGATGTTGTTAAACAGATGCAAACAAATGAAAGAATAGAAGGCAATGTGAAATATCTCATGGGAAAAACCACTGACCTGGAAAATAGATCCAGGAGAGATAATTTAAAAATTACTGGACTTCCTGAAAGCCATGATCAAAGTAAGAACCTAGAAATCATCCTTCAGGAAGTTCTCAAAGAAAACTGCCCTGATGTTTTAGAACCAGAGGGCAAAAGAGAGATTGAAAGAATCCACCAATCACCTCCTGAAAAAGATCCCAAAAAGAAAACTCCTAGGAATATTATAGCCAGGTTCCGGAATTCCCAGATTAAGGGAGAGACTATTACAAACAGCCAGGAAGAAACAATTTGAATATTGTGGAAACACAATCAGGATAACCCAGGATCTGGCAGCTTCTACACTGAGGGATTGAAAGGCTTGGAATAGGATATTCCAGAGATCAAAGGAGCTGGGATTAAAACCAAGAGTCACCTACCCAGCAAAACTGAGTATCATGTTTCAGGGGAAAATATGGTCATTCAGTGGAATAAAGGACTTTCAAGCATTCTTGCTGAAAAAACCAGAATTGAATAGAAAGTTTGACATTCAAATACAAGAAGCAAGAGAAGCATGAGAAGGTAAACAGGGAAAAGAAATCATAAGGAACTTATCAAAGTTGAACTATTAACATTCCTGCAAGGAAAAACAATAATTGTAACTTAAGAAACTTTTCTCAGTAGTTGAAGGGAATAGAAATATATATATATGTCTATATATGAGGATATATGGGCATATGAATACATATGTGAATGTGTATATATGTTTACAGGTATACATAGATAGAGGGCACAGGACCAATTTAACAGGAAGGGATGATACTTAAAAGGTGAAATTAAGATGTGAGAGAGGAATATAATGAGAGGAGATGGGGAGAGACAGAATGGGGTAAACTATCTCATATAGAAGAGGTAAGGGAAAATGGTTACAATGGAGGGGAAGAATAGGAAGGCAAAAGGGAATGGGTCAGTTCTTTATTCTTTATATAAAATCTTATTCTCACTGAATTTGGCTCGGGGAGGGAATGAAATACACATGAAATAGGGTATCTCACCCTCCATGAGAGTAGGGGGAGAAGGGGATGACAGGGGGGATGATGGAAGTGAGGGCAGGCTGGGGGGGAGGGAAGTTGGGAGCACCCACTTTTGAAAAGGGATGGGATCAAAGTAGAGAATAGAACAAGTGGGAGGTGGGATAGGAGGGTGGGAAATATAGTCAGTCTTTTACAATATATCTACTATGTTATTGTTTTGTATTAGCCACACATGTACAACATATACTGAACTGCTTATCTTCCCAGTAAGGGTGGGAGACAAGGGAGGAAGGGAATGAATATATATACATACATATATATATATATATATATATATATATATGCTATTATTAATACTATCTTATATGTAATTGGGAAATAAGATATACAGGTACTGGGGCATAGAGATCCACTGGAAAAGTCGAAAGGGGTATGGGAGAGAGCAGATTGGAGGAGGGGATATCCTGTGCAACTGCTATTTTGTGTGGTGGGTAGGGGAAAAACGGGGAGAAAATCTGTAACTCAAAATCTGGTGGAAATGAATGATGTAAATCAGAAGTTAATAAAGCATTTGGACAAAAAAAAAAAGGAGAAGAGGCAGCATGGTCCAGGATTAATAGTGTTAAGGTTTTAGAACTATCCTCCAAAACACTATTGAAACCAATAAAAAGTATTGTAGATAGTATTTTTGTTCAGTTATTTCAGTTGTGTTTGACTCTTCAAGATACCATTTGGGGTTTTTCTTGGCAAAGATATTGGAGTGGGGAAGAAATTAAAGGTATCTATAATCATATGAAAAAATGCTCTAAATCACTATTGATTAGAGAAATACGAATCAAAACAACTCTGAGGTACCACATCACACCTATCAGATTGGCTAATATAATAAAACAGGAAAATGATAAATGCTGGAGAAGATGTGAGAAAATTGGAACACTAATGCATTGTTGGTGCAGTAGTGATCTGATCCAACCATTCTGGAGAGCAATTTGGAACTATGCTCAAAGAGCTATAAAAATGTACATACCTCTTGACCCAGAAATATCACTTCTAGGTCTATATCCCAAAAAGACCATACAAATGGGAAAAGAACCTGTATGTAGAAAAATATTTATAGCAACTCTTTTTGTGGTGGAATTGGAAAGAAGTGGAATTAAGGGGATGCCCATCAACTGGGGAATGGCTAAACAAGTTGTGGTATATGAATATAATGGAATGCTATTGTGCTATAAGAAATGAAGAGCAGATGGACTTCATAACAACATGGAGAGACTTATATAAACTGATGCTGAGTGAGGGGAGCACAACCTGGAGAACAACATACACAATTACAGACACATTGAACTTGTGATGACTAACTTTGATAGACTGGGCTCTTCTCAGCAATGCAAAGTTATAAGACAATTCCAAAGAACTTATGATGGAAAAGGCTATCCACATCCAGAGAGAGAATTATTGAGTCTGAATGCAGAATGAAGCAAACTACTTGCTCTCTCTCTTTTTTCATTTTGTTTTGTTTCTCCTTCCTTGTTGTTCATTACATTGGCTATAATTCTTCTTAACAACCTGACTAATGTTGAATGTGAAACTATATATAGAGCCTATATCAGACTGCATACCACCATGAGGGGGAAAGGGAGAGGAGAAGGAGCAAAGGGAGGTGTAGAGGAGGGGGAAAAATGTGGAACTCAAAAAGTGGTGGAACTGAATGTTGTAAACTAAAAGTAAACAAATTTTTTAAAAAAGATACTGGAGTGGCTTGCTATTTTCTTTCTACAGCTCATTTTACAGATGAGGATATTGAGGCAAACAGAATTAACTGACTTGCCCAGGGTCACACAGCTAGTAAGTGTCTGAGGTTACATTTGAACTCAGGAAGATGGATCTGGTGCTCTATTCACTGTGCCATCTAATTGTCCCACAGATAGTATACTTACAATTTATACTCCACGCTGTACAGCACTGGGCTTGTAAGACTGCTTATGGGTACAGGATCCCAGCTCAGAACTTGCTCTAAATTATAGAGGTGAATTCTCTGGTTTTGTGGAGCTGGTAGGTAGGTAAGTGATTCTTTAAAAAAGAAAAAAAATGATTGGCAAGTTACTAAAACTTATATGAAAGCAGTGCCAAACAGTATTACCTATTCTATTGCTTTCTTAATGAATGGTCTTTGGCAATCTATCAGTTGATTAACAAACATTACTGAAGTGCCAGACAGTGGAAAACTAAGATGAGGTTTCTAAGATAGAGTCCAAATGGTGATGTATGCTTTGAGTGGTTTTTCAAGTTGGAAATAATAGGCTGCCAGAAATCATCTAGTTTCTCTCACATGAGATTTCATGTGAGATATAGGCTATGGTGAGAGGTACAGCTTTGGAAAACAGATTTTTTTCCCTATAGAAAGCTAAATGCCCAACCAGCAGTCTGGGAGATAGAAGGACTTCATAACAAAGGTGGGATTCATGCTGGATTGGACTCAAATTCTGAGGTTCTTTCTAACTACAAGATTATATGACTCTAGAAACTGGTTTTGAATTGTATCTGTTATTAGCTGAATGCATGGGAGCATCACCTTTCCTTCACTGCCCCTAGGACTCCTCTCTCTGATTTGAACTCCTTCTTAAAACTTTATATAAGGAGGGCACCTAGGCCGGCCAGCCCATCATTTCCCACCAGGCTGAACTTCACCTGACTTCTCCATCATACTCCTCTGCTGAGTAACTTCTCCCCACCAGACCTACCCTTTCATAACAGAACTAACCATAGGCCTTGTTTAATTGGTCTTGCTCTATGAACTCTGATGTTAGGGTTTAGAAGAGACACATATATTACCTCCCCCTATTTGAATGTAAACAGCTTACCCTTTATCATTGTTTATTCATGTTTACCTTTTTATGTTTCTCTTCACTCCTGTGTTTGAACTGCAAAGTCTCTAATACAACTCTGGTATTTTCTTCAGGAATGCTGGTAAGTCCTCTCTTTTATGAAAAATCTATTTCTTCCATTGTAACATTACACTCAGTTTTGCTGGATAAGTTATTCTTGGCTATATCCCAATATCCTTTGCCTTACAGAATATTTTATTCCAAGTTCTCTGCTCCTTCAAAGTAAAGGCTATTAAATCCTTTGTGATCCTTATTGTGGTTCTTCAGTACTTGAATTCTTTCTTTCTGGCTACATAATGTTTATTTGACCCAGTGTAATAGTAATGGAATTTAAAGATCCCCCTGTATTGGCTTGGTTTTCAGACTGAATGTGTTAAAACCCAGAGCTTTTGAATCCCACTTGTGGGATGAACTTGTTGACATGAAGAGAGGGCTGAACTGGGAGGAGCTGGTGATGTGGATTTAGAGAGGCACAAGCAGAGGAAGAAAGGCAGAAGAATTTTTTTGGAAGCAGCATCTTGGAGGTAGAGAGACAGAGAGGATTGCTGAGGGCCAGTTCAAACTGCCCAGGACTACTGAGAGCTACCACCTAGAGCTGCCAAGGTCTGAGGAGACATGGCTGTTATGCTGGTACTTTGTCTGTCTGTTTTGATGTTGTTTTGCCAGATTCGTTCACTGGTGAAGGACAGTCCTGTTGTTGCAGAGGTCCTAGAAGCTTACTGCTGGTTCAGGGGTCCAGAGACTGTTCTGTAGACAGAGAATGAATTGCGTCCACTGGTGAAGGACAGTGCTGTTGTTGCAGAGGTCCTGGAACCTTGCTGTTGGTTCAGGGGTCCTGAGACTGTTCTGCACACAGAGTGAATTGCGTCCACTGGTGAAGGACAGTGCTGTTGTTGCAGAGGTTTTGGAACCTTGCTGTTGGTTCAGAAGCCCTGAAGAAGGATTTTCTGGTTGTATGTTTACAGAAATCCTGGAAGAGTGTTTTGCTAATGTTTTCAGGGGTCCTAGGACTATTCTGGAGACAAAGAATGAATTAATGAGGATACTGGCAATGTATCTTGTGGCCTTGCTAACCTTTGTCTCCCCAGGAACAAAGATTGCTGAGAACTTGCCTTGTGTCAAGATGAAGAAAAGACCTCCATTTGGGTATTAAATGCTGTGCTTAAGCTTGCTGTAACTCTGGAGTAGATGGCCTTTTCAGTTGTGATCCAGGGGTGGGAAACTTTTGACTCTTTTTTGCTCTGTGACTAACCAAATGAATGTGTTTTGTTCATGATTGGAAACTAATCTCCATTATAGAAGAGGGACTTTGATTGACTAAATGAATGTAATGTCCAGGGGTGGAGTAGTACTTGAAAATTATTGAATTGCACTTGGTGAATGCTGCATTTTGATTTTCTCTGTTCTTAATTTATCACTGAATAAAATGGAGAGCAGCTATGCTGGTACTTTGAACCTTGAGAAGTTGCCTTTGCTTGGCATTACACCTGGAAACTCTGGATTTTGATTATGACTTTCCTGGAAATTTTCATGTGGCAGTTTCTTTCAGGCGATGACCAGTGGATTTTATTTCCACTTGATGGAATCCTAATAAAGATGCCCCCAACCCCAATATTCTAAATTCATTATAGGCTTGGCCCTACTGAACAGCAGGCCTACTATACCTACCTAGCTCCTCTACATCCCCCCAATGTCCTAACTTCTTTGTCTATGCCTCACTGGAACAACAGGTATGTCCCTGCACTCTTAGTTACCACAGAAACAACAGGTGTATCTATGTGATGGGAACCCAACTACTGCCTCTACTGCCCCCAGACCCATTCTCACAGAAACAGGTGTGTTCTTGTATTCAATCACAATCACATCATCCATCTAGCCCAAGACAGGACCACAATACCTATCTGTCTTAACCAGACAGGACCACAATAGCTAGCCAGTTGGAGGGCAGAATGACCAGAATGTTTAACCACTGAACCATAGATGGCACCCCTCCTCTATTACCTAATCCCTTAAGAAACTCCTCCTGCCTTTTTAATATAATTATATTCCTCTATTCTATGTAAATTTCTGTTATGTAATTGCATCTTAACCCTATAAAATCCATCTTGCTTTCTCTAAAGTTGCTGCTTCCTCTTGGAATTTAGCTTGCTTCATGAGAGGCATCAATTTCAATAAATGCCTACACTTGGATTAGAGGTGGTCTGACTCTGAATTCTTTGAGATGGTTCCACCACAATACATCATGAAACCCCAACAGTTTTTAGGTGGGCAGAGCTCCTACCTCAACAACTTTTTGGCATCCTTGGGTTTAAAATGCAATAGCTTTTTGGCATCCCTGCATGGGCCTGACTCTCTGACTTTGACCTCCCCCTCCATGTGGAGCAGAGTCTCTGATTCGGACTCCTTCTAATCCAAACGTAAGCTAATCTTTTTCTCTTCCCTTAGCTGGGAGGTCCTTCAAGCATGTAGGAAGGCTTGACTGTGTATTTCTTGGTGTAATGTAATGCCAAGGAAAGGCAACTTCCCAAGGTTCAAAATACCAGCATAGTTGCTCTCCATTTTATTCAGTGACAAACCAAGAACAGAGAAGATCAAAACATGACATCATTCAAAATACAGCATTTACTAAGTGTGATTAAATAATCTCCAAGTACTACCCCACCCCAGGACCTTCCATTCATTCAATCAATTACAAAGTCCCTGTTCTAAATACTACTCCACCCCTAGGCTGTACCTTCATTTAGTCCACCACAAAGCCCCTCTTCTCAAATGGAGATTAATTTCCAAATCTAAGTAAAGTACATTCATTTGTTCAACCATAGAACACAAAAAGGTCAAAAGTTCCCCACCCCTGGATCACAATTGAATCTACCCCAGAGTTACAAGTTTAAGCACAGCACTTAATACCCAAATGGAGGTCTTTTCTTCATCTTGACAGGAAGCAAGTTCTCAGCAATCTTAGTTCCTGGGGAGACAGGTAAAAAGGCTAAGCCTTTTAGCAAGGCCACAGGATACATTGCCAGTCTCTTCATTGATTCATCCTCTGTCTGCAGAACAGTCCTATAACCCCTGAAAACATTAGCAAAACCCTCTCCCAGGATTTCTGTAAACATACAACAAGAAAATCCTTCTTCAGGGCTTCTGAACCAACAGAAAGGTTCCCAGACCCCTGCAACAACAGCACTGCCCTTCACCAGTGGACAGTATTCACTCTCTGTCTGCAGGACAGTCTCAGGAGCTCTTAGCCAACAACCAGGTTCCAGGATTTCTTCAACAAAAGGACTGTCTTTCACCAGTGGACAAATCTGGCAAAACAACATCAAAACAGACAGACAAAGTACCAGCAAAACAGCCATGTCTCCTCAGTCCTTGGCAGCTCAGGGGGCAGGTCTCAAAAGTCCAGGGCAATTCAAAGTGGCCCCCAGCAATTCTCTCAGGCTCTCTCTCTGCCTCCATGAGGGTGCTGCTTCCAAAAAGTTCTTCTGCCTCTCTCTTGTCTCTCCAAATCTACGTCACCAGCTCCTCCCAGTTCGTGACTTTCTTTTCACATCAACAAGTCCATCCCACAGGTGGGATTAACAAGCTCTGAGTTTTAACACAATCAATTTGAAAACCAAGCCAATACAGGGGAATCTTTATATTCCATTACTATCACACTTGGGCCCTTGTGGTTAGCAAATTCCCTCTAGAAAGAGGACATTCTGCCTGGGAATTTCACAGGGAGTTCTTTATGAACTCAATTCTTCATCCTTTAGTGGAACACCACTGGAGATGAATGTGGCTATGGGGGGATTTCCTTAGGCTTTCTGGCATTAAGTCCCAACTCCCATCTAATGGGACTACTGAGTAACAGCACTTGGTCTTTATATAATCTGGAAGACCAAGAAAAGTTAACACTATCTGTGCTTTCTGTTTGTATCTGTCTGCTCTGTATCTGTGTAAAAATCTGAGTCTGCCACCTTGTAAGATTCAAAATGCACCCAGCCAGGAAAAAAAAAAAAACAAAATTACCTGGGCTGGAAAGATTGATAATCTCTTAAAGTAAGGTTGTTGGCAAAAAACAAAAAAATCTCTCTCTTTCTACTTCCTTGGACTCTGGCCAAGTTCTGGAGGTAGAGAGACAGATGGAAAAAGGGGAAACTTCTCCCCTAAAATCTATCTATGAGAAAAGGAGTCACTTCACTGATCAAAGAGAAGCCAGTTTCAAGGCTGCACTTTGGAATAGGACTAGCACTTAACCTTTTCCTGGGTCATAGAAAGAGAACTGTGCAATATCATTGGGAATATATATCCAGGTAATTGAATTCATTCTGGTTACTATTTGGCACTAAAATAAATTGGGAAAATGCATAGATCTGAAAAACAGATGCCTTAGGGATGAAGTTTTGAGCTCTCCAGTATGGAAAAGAGGGGACTAGGCACCACTGGATATTTTCCTGAGTCCCATTCACTTTGACTGGAAGGTTGAAAGCTCTCACTTTCTGAGCCCGGGATTCGATCTTCAGGTCATCCCAACACTGGAGCCGGTGCTCTTACTCGCTGAACCACCTGGCAGCCCCCAGCCCCAATATTCTAACTTCTAACCCCACTAAACAGCAGGCCCACTGCACCAACCTAGTCTGGTCTGACTCTGAATTCTTTGATAAAGTTCCACCACAATATATCATGAAACCCCAACAGTTTTTAGATAGGCAGAGCCCCTACCTCAAGAACTTTTTGATGTCCCTGGGTTTAAACCGAAACACACTTTGCCCTCTGATACTAAGAGATTTAGGCAGTTTTCTGTTAAGATTTCTTGAAATGAGATGTCTAGGCTCTTTTTTTGGTCATGAGCTAATGATTCTTAATTTTTTTTCCTCCTTGATCAGTTCTTTTGCTGTGAGATACCTTAAGTTTTATTCTATTTTTTTCAGACTTTTGACTTTGTTTTCATATTTCTTGTTGCCTCATGGAGTCACTGAATTCTATTTAGTCCATTCTAATTTTCAGGGAATTTTGTTGCTTGGGAAAGGCTTTGTACCTTGTGTACCAAGCTGTTAATCCCCTTTTCCAATTCTTTCTTTCGAAGTTCTCATTTTTTTTCAATTTTTTCCCCCTCAAATGTTCTCATTTCATTTTTAATTTAAAACATTTAAAAAATAATTTTAAAAGTCTTGCTTTTTCTCTTCCAGGAATTCTTGCTGATTTGGTGCCCAAGCTGTCATTTTCTCTGAGGCTTTGCTTTTAGATATTTTGAAGTCATTCTCTTCTTTCGGGTTTGTGTCTTAAACTTTCTTGCCACTATATCTCTTTATAGTAGAGTTCTTTTTTTTTCTTCCACCCTACTTTCTGATATTGGAATTGAGGTTGGGCTCTTTGAAACTTCTAGAAAATCCAGGTTGCTCTTGTGCTGCTTTTTTTGGGTACTGAATGTTATGTTCTTCCAGGATATAGTGACAGGCTGAGGACCCACAAGCTTTCAGGGCTCCTAAAATAGTCTAATCCAGGGCAGAGTTTGATTGCTCCCCACCCTGGCCTGATCTCTGGGTCTAAGCAGGAGCAGGCTGCTGTTGTACTCCGCTCCTATCAACTGGTTAAAAAGCTTTGTTTATTCTAAGTGTCAGAATTATTATTTTGGTCTTAATTACTCTGTCAGCTGGGCTATATGCTAGAAATAGAACCCTACTCTTTGCATAGGTTCCATACAACAGATGTTGCTGTGTTGACCAGGGCCTCCCTACCTGGGAAAACCATCTATCTCTATGTGCACATTCCCTTCTCAGTCTGCTCTGGATCTATGACCCAGAACTGAGTACTGGGTGACAAAGTTGCCGGTTATTACTTGTCACAGTCTCAGTACTTCAGTATGGGTCTGGTGGTGCCCAGTAGGGATCCAAGCCCTCCTCTCAACTTCTCCCTTTGTGCTGAAAACACAATAGTACAGCAAACTCTCAGCCCAATAGGTCCTCAGGAACCTCAGACTTACCTCAATCTCTCTATCAGAGCAAGGCTGGACAATGACTCACTGTAACTTTCTGGCTTTCCCCATCAGGATTTAATCCAGCACATTTTCTAGATCTGTTTAGAGGAGTTTTTTGGAAATGAGGTCAGGAACTGCTTCTCTATACGCTCTGCTTCCCAATTGATAAACTTTTTATCAAATGCTAGACTCCGAGCCTTTTCTCCACCACATTTATATGGTTTTTTCTTGTTTTTACCCTAGGTTTTCTGAAAGGTAGGATCAAATTAGGAAATGAATTTTCTTCTTTCCATTTTACTTAAATAAAATCTGAAGGCTCATCTATCAAACTAACCCCTCAAAAGATCAAATGTCAATTCTAACTCCACAGATTACAATTTTCTAGCTAGAAATGTTATCAGAATAAGGGATTTTGAATACTTTGATCACTGATCTCTCATCTATTGTTGTATAGCTATTTCAGTCATGTCTAGCTCTCCATGACCTCATTTGGGGTTTTCTTGGCAGAGATACTAGAGCGGTTTGCCATTTCCTTCTCCAGCTCATTTTACAGATGAGGAATTGAAGTAAACTGGGTTAAGTAATTTGCCCAGGCTCACACAGCTACTAAATGTATGAGGCTAGATTTGAACTCAAGAAGATGAGTCTTCTTGACTTCAGGCCCAACACTCCACTGTGCCACTCAGCTGTCCTGATGTCATCTATCTGAGTACCCTAAAGATGGACACCACATCCTGAATTCCTCTCATCCTGTGCAGTTCTTGCCCATGTCTTTCCAAGAGGCACATGGTGTTCAAAAGTAAGTCATAACACATTACCAATCAAGGACTGGGTAAATGAAATAGCATAAAAGATATCATCAGAGCCATATCTCAGTAGAAAAAGGAGGTGGGCCTGTTAGATGGTGAGAGCAAGGAATAATCAACCAAAGGAGAGCTGTGATGCCTCAATGACAAGACAACTACAGGAAGGCCTTCAAAGTAGAGGAGGACTCCCTGCTGGTGGACCTCCCGGCTTCAAGTCTTTCCCCACTCCAATCCACCTCCATTCAGGCACTAAAGTAATTCTCCTAAAGTGCAGGTTTGATCATATCACTCACCTACTCAAACTCCAGTGACTCCTTATCACCTACAGGATCAAATACAAAATGCTGTGCAGCAATCAAAGCAGTTCATAACCTAGCTCCCTCCTACCTTTCCATTTTTCTTACACCTTATTCCCGGACACCTACTCTCTGATCCAGTGACACTGGCCTCCTACCTGCTCCACAAATAAGATGCGCCATTTCTTGGCTCCTGGTATTTTCTCTGGCTGTCCTCTATGCCTGGAATGCTTTCCCTCCTTTGCTCTGACTACTGTTCTCCCTACCTTCTATAGGAAGCCTTCCCTAATCTTTCTTAATTCTAGTTCTTTTTCTCTTTTAATTATTTCCTATTTATACTGTATATAGCTTGCTTTGTATATATTTATTTATACATCTCTTCCATTAAGCTCCTTAAGAACAGGGGCTGTCTTTTTCTTCTTTCTGTACCTCCAATGCTTACTTAGTACAGTGTCTGGCCCTTTAGTAGGTGCTTAATAAATGTTTGATTGATTGATTGAATGATTGGAAGGGGTAGATAATGCCAGAGATAAAACAAAGGCAAAGAAAAGGAAGCACTGGTTAATACCTACCATAATAAGAAATTCCACTTACAAGACATATCATCACCTCATTCATATCAGAATGTTTACTTAAACAGTGTCCCAAGAGTCTCAGTGCAGTTTTGATCTGCCACCTAGCTACCCAAGCTTTAATAGCTTAAAAACTTCACTAAGATGAGACAACCTCTGTATATTACACTATTAATAATCTCAGTTTTATAGAACTTTAAAGTTTGCAAAGTACTCTCAATCACAGAGGAAATAGGTAGTGCAAATATCCTCATTTTACTGCTGAAGAAATGGGTTCAGAGAGGTTAATGCCTATTAAATATTGGAACTGGTATATGTTGCTGTAGGACATAATTGAGAAGAATTAGCATTTTCTGACATAATGTGATATTAAAGGGGACATTCTGCAATGATTCCTAGCAGAATCATTAGTTGTTTAAACATCAACTACAACATTAGTCTTCATTTTACAGTAAACAAAAAAAAACCCACACTCTGGAAAAGTCACTTTTTTTTGAGGAAATTTTATTTTGTTTTGTTTTTCCTGTCTTGCTGTTCGATTTTACCATCCACATTTGACAGATGGCACAGAGGGCAGCATAGAAAGATGGACTTGCAGCTGTTAAGACCAGGTTTGAATACTGCCTCAGACACTTTTTAGCTGTGTGACCCTGGGCAAGTCACTGCCCAATTGACTTTTCTGAGTCTCAGTTTCCTCATCTGTAATATGAGGGACTATAAGACTTCTAAATTCCCTTCTGCTCTAAAATTATAATCCTATATGCTTCTCTGTGACACTAAATCAGGCAGCATAACTGGAATTACAAAATCAGATCTTTCTCCTAACTCCACAGTAGGGCTCTTTCCACCCATAAAAAGATGTAACTCTAGGGGAGGATATAATTGATCCTTTGAAAAGCTCTACTCCAGCAATGAGTCTAGAAACAGTAGATAAGGGAAGTTGGCAGGAGAAACGTGTTAGGCTCTGCCCCCTTTCTTCCTCCAAGGAAGAAACAAACATCCAATAAGAGGCACCCTGAGTGTTGCCCAGTCTTTCCAAAATCCAAACCAGGAAAAAAGATAAGAAGGAAAAAGGTGATGGGAAAAGGGAGACGATTCTCAGGAGCTAAAGGTCAGGCCGCACATCAATCAATAAACATTTATTTAGCGACAGCTCTCCCCATTTCTCTACCGCCCTCCCCCCCCCATTCTAATCTCCTCCCTAAGCCGGACTGCTTCTTCCGTAGAAGCAGGCTGGCGAGTCGCTGCCCTCCCTTACCTGCAAGGGCAAGTGAGATACTCAAGCAGCACCAGAACCAGCAAATGCGGAGTAGCAGGTGTAGCAGGCGCGCAGCGGCCCGGCCTGCCCGGCAGCCCCGAGGCTGCATGGCCCCAGAAAGCCGCTCGGCTGGCCCAGGGCCTGGGCTCCAGCTCAAAGGTCCCCGGGCTTCCCGTCCTCTCTTCCGACAGCTGCCCTCGCCGCTGTGGCCTTGGCCATCGCCCTCTGCAGGGGGCCGTACCAGGCCCACAAAGTCCACTCGGAGAAAGCAGAAAAGCCACGGGGGCGGGGGAATGGGGAAAGGAGTAGTCTGCCACCCTCCTCCGTCCCTCTTCCCTCCCAAGCCAGACGCTTCCCGGACGCTCCGCCCCTTGGGGATCCCCGGGCTGGAGCTGATTCCCCAGCCGTGGGCTGCCGGGTCAAGGTCTCGGCTGGCGTGTAGCCCTGCTGCCTTCCCCTTCCCCTTCCCCTTCCCCTCCCCCTCCGCGTAGAGCCTGGGAGAAAAGGGGAACCCAGCATAAGGGAGGGGAAAGGAAGTGAAGTTAAAGGGAACCCTCCTCTTTACTCTGGGCAATATACCAGCTGCTGCTTCTGGCTATGCTGAGATTACAGTAACTCAAGGAGAGACCCAGCCTTAGCCCCAACCCAATACGGAAGTTCAAATTTTATTTCTTCCTTGAAGCTTTTCCTCATTCTTTTCTGCTGAAAATGCCCTGCCCTTGAATTTGTTCAGACCACTCTCTTCTAACTCCTTTTAGAGTTTCAGGTATAGGAAGGTGCTTGAGAGCAAGAGATTATAATTTTTCTCATTTTTGAACTCTCATTGCCCTAGGGTGTTGTCAGGCACCTAATATCTAATAAAGCTACCATTTAAGTTTACTAAATGATTATTTTATGGAGGGCTCACATAGGCCAAGCGCTCACATGGTGGTCAGAAGAAGCCACACAAGGACCCTCTCATGGTTTCTTTTAAGAACTTTGGAACTGATTGTGTGACATGGGAGATTCTGGCACAGGCCTGCCCAGAATGGCATGCCCTCATCAGAAAGGTGCAGAGCTCTATGCGCAAGGCATATTTGAAGTAGGCCAAAAGAAATGCAATATATGCAAATTTAGAGAATCCACCCCAAACTTCACATGGACTGTGTGTCAGGGGTGCTTTGCAAAGATTATCTCATTTGGTCCACACAACAATCCTGGGAGGTAGGTGCTAGTGTTGAGGTATAGGGTTTAGTGGTACTGGAGACCCCAAAATATTAATACACCAGGTCCTGCCCAATGAATTCAACTCAAGACTTTTCTCAAAGTAAAACAAAGTTTATTAAAGATTCTCCATAATGGGTAGATTCTTAAGGAGCCTAAGTATTTGTGCCACTTGTGCTGGACAAGTGGGCCAGAACAATCTGACACAGACTCTGAGTCTGAGCTAGATTGAATCTCAGCCCCTTCATGGAGGCAAGATGGATCTTATATACAGAAGGACTGTGGGAGGGATCTAGGGGTGGTCTAGAGGAGGGGTTTGGGTAGGGGCTTGAGGAAGAGTCTAAGGCCCAGGAATGGGATTAAGGGTGGGAAATAGCTGAAGGCTACCTGGAGATGACAGACAATGGAGGGCTAGGCTAGTTTAAGGGTAACAGATTTGGTATAGATATTTTGATAGGATCAAGGGTGGGAAGTAGCTGGACAATGGAGGGCTAGGCTAGGTTAAGAGTAAGAGATTTGGGCCTAGTGATAATGAAAGGCTTATGGCTTCAGGCATTCAAGTGTGAAGATTGAAGGGGGTTTCCAGAGCCTAAACCCCATCATTAGTATTATTCCCATTTTACAGTTGAGGAAACTGAGGTTAAGTGACTTGCCCAAAGTTATACAGTTAGTAAGTGTCTAACAGAAGCTAAATTTGAACTATGGACTCCTTGCAGGCCTAGCCCTCTTTCCATTGAGCTATCTTGCTGCCAACATAATAAATTTTTGTTGAATTGAATTGAATGAACTAGTACCCAGTTTTATATCCCTTGTTCTTTCTAACCAAAAAGACAATCCACAAATCTGACATTTTTTTAGGGCTATGTGTGTGTGTGTATGTATGTATATATGGTGTCCCCATAGTCTCAGTTCATTTTGTTTCATGCTATTAAAGCACTAAGGCTTTTGGGACACCTTGTATTATGCATTTGAGCCCTATATAAGTCTATGAAGTAGGCAATACAGTTATTATGCCTACTTTACAGGTGAAGAAACCAAGGCTCAGAGCCATTATGTAAATTGCAAACATGGAGTTGATGGGACGGGATCCCAATAGGTTCAGCAGGAATTCTGATCTTCAGCAGGAATTCTGATCTTATCTAAGACCAGAAAACCTGCAATATAGTCTGGAAAGAATTCAAGGTCTCAGGCTTAATTGGAGTGAGAGTTGTAGAAGTTTATTGTTATGCTTCCATGAGAAGCAGGCAAGAGTCCTTTAGGGGACCTGCAAGTGAGAGGGGTACGTGCTTTTACCTTTAAAGGGTAGGGCTGCCATCGTCAGGGCTGACCAGCCGGGAGGGCCTCAGTGCATAGACAAAGGTCAGAGCTTGTGAACAGATAGTTTAGATAAGATTTGGGCCAGGTTGAAGGAGACAAAAGGCAAGGATAAAGGAGGGTGTGAGCCAGGCCTGAGAAGAAATGAAGAGATTAAGTAAGAACAAAAGGGGTCACAGGGTGTTGCCTAGGTGGAGTGTGGGATAGGGAGAAGGGGCAGAGCTCAAGGGTGGGAAAGGACAAATTGCAGTTACAACTTTACAAAACAAAGTGCAGTTACAAAGTCACAGACTGGTTTTACAAGTTGGTTTCACAAATTGATCTAGACCCCAGGTACCCCATCATTCCCCCCTTAAACAGATGGGGCCCAAATTCATTTGGGGCAGGGGCGACAGTCTCATCTTGAACTGCTTCCAGATGGGAAGGGATGTAGAGCTGTCCCTGCCTCTCAGGGTCCCATTGTTCAAGGGGTGGGGTTGGTGGCCAATGTCCGGAATTTGGCTGACACCAGATCCAAGGGGTGAGGAGGGGTATTGACATCGGGTAACGGTTGATATCCAGCCTGAGCAATCCAACTGCAAATGGAAACTGAGCCTAGAAGAGACAAACTTAGCAAGGAGGTTAAGCAGACAAGGACCAGGAAAGGGGCCAGTATAGGGAAAAGCCAGGACCACCATGAGGAAGAGAAGGAACCTGGTGCACTAAGGGCTTCATGAAGTTCTTCCATTCCAATTGGCCCTTTCCAGTATATTTTTGGTGTGGAGTTCTACCTGTCGATAATTATCGATATACATGCAGCAGGAGTTGTTAGCTAGGACACAAACACCCCCACCTAGAGGCCAGTAGATAATCTAAGGCTATGATTGAAGAACATTGTCCCAAAAAACCCCATTTAACTCATTTTAAAGGAGAAGTGCTGGGCTTAGTGATGTTATAAATAGTCAGAGGGGGTACAAGAAATCCCAGGGAGCACATACCTCATCCCCAGAATTCACACCCTCTGGCCCACCCATCCCACAAAGAAAGGAATATCCTTGGGGAGCACAAATGGGGCCCCGGTTTTGTTTGTAGTAGGCCTCGGACATGGAGGCCCCATGGGTTAGTTAGATTGCATGACAATGTTTCCGGCAGAAGAGTCACCTGCAAGTGAAGGGTGCTGAGCCTAAAAGACACAAATCTAGCAAAAGGATTAAACAAACAAGGGCCAAAAAGGAGTAAGATAAAATTGACCAGAAGTGGGGTGAGTATGGGCTAGTATAACCCATTACTCAGACTATTTCATTGTCCTTTATATTTTCCCATAGACAAGATATAGTAGGCCTTTTAAAATCCCACTAGAGATTTAAAATTTCTTCTAAAAGCATTTTCCCTTCTTTTAAAACAGTTCAGGATTCATAAAACTTTTAAAATGATCTTAAGCAGTTTGCATAACTTTCTGCACATGTTCTAATCCTAGATGAAAATAATATTAGATTTTCCAGTAGGCTAACACAAAAGAGCTCACATCTTTTACTGACTCCTTGCTCTGATCATAGAAACCTGCTATAGAAGGAAAAAATAGGGACCTGTGACATTCCAAATATGACAGGATAAAACATCCTTGATTCTGTTTAAATTCATGTTAGTTACAAATATTCAACCATGCAGTATCCATTCCACCTCAATTCTAAACTCCGGAATAGGTGGGGAACATTCCTTTTCAAAGGAACCCCATAGGTAAACTGAGCCAGGAGGGATCCCATCCCAGACCGAGGCTAAGATTGTCCCTCCAGCCTTTACCAAATGCAGGCTTCCACCTGTCCACAGTACAGGCTCTGAGTAGCTTGTGGCATTTTCTCAGATACTGATTTAATGCAGATAACTATACCCAAATTCAAACTCAAAATAAAATTTAGTTATGGTCCCAAATGCCTTTTACCTTAAACGACAAGCCTCAACAATCACAGCTTAGAGCCAGTTATAATTATTTCTATTCTCTTGTAGCTGCCATAAGCAATAAAGATTTATCAGGTCCCACAACTGTAAGGAATTCCATTTACCATCTTTCCTTTTGAAATCTAGAAGCCAACTGATAAAATCCTTTTTAATCCTTGTACCTTTTTAACAAGTTCGGTTCATTTAGAAACTATATGACTAAAACTGTTCCTTTCCCAATGACCTTGCTTAATTAACAGAGAGTTTCCAGGGGATTTGGCAGTTTTATGCCCCTGTTTAGCCAATTCTCATATAAGCAGGAGGACTGTTCTGAATGGGCAGAACTAGTCAGAATAGTTGTCACAGTTTTAGGTTTTAGCATTAAAACAGTAGCCCAATAACTTAGTTAACAGTCTTACAATTTTAAACAATCTTGACTGAAACTTCCTTTTAAACAAAGACAGACTTGGAAGCTTAAGATTTTCCCAAATTACAATACTCCAAAACTTTAAGAGAAACTGCTTCTCATACAGCATAGATAGTACAGATGTTTACCAGTAATGATATCATCTTAAATCTGAACTTTGAAATAAAAACAAGTGAATTACCAATCTGATGACCTTAAGACTCCACATGAAGTTATACTAAACTAAAATTTTTTTTGATGCCATACAACCAATCAACTTATAATCACTGCATATTTCCAGAATAGCCAAAAGGTTAAATGGACAGTCAGCTATCACAGTAAATATCAGCAGTATTATTACTACTGGTTTGTATCCCAAATATAAGAGCTTTAAACCATCAGATATTATAACATAAAAAATCCAATTCACATGAAATAAACATTATAACATAGGGTTAGCAAAACTGATAAAGTAACAGCTAGTTTGACACAACTTTTTCTCCATCTTTTAGTTTCAACAAAATTCAGATTGAAAACTGCTTTTTGTCACTCAATTTTTACAGTATAAGAGGACTTTACAATTTAGATTTTACAATTTAGAGATACCATAATAGAACAATGATATTGTGACATTAATTGCATTTCTAATTCATCACATACCAAAATTATTGATAGAAAATTAGGCTTACCAAGTGCAGAGGCTTTTCTCCTCTCCCCACAGTTGCAGAGCTTGGTTGTGGATCCCGGGGTTTCGATATAGCTGCTATGCCTCCCCCCAATATGTTTTTAGTTGTTCCAACTTTTACTCCAATAAATTTTATGTGTCCACTCCTTAGAAACTTCTTTGAAAGTGATAGCTTTGACTTCCCTAGCAAGGGGAGAGGGAGTGGAGCCTACTCCTTTATCCCAGTTCTAGAGAACCCAAAAACCTCACCTTACATATCAAATTTTAGAAAATATTCCAATTTACCTAAATGCCAAATAGTAAAATGAATTCCAACTTTTCTTTAGCATCAAATTAGGAGTGACACTTTTCAAAAATGACCAGAATGCATTCAGTTGCCTTTTAGTTGCATTCTGTTACACAAAACTTTCCTCTTTTAGGTGAGGCAGGAAATAGTTAAATGTTAGTCTACCTGCCTCTTTGTTCTGAGGGAGAAGATTCCCTCCCTTTCTTATCACCTTCTCCTCACTCCACTTGGCCAGAATGGAATGAAGAGATTTTCAAACTTTTAAAGATCTTAAAACTTCTGTTCACAAACAAGACAATATTTTTGCTGTCTTTCTCTCCCTTTCCAGCCTGCATTAAGCAGCAGGGGAAAGGAGGGAAAGAGATACAGCATTTCAAAGGAATGTCCTCCAGTTGCAGTTTAAAGCTTAGAGATGTCAGACAACTCACACACACTCATTGACAGAGAGAGAGAGAGAGAGAGAGAGAGAGAGAGAGAGAGAGAGAGAGAGAGAGAGAGAGAGAGAGAGAGGCTGACAGGAAGGTTCAAAAGCTCACAGAGGATTTCTGGAACCCTCGGCACAAATCACATTTTCTTGGCCCTCAGATAGATGCCAATTGGGGCCAGGTAAGATTGCTTTGAGATAGCCTAGGCACAGACCCCCAAGTGTAGGGGGAAACTGGCCCATCCTTTCTACTTGAGGTCTTGAAGACCGAGTGTTTTTCAGTTGTACAAAAGATGTCCTGGGGTGAGTCTCTCGGGGTATGGAGGGAGACTGACCCATCCTTTCCTGACTCCCCAGTCAGAATCACTTGTAGTCATCTGCTTTTCTGTGACATCTCATGTGAAAAGCCTTGCCTAAAAAAATATATTTGCATATTTTTTTAGATGCAGAGACACTTGTCCCTAGACAGGGTGTCCCCCATCCATGCGGGATGTGTCCCGGGTCTATTAAAAAAATAGACCGGATTCGGGTCCCAGACCGGAATCATCCAATCAAGCCTTCCTAGGTGTTTGAATGAACCCGACTACAGGATGAGAGGGAGGAGGTCAAGGAGCTTACCTGAACTCCAAGAAAGCTTGAGACCACAGACTCTCCTTTGGCTCGCCAAAATGATGGGGGACGGGATCCCACCCCATCAGAGTTAAGTGTCAGAGGCAGGATTCAAACCCAAATCACTTTGATTCCAAGTTTGGCACTAAGAGATGTTCTAAAACTTAAAATTAAAGATGGATAACTTCTTTTGTTCTGAAAATGTATTTCAATTTTAAAAAGGGAAGTATCTCTTTTATAAATGTATCCTCTTCACAGCCTAGCACAGCACTTTACTTGTTGTAAGTTGAATGAATGGATCAGAAGAATGTCTTTCAAATAATGTGAATACATCAAGACATTTGATGAAGTTTCCTTTGTATTTCTCTTTTATATACTTAATCTCATTCTACTTTGCAGTTTTTTTTTGTGTAGTTATTCTGACCATTAGATTATAGAATTATAGATCCATAAGCAGAGCTGTAGGATAACCCAGGTGTCTTCTGGTTCAATCCCAAAATAAAGGAGACAATACTTGCTTGCCCTCAAGAAACTTACACTTTTTTTTTTTCTGCTAGAAATGACAGTACTAGGACCAATTGGTTGAAAATTAAAGGGAAGAAAAGTGACTTCTTTGACCCTAAAGGCCTTCAAACAAAAGACTACATGACCAATTGCTGGGGAAAAGGAATGGGCAGAACGTGGAAGATATAATTTGGGTAGGGATTGAAAAGTTTTCTCTCTTTCAAAAGTTTACTGAGTGGGCAGTGATGGGGGATGGAATTCTCACTGAACCCCTAAAAGGAAAAGACTGTGTCTTTGGGACCTGAACCCAGATCTCTGGCATTCACCTGAACCATCTGGCTCATCCCAGTCAATAATCCTTTTAACTGGCCACTCCTAGATCACCTCCAGATCTTCCCACAGTCTCTCTGTATAAAAGGTTTCCATTAAATTGCTCATATTCTTAAAATAGTTTCTGTATTGGTATTACAATAAAACCTTGTTACTTGGACTGAGTCTTGAGTGGTCCAATTCTTTTGAGGCAAAACCTGCACCTTTTGCTCTTGATTTTTGGGGTTCCCAGCAACCCTAGACCACAACAGGCAGTTCTTCTTTTTTAATGTCATGTCCAGTCCTCTTTAACACAATTTTCTTTGACATCAACATCAACCAGGGGACTCGAATAAAGGGTTGCTGTGTCATCCCAAAGTTGAAGACTTAGAACTGAATCAAAACATGACACTAGAAGTGACTAGGAGAGTTCACTTTAGCTCCACAAATTCTTCATGGTATGGCCCCTGAATGCCATAGAATATACTCCAATCCACATTTATGCTACATTTTCCTCCCCATTTTGGAATTTTGAATCCTTTTTGAACATTTGTTTTGTTTTGCCCCAATGAGATTTTCTATCCCCACAACTGCCTACAAACACTATTCATTCCTATTAAAAATAAAGGGCATTTTCTTTCTTTTTTTTTTTTTTTAAAGCAACTGGGTTTAAGTAACTTGCTCAAGTTTACACAGCCAGTTATTTTTTGTGTAGGTGCCAAGTATCTGAGGCCGGAACCAATCCCAGGTCTCCCTTTTCTTACTCACTGAGCAACCTGGCCACCCCTAAAGATAGGTAATAGATATCTAAAACTATCAACAAACTTTATCTATTATAGGGATAAGTTAGAAGCCTTACCCATAAGATCAGGCGTAAAGCAAGGATGCCCATTTTCACCTCTATTATTCAATATTCTACTAGGAATGTTTGCTATAGCAATAAGAGGAGAAAAAGAAATGGAAGGAATTAAAATAGACAATGAGGAAACAAAACTATCACTCTTTGCAGATGATATGATGGTATGCTTAGAGAATCAACTAAGAAACTACTTTAAATAATTAACTTGAGCAAAGATACAGGATTAAAAATAAACTCACATAAATCATCAGCATTTCTATATATTGCCAACAAAGTCCAGCAGCAATAAATAGAAAGTGAAATTCCATTTAAAATACCTGTAGACAGTATAAAATACTCAGGAGTCTACCTGCCAAGACATATCTAGAAACTATGTGAACACAATTACAAAATGCTTTTCACACTAATAAAGTCATATCTAAACAATTGGAAAAGTATTAATTGCTCATGGCTAGGACAATTTTACCTAAATTAATTTCTTATTCAGTGCCATACCAATCAAACTACCAAAAATTATAGAGCAAGAAAAAATAATAAAATTCATCTGGAAGAACAAAAGATTAAGGATATCAAGGGAATCAATAAATAAATGTTAAGGAAGGAGCTATAGTTGTCCCCCATCTCAAACTGTATCATAAAGTGGTAATTATTAAAACAATCTGGTATTGGTTAAAAAATAAAAGTAGTGGATAAATGGAATAGATTAGGTTGTTGTACCTGGCTTGCCCACCCCCCAACCTCAGCTCTCCCTCATGGAAGTGAGCAGATTTTCAGGTTTAGCTCTGCCCTTTCCTAGTCAGCTCACCTTCACAGAGGTGGGCGAGCTTCCAGGTCAGGGAGACTTGGTGCTGGCTGGTGGGAATTTCGAGGTGTGTACTGACCAATTACTGTTTTTGGCCTCTGCAAGTTTCTGCTTATGTAATACCTAACCATTGGCTTCATGGTATCCCTTTAAAAACTGTCACATTATCCGTTCAGACTCACTGTTCAACTGGGGCCTGACCCCAGACAGTCCCACAGAAAAATAAAATCCACTTCCAGAATTTACTCGGGGGTCTCTTGTCTCGCTTCTTTTGGCACAACAAGAAACACATTATAATATAATGGATGACTGTAGTAATCTAGTAAATGATAAACCCCAAGATCTAACCTTTAGAACAAAAACTCATTATTTGACAAAAACTGCTGGAAAAGCTAGATAACAGTATGGCAGAAACTAGGTATAAACCAACATCTCACACCATATACCAAGATAAGGTCAAAGAGATACATGATTTACACATAAGGGGTGATACCATAAGCAAATTAGGAGAATGTGGAATAGCTTATTTGTCAGATCTATGATAAGGGAAGAATTTAACACCAAAGAGTTTGTAATAAATGAAGACAAATAAAGGATTAATAGAAATTATTTTGTCTGCTTATGTGCCAATAAAATCATTGACAAATGAAATGGATGAATATTTACAAAATATATAAAATATCCAGAGTAACAATAAGAAATAGATATTTTAAATAGCCAAATCTTAAAAAAGAAAAGAAAAGAAATTGACCAAGCAATAAGTAAGCCCCCAAAGGAAAAAAAACCCTAACTGTTTATATTTAAGAGCAAATTCTATCAAACATTCAAAGAACAATTCATTACAATAATATATAAAATTATTAACAAACTGTTAAAAATAGAAAATTTAAAGATCCTAATGACATCTATGATACATATATTGCCTTGAAATCTCAGCAAGAGAGAGTCAAAAGAGAAAAAGAAAATGACAAACCAATATCCTTAAAAAATGTTGATACAAAAATTTTAAATAATATATTAGCAAAGAGGGTAGTGGTTTGCCATTTCCCTCTTCAGATCATTTTACAGACAAGGAAACTAACACAAACAGGATTAAGTGACTTGCCCAGGGTCATACACCTAATAAATGTCTGAAGCCAGATTTGAACTCAGGAAGATGAGTTTTCCTGACTCTAGTCCAGACACTCTCTCTGGCATGCCACCTAGTTGCTCTGTAGTTAAAATTAGAAGTAATTAAACAATAAAAATAAAAAATTAAAATTAACTCACAGGGAAAAAAAATCTTTGCAGACCATTTCTCTGATAAGAGTCTCATTTTCATGATATATGAGGAACTGATTCAAATTTATAAGGATGAAAGTCATTCCTCAATTGAGAAAATAGTCAAAAGAAGAAATCTAAGCTATTTGCTTAGATAAAAAAAAATGCATGGAAAAAAAATCTCCCAAAGCACTAATAATGAAAGAAATAGAAATTCAAGCAAATTTGTGGTTTTACTTCACAGTCCTTAGATTGGCAAAAATAAAAAAAAGGAACATGGCAAATGTTGGAGAGGGGTGCAGGAAAATTAACATCTTATTGCACTGTTCATAGGATGGTGAATTGGTCTCACCATTCTGAAAATTTCTTTAGAACAACAGTCAAATATTCACCAAACTGGGCAAACCCAGAAATAGCACTTATTAGACCTATATTCCAAGGAGCTCAGAGAAAGAGGGAATAGACTCATATTTACAAAAATATTTATAGCAGCTCTTTTTGTCATGGTAAAGAATTGCAAACTGAGTTGCCCATCATTAGTGGAATGGCTAAATAAACTATGGAATGTGAATGGAATGGAATATTATCTTGCCATGAGAACAAGCAATAAAGGAAGTTGTTGAGGCACTGGACTATCTGCTTGGAGGTGACCAGCTCCAAGAATATGGATTTCTCTTCAATATTCATTCACTGTTGGAGCTAGACTCAGAAGACCTGGAGAAGCAGCTTTTCATTAAGGTGGAAACTCAGAAGCAGTGGTTTCAGCAATTGGTGCACTGGAGAACTAAGCTGTGCTGGGAGAAGTGTATTGTTAAGCTGGGGCCAGAGTTGGGACCATTGAGTTGAAAACTATTTCATGAGCTGCACTGAGGACTTTATTGATCAGACAGTTCCTTGTGAACTGATTGGAGCAGAAACAGTCTCTAAATGGACCTTCTTAAAAAGTCTGTCTGACTGTTCTCAACACAACTATTTCTGTTCTTAGTTGGTAAAGGAAAACTCTCTAGTTCAATAAGGGAAGGATGGGAGATTAGTTCATATAGTTTATCACACCTTTAGGACATCCTATCATCAGAATGAGAAAAGAACAATTTTGTACATTTGGAGGGCCTGTGTGTGTGTGTGTGTGTGTGTGTGTGTGTGTATTTTCTTCAATGCTGTCTTGTGAAAATTACAGGCAGTTGAATGGAAGATTTCTTGATACTGTACATGGGGCTGTGTTCTTAAAGTTCAAGTGCCATATTTCTAGCTCTTTTTAAACAGGGACCAAGTAGGAAGACATTCTCTCATCTGTGCATGTTAATTTCAAACCTGTGGGAGGGAGGGGTTGAGATAATACATCTCTCTCTGGAAATAAGAAGGGAAAAGTAATTTTGTATTGTAGTTTCAGGTTTCCTTATGCATTTCGTGAATAGCAGGGCTGGACAGATCCATAAAATGGTGCTCAGACTATACACCTCACTTTTACTGTTAGCCATCTTCCTCTTTACTGTGGCTTATTTCAGTAGGTAATGCTAAGGAGCATTATGAGCGTATTATAGCATTATGAGGACTTTGGATACGGAGAAGGCTAGCTTAAATATCCGTTGAACATAACTTATTGCCTCTCTCCTCTTTGTGGTCTTAAAATGAGAATAACTTGCTCTGTTTCAGGGTATCGGGTGACTGAAAGATATGTAAAGATTTAAATGGGTCACAATCCCAGCTAGCCATAGTTTCAGATAAAGGGACATACTTATATTCTTATATTCATAGTATTTATGAATATTGCTTCATTGTTTCATTTTCTGTGTTCTTTTGAATATTGAAATAAAAACCTTTGCTTCAAGTTTAAAAAAAGATGATGAAAGGGATGGTTTTAGAGAAACCTGGAAGACTTATATGAATTGATGCAGAGTTGTAATGGGAATGCAAATTTGGAAGATCTTCCCTGCCCCTAGGCTAAAGTGCACCTGAAGCCTGGGGTGGGAGGCTTGTTTTTCAGTAGATACTTTTTGGCCAGTGGGTCAATAAGGTTGTTACATTCTCTGAGCCAGGAGAAGGCTATATAAGCCCTGATGTGTAGCTTTGTTTTGGGGGCTCACTTTGAGAAGTGTTCTGTGATTTGATCTGTATTCTGGGAAGCCGTTGTCCAGGGCCCCCCCGGCTTTGAAAAACCCAGATGTTGATTTGGTATGGATATAATGGTTGGACAGTTTGGAAAGCTGTCTACTTGATCTGTTTCTGTCTTGATAATTCTGCCTGTATACTTTGAAGTTTGGGGTGCTGACCTTTTCCCCTGAACAAGGTAAATGATATATGTCTGACTGATTAAAGTAAGCTTGTTAACCCCTTTTGAGTTGCTTTCCTTTATCAAAGCAGATCCAAGAACCTGTGTGAGCAGCCACCCTGCTGACTCTGGGGTGCTTGCTGCTACAAGAGTGAAATGAGCAGAACCCATAAAATAATTTGTACCATAATAACAACAAAGAAGAGGCGGCTAGGTGGTGCAGTGAGTAGAGTGCCGGCCCTGGAGTCAGGAGGACCTGAGTTCAGATCTGACCTCAGACACTTAAGACACACACACACACACAAAACCTAGCCGTGTGACCTTGGGCAAGTTACTTAACCATAATTGCTCTCCAAAAAGCAAAAAAAAGAAAAAAAAAAAGAAAAAACCCAACAACAACAAAGAAAAAAAAACTTTGAAAAACTTAAGAACTCTAATCATTGTAATGACCAACCATGATTTCAAAGGAATGATGATGAAACATATGCTTTTTAACATCTTTTTAAAAGCAATTGGGGTTAAGTAACTTGCTCAAGGTTACACAGCCAGGTGTTTCTGGGTGAGTGCTAAGTGTCTGAGCCCAAATTCGATCCCAGGTTATCCCGACTCTGGGGCCGGTGCTCTTACTCACTGTGCTGCCTTGCCACCCCTTTTTAACATTTTTTTGTATCTAGTCAATGTGGGATTTATTTTTATTGACTATGCATATTCATTTGTTATTCGTGTTTTGTTTTCCCTTTGGGGGGGGAGTTGGGGAGAAGGTTAGAAGAAAAAGGGTGCTGGGAATAGAGTGCCCCTCTCCCCTTCACGAGACATGAACAGAAGGAGAGGCAGAGAGAATTACAGACAAAAAGGTCAATTTTGAGAGTCACATATTGAATTCATTCAATACTTAAAAAAAAAGTAAGGTCTGCATAATATAGATTTGTAGCTTCATGTACAATATTCTCTTGATCTTCAACGGATATTGAAATACTCATTTGATTTCATGTTTGTTAGATTCAGAATAAAAATGCAAAAGAAAAAAACTGCTGGGAAACTTGGCAAGTGTACTGGCACAAATCAGTTTAAGATCAGCATCTCACACAATATACCATAATAAGGTATAAATGGATACAACCCTAAATATAACATGTTATAGCACACTCAATTTAGAGCAGAATGGAAGTAGATGCATTTTACAATTGACTGGGGACAAGTTTTTGACTAAATAAGGGATAGAGAGAACCACAGGTGAGAAAATAAGCAATTTCAATTACATAAAATGGAAATTTTGCACAAATGCAATCAATGAAGTTTTTTTTTTGCTTTTTGTAGGGCAATTGGGGTTAAGTGACTTGCCCAAGGTCACACAGCTAGTTTTTTGTGTTGAGTGTCTGAGCCCGGATTTGCACTCAGGTCCTCCTGACTCCAGGGCCAGTGCTCTATTCACTGTGCCACCTAGCCGACCCGTCAATCAATAAAGTTTTAAAAATTAGAAGGGACTCAATTGAGGGAAAAAAATCTTTATAGCAAACTTCTCTGATAAGTATCAATAAATCATATAAATAATTTATAGAAGCGACTAAAAGAAAGTTCAGAAGTTTAAATTAACTTGTCAAATTTTAAATATTCTTAATGATGGTAATACTAGGTAGCATTTATAGAGCTCTTTAAGGTTTACAAAATGATTTGCAAATATTCTCTTATTTTATCCTCACAATAACTCTGGCAGGTAAGTTCTTTCATTATTCCCATTGTACAGATAAGTCTGAGAGGTTTCATAGGTTCCCAAAGTGGGCGAGATCACCCTGGGGGGGGGGGGAGGCACTGGGACAATCTGGGGGGGGCAGTAGTAGCCTCAGGTACAATTGGGGGATGCTGAATAAAAATAAGGGGAAGGTAGAAGCAGAAGGAAAGAAGAGAAGAAAATTTTGGAAAACCATTTGTATATGTTTCACTGGTTGTGTAATAGAATTAAAGTTGTAGTGATTACATTATTTTCCAAATAAATATATAAAATCCAAATTATAACCAATCAGTGATCAAGCCTGCCAACAGGTCTTAACAAGGAAGTCTTGGTAGGCAAGGGTATGTTGAATTGTTGGGAAGTCCAGTATGCATCAGCAAGTATATGTGTGTATAATGATTGTTGTTTGCAATATTGTAGTGCCTGGTTTTCCCATCCCCCAACCTCAGCCCTCTGTCAGGGAAGTGAACAGACTGCCAGATCAGTTCTATCCTCCCCCAAGGGACTGTGGGCCCTTCCCCAGTCATCACACCTCCGAGGGCTTCAGGGTCAGGGAGACTTGGCCCAGGAGGGAATTTCAAGGTGTGTACTGACCAATCACTATTCTTGGTCTCTGCAAGTTTCTGCTTGGGTGGAATCCCTTTAAAAAGCCGACATATTGTCCCTGCAGAGCACTGTCTAACTTGGGTATGACCCCAGCAGTCCTGAGGAATATAAAGTCCACTTTCAAATTTTACTCTCTGGGATCTTTTATCTCGCTCCTTTTGGCACAACAATATGATACTATATGTGGGGTGGCTAGGTGGTGCAGTGAATAGAGCACCAGCCCTGGAGTCAGAGGGACCTGACTTCAAATCCAGCCTTAGACACCTAACACTTACTAGCCATATGACTTTGGGCAAGTCATTTAACCCCTATTGCCCTGCCTTCACCCCTCCCCCCAAAAAAGTACGATACTATGTGGTTGCATGAAACAATATCGTGTCATCAAAATTTCAATTCAGGAAAACCCCACAAATTTATAATAAATTATTAAATTTAAGATGCATCATTTTAAAAAAATTCCTATTTTCTTGAAATCATGCAAAATAAAAAAAACATTAAAAGTTTAAAAAAAAAAGTAGATTTCCAGAGGCACTCTGAGTAATTTTATTTTTGAAAAGGAGGTAGTAATAGAACACTGCCTCTGGAGTTTCAGGAGGACCTGAGTTCAAATTTGGCTTCAGACACTTAACACTTATTAGCCATGTAACCTTGGGAAAGTCACTTAACCCCAATTGCCCTGCCTTCCCACCTCCAAAAAAGCAAGAAAAAAAAAAGAAAAGGATGTGGTAGGCCAAATCAGTTTGGGAACCTCTGGGTTAAATGATTTGCTTAGAGTTACAAAGCCTGGAAATGTCTAAAACTCATGATTTAAACTCAGGTCTTCCTTACTCTAGCCCCAGCATTGTATTCATTGCACCTGGAAATTCATGGTTTCATATATGTAATGGGAATGCAAATTTAAAGATCTTCCCTGCCCCTAGGCTAAAGTGCACCTGGAGCCTGGGGTGGGAGGCTTGTTTTTCAGTAGATACTTTTTGATTGGCTAGTGGGTCAATAAGGTTGTTACATTCTCTGAGCCAGGAGAAGGCTATATAAAGCCCTGATGTGAGGCTTTATTTGGGGGGCTCACTTTGAGAAGTGTTCTGTGATTTGATCTGGATTCTGGGAAGCCGTTGTCCAGGGCCCTCCCGGCTTTGAAAAAACCCAGATGTGGAAACCCAGATGTTGACTGGGTATGGATGTAATGGTTGGACAGTTTGGAAATCTGTCTACTTGATCTGTTTCGCTGTCTTGATAATTCTGCCTGTATACTTTGAAGTTCGGGGTGCTGACCTTTTCCCCTGAATAAGGTAAACGATATATGTCTGACTGATTAAAGTAAGCTTGTTAACCCATTTTGAGTTGCTTTCCTTTGTTGAAGCATATCCAAGAACCTGTGTGAGCAGCCACCCTGGGGACTCCAGGGTGCTTGCTGCTACAATATATAGACTTCCTTTTCTCTTCTTTGTGTAGGGAAATTTTCCTGCTTTTTGGTATATATCCAATTCAATATTAATAAAAGGGGAAATTTAATGAAAAAGAAAATGAAGCACAAGATGTAAATTTGTTGATTGTTCTTCTTTTACCTTGGGTGTTAAGTGGAGTTCGGTTGTTAAGTAACATGTGATAGAATCTGATTTCCAGTAACTACTATATGAGATAATGGTGTTAATACAAATTACTGTTATCATTCTGTTGAGGTGTAGGGGTGCTGGGAACCCTGACATTCAAGGGCAAACAATGTGGGTCCTGTCTAGAATGAATTTTACCCAATCCTTTCAGCCAGAGACAATGTTTATTAAAACATGGATTGGGGTGGGTGAGATTTTAAGAATCTGAGCTATTGGCTAGACTCTTAAGGAATCTGGGCATTTGTGATGCTTGTATTGGACAAGCAAACTAGATTGAATCTGAGGCAAGATGAACCTTTTATACAGAAGCCGGGAGTGGCCAAATAGTCTGGGAACAGAGAACATGTCTAGATGGAATTATGGAATGGAGGGTGAGGGTGGGGCCAGGTGCAGAAAATGAAAGGATTATTAACTGGGAAGTGCTGATGCCCCAGGTGAATGCCGGGGACCTGGGTTATGTCGGGAAGTCCAAGGGCTTTTCCTTTTCTGGGGTCTGGTTCCCAAAGACATGGTCTTTTCCTTTTATGGGTTCAGATCCCATCCCCAGTGATTCCATCATGTATTCAAGTTTTCCCTGAAAAATGCACTGAGGCCAAAGACCAAACAAGTATGGCATCAAACCATCAAGGAAGTTGGGCTCAGTTTGAGAGTCAATTAATTATGTAACTGTTTGGGGTTGGGGGTTTTGAGTAAACAAGATAGCTATTCTGTTGCTCACCTCCCTTGTGTCTGGGGGGTGAAAACTTCTCAGAATGTGTCTTATAAATTGGTGTCAGTTCTGTCTACTTCACCCTTCCCCCGCTACACTTCTGCTATCAATCAGCAGCAAGCCCTTTCAGGAGTCTTTTGACCTCCACTCTTGTTTGCCACAGCCTTATCAGCATTAGGTCCTTTAGGGTTTTTGGACCTGCAACCTTGCTGGAGACTTTAGTCCCTCCCTTCTTCACTTTGGTGTTTCCCAAATAAGAACAGGTGCATTTGAATCCGGCTATCCCCTGTATCCTAGTTCTTTGTAAGCCCGCCTCCCAGCCACTGGGGGGATAGTGTCGGGCTTCCTTGTTATTTGCCATTGGGGAAGATTTTATCACTGAGACTTGAGCCAGCCTCTCAGCTGATGAGAGAAGGGACAGCCGGGGTGGGAGCAGGCTTGACTGCTTTAGGGTATAAATTCTTGTTTTGTCTTTTGTAACATACCTCCTCTCTTTGATCCCCACCGCGGAGAGGACTGCCCTCTTCCCGTGGGGGAAGAGAATAGAACTTCCTCTTCTTTCCTCAAGATACCTCTGACTTTTCATTTTTTGGGGTAGGGGATTTTTGGGGCCCCCATACCTCCCACATTTGTGTGTCCCTTTTCCCCCCAACACTTTCCTTCAGATGTGACTGTAGAGTCACCATCTTTAGCTCTAATTTATGAGAGGAATGGTGGTAGGTGGGCTAGACTGGGCTTCTTTGAACCTGACTTAGTAATGGAACAATAAGAAGGGAAAGTTGTCTGAGGTTACTATTTCAGAGAAGCTTTGAGAAAAATTTTTGCCTTATTAAGTCTTTTTCCTTTTACACTGACTATTGTGTTTGAATTCACACAGCTAAGTTTTTTTCCTGCTTTGGGGGAATTATGATGATATTTATGAACATATAAGGATGTGATTCATAGGTATGTACTATCAAGTCACCCCACCTCACTTGAAGTCAGCAATAAAAAACCCAAGCAATAAATTTCAATTACATGCCTTAGTCTTGAATGTACAAAGTCTTTTAAGAGCTATTTGATGACATGAAATGGCACCAGATAAGAATTCTGCTCTAATCAGCCAGGGGTTTCATCATGCCTTCTTAGTTCTATATAAAAAAGCATCAAGCTAGCTGAAATCAAAGAATTCTAGGAATTGGAGAAAGTGTGACTTTTTTAGTGCCTCCCAAAAAAAACAAAACTTTGGTCTTGGTCAGATCTCTTTCTTTCTCTTCCTTGATCTGAGGAGGGGTTTGAGAGCTTCAAAGAATCCAGATGATGTTGGACTACCATTTTTTTCCCACTTTTTTGGAGGGGTAAAGACAGGGCAAGTGGGGTTAAGTGACTTGCCCAAGGTCACACTGCTAGTGTTACGTGTCTGAGGTCAGATTTGAACCCAGGTCCTCCTGACTCCAGGACTCAATTCACTGTGCCACCTAGCCGCCCCTCCTTTGCCTTTCTTACTTTCTAAGTTTAGAGAGTAAGCTTTTCTCTGGATTCTGTATGTACTCATGGGAAAGTATCACAGACTTTTGAGGAGATGCTTCGTAAATATCTCTTAAAAACTACTTAAGTATGGTTGTCTAAAATGATGCTCAACTGATAATCTTAGGAGAAAAGTATATCAGTGGTGGTTCCCACTAATGGCATTAGAGAATCAACCCCAACTCCCCAGAAATGCCCTGGAACTGTGAATGGGAGGTATGCTATACTATACTATCCAAGTATATATAGACAATGGCTTTACCCTCTGAACTTAGCTTCTGTGCTTTAAATTGATTTTGCCTAACTAATTAAAAACCTGTTAGGTTACCCCCAACTACTGCAAGTGGTTATACTCAAATGGTTCTGAGGTTTCTGCATCAGAACTCCCCTAAAATGAGTTTGAGAGCAGTTACTTTACCCCCATTGGAAATTAAGCAATATGTTACATAGACTTCAGGGCCCTAAACTGGAGAGAATTCTCTGAAAGAGATTCAGGTATCTGTAAAAAGGGTTTTAAAAAAATAGATTTAAATCTGAAGGCCCTCATGAGTTGAGAAAAGAGCTTGGCACCAGTGAAAAATTGTCCCTGTGAGGAGGAAACTTTCTAGTCGAGTCTCTACAGGGAAACAAACAAAAAGAAAGAGACAGAATGACAACTCCTTTTGAAAGATTAGGGGAATTGGAAAAAGTTTTATTTTTCTTTAGGGAGAGTAGTTCTCCCTACCTCCACCCAGTAGCTGGATGTATTAAGGGCTTTAGATTTTTAAGGGGAGAATAGCAGGGTATCCTCGGAGCCTTAAGCTAAAAGAACAAAGTAGAGGATGAACTTGTCCCCCTATGAAGAATTAGGATTTAAGCTAAAGTTGGAAGCAGAGAGAAGCTCCACACCCTTTTGTCCAGTGACACCATATCTGACAACAACCATGGGACCAATGTAGCAGTGCTAAGGAGAAACCACTTCTAGGACTTTATGGAAAAACATAGGGGTGAATCATATTCTCAACAATGCAAGGCTACCCTTAATCTTCTGGTGACATCATTCTGGTGGCTCATAGAAGGCCTTCTGCTTTCTGGTCTTAAATACATTTAGGGTTAGTTAAATGGTTAAAACTATTTTGCCCAATTATATACTAATAAATGTATAACAAATGAAAACGATGAATATTTGCAAAAATATGAAATATCCAGAGTAAGCAAAGCAGAAATAGAGAATTTAAATAATCTATCCTAGAAGGAGACATTGAACAAATTGTAAACAATCTCTACCTTACATGTAGTATTTGCTCTGTATTATTCCTTGTTGGTCTTGTGCTGGTAAACAGCTGTAGAGGAGAAGGGGGGATATCTTCATGGGGGAGATATTGGGGCATGGTGGAAAGAGAGTTACATTTGGAGTCAGGAAGACTTGGGTTTGAATGGGACCTCAAACTCCTGGTTTAAAATCATTTAGCTAAGTGACTTTTTAGACAAGTCACTTAATCTTTCTCAGCCTCAGTTTCTTTATCTGTAAAACTGGGATAATGATATCTGTAGTATTCACTTCATAGAGATTCCTAAGTTTATTGAGAGGATCAAATGAGATAATGTATGTGATCCAAATTACATGTGAGTCTCCCAGATAAAGCTACTCCATGTTTGACATTTTCTATGTCTTCATCTACTTAAAAGCATTGCTCACGATCCTCCACTGATTTATTTACCATTAACAATCAGATAGATGACATAATCAGTTGAAAACAATGCTGAACAATGAGAAAGAAGGGATAAAACAAAACAAAATACAAATTAGAGAGAGCAAATATTTTGCTTCAATTTGCAGACTCTGTATTAACAACCACATTTACCCTGGCAACCATTAGAAAGATGGTGGCATTCTTGACAGTAACAAGCAAGTTTGGAAGAGGGGTGAGAATTAGGGAAAAAATAAGGAGTCTATTTTGGACATGTTGAGTTTGAGATACAAATGGTAACACCTTTTCAAAATACTCTAGAGAAAACCCATAAAACTGGCCCATCTTATACATCTGTTTTGGAAAGACACTGCAACTAAATTAAACATTAAAAAAAATTCTAATTCTAGAGAAATAAGGGATTAAGATAATTTTGATCTCATTCTTATGTTAAAATGGGAATCAAGTTTTTGTTCTTTATGTTCATGTGAAAAATGAGCTTTCGCACTTTAAAGAGGAAGTGTGATTAGTCACTGAATGATCAGTTGGAGAGAAAATTTCAAAATATAGACAGAGGTCGTAGAATTGAGGAAGTAGGTGAATAAGCCTCAAATGATTAGGGAAATTTCCCCTCTCTAATGAACGGCTTTAAAATCATAAACAACTAGCACAAATGTACTATTCTTACATTCTTAAAGATGGTCTTTAAAACTGCCACTGACAGTACTCTTGGGCTGTTCCAGGCAGATGGAAGAATTAACGAAGAAGATCTTATATTTTCGACATCCTTTCTCTAAAATAATAAACAGTAATATAAGGATGAAAAATTTTACTTGTGAAGTTCACATTGTTTTTGGTCAATGCTTAGCCATCACATTAGTTGATATTTATAGAGTACTTTGAGGTTTACAAAGTGTATGTAAATACACACACACAATTTCATTTTATTTCTCCAACATCTCTATACAGTAGGTGAATAGTTATCAGTATTTTCTAGGTGGGGCAGCTAGGTGGTGCAGTGGATTGAGCACTGGGTTTGGAATCAGGAATACTCACCTTCTCAAGTTCAATCTGGCTTCAGACACTTAATAGCTATGTGACTCTGGGCAGGTCACTTAACCCTGTTTACCTCAGCTCCTCATCTGTACAAATGATCTGGAGAAGGAGTGGCAAACCACCCCAGTATCTTTGCCAAGAAAACCACAAAGGGGGTCATGAAGAGTCAAACACAATTGAACAACAGCCAACAACATTTTATAGATGAGTTAACAATGATTCAGAGAGATTCAGTTATTGGTCCAATGTCACACACCTAGAAAGTATCACTGAGGTAGAATTCAAGTCTAGGTTTTCCAGCTCCAAATCCAGTGTTTTCCAGTTTATCAAAATGTGATTGTTACAAAGGAATGACTTGTTTAATATGATATCCTGCCATACCCTTAGCTGTTTATACTATTCTTACCTGAAATCAAATGGAATTAAGGGAACTTTATCCTGTAATATATGTGCTAAGTCACTCTGTGCCCTTGAACTTGGATCTGGAAGATCCATACTGATGTTGCTATAAACATTTCCCTGCTCCTTCCTCTCATAGCAAATCTCTCTAATTAGGGCACATCTGAAAAGGAGGCTGGCTTTGAGGGGGGCAGTTTATCCCTTCAATTTCCAATTCTTTGTCACCCCCAAAAAGAACTGCTATAAGTATTTTTGTACATATAGGTCCTTTTCCTTTTTTTTTCATCTCTTTGGGATATAGACCTAGGAGTGGTATTGCTGGGTCAAAGGGTATGCACAGTTTTATACCCTTTGGGTATAGTTCCAAATTGCTCCCCAGATTGGTTGAATTGGACTGGAGAATGGGTTGGAGAGGGGAGTGAGTTGAGGCAGGCAGGCCCACCATCAGACAACTGCAGTAATCAAGGTGTGAGGTTATAAAGGCCTGCACTTTGGTGTCAGAAGAGAGAAGCAGACATATTCAAAGAGATGAGGAAAAGGGGAGAAAAGAGAGTTCGTGGTTAATGACCTCAAAAGGTTCTTGGGCAAGGGAGCTATGGAAGGTTTGAGGAAGGATAAAAAGGTTTGGAAGAGACTCTCTGGTAGTGAGTTGATAATGGAGAGACAGTCGGTTTGCCTAGCAACAGTGAGGGCTCAGTTACTGTGGTTATGTAACAGAAATGTGTAATGGATGCAATGGATTTCTTACCCCTTTGTTCAGCAGCATGTGTGTAGGAATGAAGGTGACGAATAGTGGGAGTGATCCAAGACTGAAGCTTGGGTGGGCATAATCTCTGATATGAGAAAGGGGCTAGAGATTCAAAAGAGGAGCACAATATAGAGTTGAATTTGCCCACCAAGGAGTCAAGATATGGAAACAAGGAGAGAGTGGCTAGTGTAGGGGAGATGACTTGGGAGAAAATTGAGGGGTCAAGAGATTGGAGGTCATGGTACAAATAAAGAGCAGTAAGTAAAGGCCAGCAGTAAGCAGCCACCATGCTCTGGGAGCCGACCCTGGCCCCACAGGAGCCAGAGGTCTTAGCCTCAGGGCTGTCTGACCAGCCACTTGTCCGAGGGACTTCAGATCACCAGCAGCTGTGGCAGTTTCCAGAATTATCAACACATAGATGCTAAGGACACAGTGAGAGAGTATGCCCTTCC
>NW_027187374.1:7422454-7494150 GCF_028583685.1 Petaurus breviceps papuanus | reverse complement strand
CCGAAGCTGCTGAGGCACCACAGCCTTGCAGCTGCCACCATGTGGCAGCTTCAGTTCCTGGTCTCCAGATTGTAGGGGCACCAAGCGATTAGTGTGAAGTGTAATCACTCTTGCTTTAACCTGCTTGGATCTGGATTGCAGTCTAGGGTGGAGGTCCTGGGGTGTGCGACCAGCTTACCAGAGTGTGTAGAGGCTTCAGAGAGTACACCCAACTAAGACCAACTTGGAGAAAACCCCAGCGTTTGGTACGAAGCTCCCCTCTCTGGTAGCATAGTCCTATTGTGGCAAAAAGCCCAAAAGTCAAGTACTTGAGTGGCAACATGAGCAAATGAGGGAAGCAAAGTAAACAGAGCAACCCAACTTTACACTCCTATTTTGGGGACAAAAAGGATCAAAGCATGGAACAGGAGGAAAACAGTGAAGTCAGAATTCCTGCACTAAAAGCTTCCAAGAAAAATACGAGCTGGTTACAGGCCATAGAGGACCTTAAGAAGGATTTTGAAAATCAAATAAGAGAAGTGGAGGAAAAATTGGGAAGAGAAATGAGAATGATGCAAGAAAATTATGAAATGAGAATCAACAACTTGACTTAAAAAAATAACACCTTAAAAAATAGACTACCTTAAAAAATAGACTAACTCAAATGGCAAAAGAGGCTCAAAAAGGCAATGAGGAGAAGAATGCCTTAAAAAGCCGAATTTGCCAGATGAAAAAAGAATCTGAAAAGCTCACTGAAGAGAATCATTCCTTCAGAATTAGATTGGAGCAAATGGAAGCTAGTGACTTTATGAGAAATCAAGATACTATTAAACAGATCCAAACAAATGAAAGAATAGAAGGCAATGTGAAATATCTCATTGGGATTACCACTGACCTGGAAAATAGATCCAGGAGAGATCATTTAAAAATTATTGGACTACATGAAAGCCATGATCATAAAAAGAACCTAGAAATCATCCTTCAAGAAATTCTCAAGGAAAATTGCCCTGATGTTTTAGAACCAGAGAGCAAAATAGAGGTTGAAAGAATCCACCAATCACCTCCTGAAAAAGATCCCAAAAAGAAAACTCCTAGGAATATTATAGCCAGCTTCCAGAATTCCCTGATCAAGGAGAAAATATTACAAGAAGCCAGGAAGAAACGATTTTAATAAATCAGGATAACACAGGATCTGGCAGCTTCTACACTGAGGGATCAAAGGGCTTGGAATATGATATTCTGGACGTCAAAGGAGCTGGGATTAAAACCAAGAATCACCTACCCAGCAAAACTGAGTATCATGTTTTAGGGGAAAATATGGTCATTTAGTGTAATAGAGGACTTTCAAGCATTCTTGATGAAAAAACCAGAGTTGAATAGAAAATTTGATATTCAGATACAAGAAGCAAGACAAGCATGAGAAAGTAAACAGGAAAAAGAAATAAGGAGCTTACCAAAGTTGAACTATTTACATCCAAACGATAATTGTAACTTATGAAACTTTTCTCAGTATGAGAATAGTTGAAGGGAATAGAAATGTGTGTATGTATATACACACACATATACATATATATATATAATAGACATATATATGTCTATATAGGAGGGTATATGGGTGTATGAATACATATGTGAATGTGTGTATATATATGTGTACAGGTATACATAGATAGAGGGCACAGGACCAATTTAATGGGAAGGGATGATACTTAAAAGGGGAAATTAAGAGGTGAGAGAGGAATATAATGAGAGGAGATATGGAAAGACAGAATGGGGTAAACTATCTCATACAGAAGAGACGAGGGAAATGGTTAAAATGGAGGGGAAGAACAGGAAGGCAAAAGGGAATGGGTCAATCTTATTCTCATTGAATTTGGCTTCAGGAGGGAATGATATACACACTAAATAGGGTATCTCACCCTACAGGAGAGTAGGGGGAAAGGGGATGAGACGGGGGATGATGGAAGGGAGGGCAGGCTGGGGGGGAGGGAAGTTGGAAGCACCCACTTTTGAAAAGGGACAGGATCAAAGTAGAGAATAGAAGAAGTGGGAGGTGGGATAGGAGGGAGGGAAATATAGTCAGTCTTTTACAATATATCCACTATGGAAATGTTTTGCATAGCTACACATGTACAACCAATACTGAATTGCTTATCTTTCCAGTAAGGGTGGGTGACAAGGGAGGAAGGGAATGAATCTGGAATTCAAAGCTTTAAAATCAAATGTTTAATATATATATATATATATATACATATTATTAATATTATTTTACATGTAACTGGGAAATAAGACATACAGGCACTGGGGCATAGAGATCCACCATAGAGATTTCCCTATTGGAAAATTGGAGGGGATATGGGAGAAGATATGGGAGAGAGCAGATTAGAGGAGGGGATATCCAGTGGATTCGCTATTTTGGGGTTGTGGGTAGGGGAAAAACAGGGAGAAAATTTGCAACTCAAAATTTTGCAGAAATGAATGATATAAACTAGAAGTTAATAAAGCATTTCATTAAAAAAAAGAAAATAAAGGGCTGATTTGTAGGTCTGTAGACAACAGCTACCAGGATTTTGATTTTGTGGTAGGTATAAATAGCATGAACCTGAGACTAAGAGAGGTTGCTGAGTGAAGGAGGAAGGAGGAGAACCTGGAAGTGGCAATGAGAAGCAATGAATATTCCAATCCCCCATCTTGACCAGTGATCTAAGGAGAATGAGTGAAGGTGCAGCCAATACTGAAAAAGGTGAACAGGGAGACCTGGCAGGAGTCAGATTTCAGTAAAAGCTAGTTGAGAGAAGGAGTAGAATAGGAATAGATTTAAGATGAAGGGAAGATTGTTGGCTACAGAGGAGGCATTCCAGAAGACCCAATAGAAGGGCTGAATGGAGTTAGGATGAAATTTTGGTGTGGAAGGGGTGAGTGGGATGGTAGAAATTTGGTAGTAGGGCATGAGGAATGGGGTTTGGATGATGATCTATAGGAGTTCAGAATCCCTGGATTGGGAAAGGTATGATCAGGTATGAGCATGTTCATCATGGAGTGGAGAGCATCTCTACACTACCCTCAAAGAACAGATGCAATAGGTGATGGGAAGTTTGACCAATGGGAGGAACCATGAGAAAAAAAAAGGAAGCAAATAATATGCTTTGATCTACATTCAGACTCCATAGTTCTTTTTCTGGACAGCATTTTCTGTCATGAGTCCTTTGGAGTTGTCTTAGATCCTTGAATAGCTAAGAAGAGATAAGTCTATCAAAGTCAGTCATCACACAATGTCACTGTTACTGTGTACAATGTTCTCCTGGTTTTGCTCACTTCACTCAGCATCAGTTCACATAAGTCTTTCTAGATTTTTCTGAAGTCCACTTGTTCATCATTTTTAATAGGACTCTCAATTTACTTTCAAATTGAGTTGCAATTGTTATTACTGCAGTTTCCATAAGTAAATACATAAAAGTTTCTCACGTTTCTTACTTTAACAAAGTCAAAACTTCTTTCAAACCATTTTTACAATATATTCGACTTGTTTTTTTATACATCTCTCCTGTGTTCTGAAAGCTTACACCTTTCTTATTACCTTCACATTCTTCTTTTAAACTTCCTTTTATTTTGTTCCATTCCCTAAGTTCTCCTTCTTTTCCCAACAGTATTTCAGACTATTATTCTCTAATCTTTACTTCTCTGAGTTTCTCCTTTATAATTGTAGCATATGTCGTTGTTAAACAAAACCAATGACTCACTAAAAACTTTTACTCACTACAGGTTTTTTTCTTTTTTTGCTTTTTGGAGGGCAATTGGGATTAAGTGACTTGCCCAGGGTCACATGGCTAGTTTTTGTGTTAAGTGTCTGATACTAGATTTGAATTCAGGTCCTCCTGACTCCAGGGTCAGTGCTTTGCTGCAGTTTTGACTTTGCTGGTACTTTACCTATGACAGTTAAACTTTGTTAAATTATTGCCAATTCTGTATTCCCTAAGAGATGGAGGTACCAAAAATCCTATAAAATGCTTTCAGCAATTATGAAAACTTTAACAGTTTACAAAAACTTCATCTATTCAGATAACAATTAAGTTCTGGCTTATTTTTCATAAAAAGAATATAAAGCATTTTTCTAAATAAATATCATGTACACTTCAAGTTGCTATCTTAAATAAGCTTCTCTTTTTGTGGGCAAGAAGCAAAAACAGTTCTTAAAAATTCAAATACATCTGTTATAAAGATGGATAGCAATCTCATATAATTTTCAGCAAAATTTCTTATTTGAAAACACACCAATTAAAAAGTTATTTCTAAATTGTTTTTTATTACTACATTTTCATTTGTAAAACCCTCAAGTATCCTGTTAGATTTTCTAAGAAAACTTATTTACCTAGTTCACACAAACTTTTCTCTTTTGCATTACTTGTTCTTGGAAAGGCTGAGGTTATTAGCCATTTTAATAGTTCCTTCACCTGATAATTTATCTCTTCTGCTCAAAGAAATCTTTGACTGGTACAATCTAATTAAATGCCACTGACAGTCTTTGCATATTGTCTTACTCAGTTTGGTTGCTGGAGAACGCTATCTCTCTCACACACAGAAGTCAAAATTTGTCAATTACTTTGATTTATATTGGTCCTTCTTTTAACGGATCACCAGCTAGGACAAGATGTACTCAACTCAACACACTGGAAAAACACTGACACCCAGTAAGGAATTAGGAATCCCCTTAGCTTCCCCTAGTGTACAAAGAGCTGAACATTTGTGGACACCCTCATTTGCCTCCTTATCCCTTTCTAGGAGATCTTTATGGAGAATCATCTCTGCAAAAGTGTATGTCAATTTCTATCTCCCACATTTCATATGTTTATCCAGTTAAATACAAATTTAAAAGCTGCAGCTATTAACACAGATAGAAACACTCAGACATAAATTATACAACACTCACCTTTTTTTCCAAGAGAAGATATGAAACTGTTGTGAATAGGGAGAGGGCCAATACATCATTATAGAATCCCTCACAGAAACACTCCTTTTGTGGAAAATTTGTTCCACTTGAGCTCAGTAGAATAGGGGGAGGTTCTTATGAGGACTTGCAGCTCTTATCTCCCTATCTCACTGCTGGCACCATGTGTCATGATTGAATTTAACAAAAGGGTAAACTGAGGCAGGTCTTTGTGCAAGAGAACATTTATTAGCAAAGACATGCTACCTGTTAATAAATGGGGCAATGGATGAATAGTTTGCCTCCATTAATGCCAAAGATCCTGAGCAAAATGACAGTTCTTCTTATATAGGTTTTGGGGAGTACATGACAAAGAATGAAACAGGCAGATGGCATCATGGAATTAAGGGCAATATCATTGCTTATAGAGCTGAAGTTCAGGGAACAACATCATTAGTTGGAAGTTGAATAATGGGCATATGCCCATAGCAATGACCACTCCTTCTTCTCTCATGATACTAAGAAGTACTTTGTTTGAGTCCAAGAGAAAGATAGTGGCCCAGATTTTTGGACAGCAAATCAGACATCCTCGAAGTGTAGCTTGGCCCAGTAAAGATGTCAGGTCCACCTCTCTTTCTTTTCACATGCATTCTCCATTCTTTGAGCAGGAGAGCTGGACTTTTAAACTTAACACATTACAGACCAGCTGAACTTTGAATGAAGTTCAGAGACAAAGAACCATGACTTAGTTACAGGACAAAATCAATGAATTGCAAATAGGATACAGGATCAATCTTAATCTTTTCAGATGGAGGACTTCACACCAACATTCAGGCACTATCCCTGATGTGTATTTTGTCTTGTACTTTTGAGTGGTCAGTTGAGTCTAGTGACTTCATCCCAGTATGGATTATTTTACAGTTTCCCAACTTTTATTATGCCTGTCAACTCCAATGTAATCACCAATGGGTGTTAATGTCTATAAAAAGACATGACTTATTTAGTGTCTCACAATTTTTTACATTCTTTTTTTTTTTTTTTTGCTTTTTGGAGGGCAATTGGGGTTAAGTGACTTGCCTAAGGTCACATGGCTAGTTTTTGTGTTAAGTGTCTGAGATCGGATTTGAACTCAGGTCCTCCTGACTCCAGGGCCAGTGCTCTATTTACTGTGCTACCTAGCCACCCCATTTTTTTACATTCTTGACCCATAATGCTACATTTGAGCAATGTATTAAATTGGAAAATATTAAATGATCAGTCTTATATTATGGTCTCTTCAAATTAGTATTGTAAAATAATTGAAACAAAGCAAGAAAAACGACAGCAAATATGCAAATTAGCAATAATAACAACATCAGTTTGCACAATAAGCAGCTAAATAACAGTTGGTGTTCATGTTATCACCGTCAAATAATAGATATTCTTAGGCATATATAATATTGGGATTCAGTAGGTTATACACAATGAATACAAGTACAAAAGAGGAAAAGAAAAACAAAGCAGAAGCAAAATAAATGAAATCTAAAGATATAATAGCATTCACAATAAAATCCAACCAAAAACTTTAGAGTTATAGAAAAGAAAATGGCAGAAAGTGAAATAAAGTATACTTCAAAGGGAAACAAAATTGCTGTACAAAATATGATACATTCAACAGACACCAAATAAAATTAATTTAAAAAATTCAACAGTTTTTCCCAAAGCAGCAAACTGCTGAACTAAATTAAGCTTTAAATTAAAGGAAAATAAATAAACAATGGCATGAAAATAAAAATAAAAATTTTTTTGTAGTTAAGGTATTTCTAATGGATGCAGCAATAATGCAGGAAATTATGGTTAAAGGAAGCAGCAAAAAAAGAATTAAATGTATTTAAACTTCTAAAGCAGAATAAAATAACAAAAAGTTTACATACATACATAATATATGAACATATATGTATTTATTAATATATGTGTGTATATATTTCCTATGGACAAGCTTCTCCATATGAGTGTGTTTGTGAGAGTTGTTCACCTGCTGGGTTACTATGGGAAAGGAAGAATTCTCATTGATCTGGTCCAGAGGTGAGGGTCCAGAGGTGAGGAACCTGCCTCTGGTCCTTTCCCTTGGAATTCTGGCATCACCTTTCTGGTCCATCCTTTACTATTTACTGTCTTTGTTGTTGCCTGTTGCTTTATGCCTACAGATGGATTTTTTGGTGCATATATGTGAAGGAAAACAATGGCATGAGGGATCATCACAGCAAAAGCTCTACCCCTACTGGGGAGTCAAATTGCTTTTTTAAGCTCATGTTACTTTTATTCTAGGGGAAAAGGGATGGGGTTCCATGAGTTTTTTATATATTACTAAGTCTTTCATAGAGTATAGAGACTCCAAGTCAGAGAGTTACTCCTTTCCAACAATTCAGCGTCCCATTTTTCCCTCATCTGTATACTTGGCTCAGTTGCTTCCTGTCCCTTTTCCCATATCCAATGAATCACACAGATCAGAAGCAGCTGTGGTTGTTGTGTCATTTCGGTCCTGTCCTGACTCTTCATGACTGCCATTTGGGGTTTTATATATATATTCTTCTTTTTTTTTTTTAAATTATTTACTATTAGTTTACAACATTCAGTTCCACAAGTTTTTGAGTTCCAAATTTTCTCCCCCCACCTCTCCTTCCTTCTCCCCATGGCAGCATGCAATCTGATACAGGTTCTACATAAATCTTCACATTAAATATTAGTCAAGTTGTAAAGAAGAATCATAACTAATGGAATGCATAATGAGGAAGAAGAAACAAAACAAAATGAAAAAGAGAGAGAGCAAGTAGTTTGCCTTAATCCGTATTCAGACTCCGTAATTCTTTCTTTGGATGTGGATAGCCTTTTCCATCATGAGTCCTTTGGAGTTGTCTTATAACCTTCCATTGCTGAGGGGAGCGTAGTCTATCAAAGTCAGTCATCACAGATACTATGTGTCTGTAATTGTGTACAATATTCTCCTGGTTCTGCTCTTGGGGTTTTTTTGGCAAAGATATTTGAGCTGTTTGCCTTTTCCTTCTCCAGCTCATCTGACAGATGATGAAACTGAGGCAAACAGGGTTAAGTGGCTTGCTCAGGATCACACAGTAAGTAAGGTGTCTGAGTCTGGATTTGAACTCAGGTCTTCCTGATTCCAGGCCCAACATTCTATCCACCAAGCCACTTAGATGCTACTATGGTTAGTTGAGCCTTATCTAGCCAGCATTCAAAACTAATTCTATAGAAATATAAGAAGTTAACTTGGACTGGGAATTCACTTTCCCATAGGGAACAGAGAAAGGAATGTAAAGGTGCATACATTTTTACCTCATTTCTCACCTGGCTGCACTATTTGGGATTTCTCTTTTCCACCATGCCCCAGGAAGCTTATTATTGGGACAACCTTATCATCCTGTAAGATCTCATCAGTCTTGTTACTCCCCTCATCACTCACTACCCTCTGCCTCTCTGATTAGACTCCAAAGTGCCATTTAAGGAGAGTGCTCAGCTCAGACATCTCATTTCTCATTTGGCTTCACTACTTTGACTTTCTGAACTGACTTCAAGATCATACCCCACTTTGGGTACTTCCTTCTCTAGCCCTCTCATGCCCTCTTCAGTTTCCTTTGTGTGTTATCCTACACTATTAGTATAAAGTCCTTGAGGACAAGGGCTGTCTTTTTTGGGGGGAGAGTATTTGTATCTCCAGCATTTAGCACCATGGTTGATACATAGTAGCTGTTTAATAAATGTTTATTGATTGATAGGTAGGTAGGAAGTATTACCATCATCTTTACCAAAGTCTGATGTCTATAGTCTCTTTTTATTGTTCAAGTCCTGAGTAGCATTAATATAGTTTAACAATTGCCTCATCTCCTGTCTGTATTGTTAATATATTTTTGCTTAGTGGGAAGATCTTTCTCATCCATTAATAGGCCCATATGACCTGCTTGAGTCTCATGGAAACCTGAGTCACATGAGTCTGTGGTGAGAGGAGCTTGCTGAACAGGTGGAGTAGGAAGGGTAGAGCAGGAAGGGAGAAGCAGAGCTGAGAGCAAATTGGTGAAAGCAGTCAGAACTGGGAATCAGAGTAGTTAGAACTGAGAGAGAGAGAGGAAGCAGGAAGCAAGTTGCGAGTGTTCGTTTGTGGGAAGGCCCTAGCAGGGAGAAGGCTTGGGGATGGCAGTGCCCCCTGCCTTGTTACTGTGTATAGATTTCTTTGTTGCTATGATGGATTTGGCTTTCTTGTGTTAGGATATGGCTTTCTGGTGTTTGAATAAATGTTTTGGTTCTATCTTCCATGGAGAGAGTCTACTATATCTTGTGATTCAAACCTGAGAATATGCTGGGATATTCATAGCAGCTGCTGTGGGTATTGCATTTATGAAATACCATCCTAGAATTTAGGTAGCATTAATGGTGGCAGAGAAAGCCACTCCTCAAGTACTCTCTCTAACTTGAATCCCAGACTGAAAGTCAGAACCAAATCCTCATGCTGACACAGAGGAACTTTAAGTCTAAGATTCCACATGCTTGGTTACTTCTCATAGTCTGCAAAATTTTCACCTGTGAGGATGAAAGGAAAATAATGTATTTTTCAAGATTCACAGTCCCTCTTCTGGAAATAGAATGTGAAAAGTCAAAGAATTTCATTCTAGATAGCAGAACTTCATCTCTGGTATAATTTCTTTTTGGTAGAGAAAGGCACTAAAGGTTATACCCCTATTATTATTTTTGCTCAGCTATAATGTATAAAGAATATTTTCTATCTGCTTATTTTTTTTTAACATTATATAGTTTATTTCTGCTCTTTTTGGTAAAGGTATGACATTGTATCAAGAAATAAGTATATTCTTTTATTTTCTCTTTCAGAAGATATTAGAAGACTTTCAGTCCTGTCTTTGCCAGACCACAATATGGAATATTGTCTGATTCTGGACAATCTAGTTTAAGAAGAATATTGGTAAATTGGAAAGTGTCCAGAGGAAGGTTATCATCATGGTGAAGGGTTTTGAGTCTATTATAATGAGGATCAATTGAGGAAATTGGGTATGTTCATCCTGGAAAAGACTCAGCAGGGAACAAGATAGCCGTCTTCAAGTATTGAAGGACTATAACATGGGTAGGGATGATTATTTGGTTTCATAGAACAGACCTAGAAATAAATTATTTTTTTTTGTGAAAGTGGCCAAGAGGAAAATTTAGGGTGGGTGACAGGAAAACACTAAAATTTCTAATAATTAGTGCTGTCCAAAACTGAAATGAGTTGCCTTGAGAGGTGGTGGGTTCCTTTTCCTTGGAAGTCTACAGGAAATGTCCAGATCATTATTTGTTGGGTAGAATATAGTAGGAATTTTCTTTCAAGTATGGTTCAGACAAGATGACTGATAAGGTCCTTTTTAAGTTAAATTCTATGATTCTCCAAGTTTGTTAAGTTCTATCATTTTCTTTTTATCTGTTAGATTTTTCCAGCTCTGACAGGCACACTGTCCCCCACAATTGTTACATTCTTTTGCATATTGTTTTGGTATTAGTTCATTGTCTAAGGTTCTTTTCAGCACAATGTGATTTTTATTTATTTTTATTTGTAACAATAATTTGATAACAAATTCTGCATTGTTGGATTTGCTTGATATATAGTAAATTTTGCTGCAGCTTCTTATTTTTGTGTTTGCTACACAGAGATTATTTTTTCCCCTTATTCATTGTCATTCTCATTTCACTGGATTATTTGTAATCTATTCACATTGAAAGTTATAATTTTTAGGTGTTTTCCTCCCTTGTTTCACATTATCTCCTTCCTCTTAACTCAGTACTTTGTAATTGAGATTCATTTTTATTCCCCTCCCCCCACTTCCCATTGCTGGACCCATTTCAAGTCCAGTGAATTTACTTTATTTCTTTACTTTTAAATTATGTATTTTTCTCTCTTCACCTATCTCTTATCCTTTCTATCCTAGGTAAGTAATTAGTTCAAAATCTTTCCTCCCTTCCACCCTCTCATTTTAAGTTTCTTTCCAAAGTTTTTGTTTTTTCTTCATTTTTTTCTTGCCTTCCAGACTATTCTACATTTCATTTTATGATTCCCTTACTTCTCCCTGCTTTATTCTTTGTGTCCCTCACAAGAGTAAAAGTTTCAGAAATATCAGGTTTAAAATCCTTCTTCTAGTTTTAGGTAGCCTTTACAAATCTTACTGTGGCCTGTGACTGTGTGCAAACATACACTTTCTCCTTATTGTGAATTTTCTTTAGTGGTATCCTTTTAAATTTCCCTTAAATCTTGAATCCCTTTAGTCCTTTCTGTCCTTTGATCTGTCTTCATTCTAATACCTCATAGAACAGATTGTTTTAAAAAAAACATGATAATCTATAAATGAATGGATTTCTTTTTTTTTTGGAGGATATAACCAAAGCATTTATTCAAATACCAGAAAACTGAGTCTCAAAACCAGAAAGTCAAAGTCATTACAGTAACCACGAAGTTGATACACAGTCAATGCAGCGAACACCCATGTTCCCAAGCCTTCAAAACAAAACAGGCTCCCTCAAGCAAGGATCCTCCTCTTTTACTCACTCCCTCAAGCAAGGATTCTCCTCTCCTCACTCACAGTAGCTCCTCAGCCTCCACACTGCTCACTCCCAGCAGCTCTGGCTCTCAGCAGTTCCTGTTCCTGGCAGCTCTGGCTGGCTCTCAGGAGTTCTCAGCAGCTCTCAGAAGAAGTTCTGGCTCTCTAGATTGGGCTTTTCCTTATATATGGTATTAGCTTCTCCCTGTTCTGCCCCTTCCTGTTACATCAGCAAGTTCATCCTGCTGTGGGATTCACAAATTTTGGATCTTAATACTTGACACAATCATGAACTTGAAACAAGGTGCTAAGTACCTGTTTGCTTGCCAATACAAGGGGCATGGAAGATCTTCAAATCCCATTACCATTACAAATGCATGTATATGTTAGTGTATATATGTGTGTATGTATATGTAGCAATAACTGCATTTCAGAATAATTGGTTTCCTTTATACTCCTATGTATTTTATTTTGTGTATTTTTAAACATCATTCCAAAAAGGGGTCTATAGCCTTCACCAGACTGCCAAAGGATTAATGGTACACAAAAGGTTAAGAATCCCTAATGCGCTCCAACTTCTTTTTACAGGTGTTCATCAAAGTGAGGTGACTTGCTCACCATAGTAACACAAGTCTTAAGTAGCCAAATTAGGATTTGAATCCAAGTCTTTTGATTCAAAATCCTCTTCTCTTTCTACTCTATGCAGGGCTGAAGGATCCTGGGCTTTTTAGGATAGACTTTGATCCCTTGGAAAGAAGGGACTATACTCATTCATTCAGGAACCCTATTTATTTCTGATATTAATTCTACAACTTCCAGGTAGGTTGAGGGTCAATCACACGCTTGATATACACATTTCTCTTCATCATCTTTCTGCATGTCTTTCCAGGGTCAACAGTAAAGATCTTGGCAAAGGGTTCTCTCTCACCTTTTACATCTGGGTTTTGTCATTAGCTTACTCACTGCATCTATATTTAACTAAGTAGAAAGTAATGTTTGTTTACTTAGTTTCTCAACTGTTCTTAAAAAATTCTTATGCAGATAACTAAATTCATGTGCCTGGTAAAATAATAGTCAACAAATACTTATTGATTAATTGGTTGATTCCAGAAGAAGGACTCAGTCACAAATTTCAGAGTAAGCTGTGATCTCAGGCAGGGGCCTTTGACTGAATCCAAACCTTGAATTCAAAGGACTGTACTTGAGGAACTAGAGGGCTGCATGTGGACTTGAAGCTGCAGATTCCCCACCACTAAATTCTAGCCCAAACAATATCTGAAAAAGGAATCCCCATTATACCACACCCAACAAATGGTCATTCAGTTTCTGACCGAAGATTCAGAGGGGTAATCCACTACCTCCCAACGCAGCTTATAACATTCTGAGTGATGAGTTTTCCTTGGCATCAAGCCCAAATTTACCTGCTGGCTGCTTCCACCATTACTTCTGTTCTGCTGACTGGGGCCAAGTAGTCCAATTCCACTTCTGTATGACAGTCTTTCAGATACAAGAAGATCAGATAGAAACACTTAGAACTGGGGTGAGTTTGAATTTAACAGATGCCAGAAGCTTACCTTATCACTCTGAAGATGCTTAATGGCATGCTGGGAGGCTTGGTGTGAGACTTGCTTTCTATCATAAAGATATTGCATATCTTCCCAGTATTCTTTTTTTTTTCATTTTTCAAATGCTTTATTAACTTCTGATTTACATCATTAATTTCTGCCAGATTTTGAGTTACAAATTTTCTCCCCATTTTTCCCCTACCCACTGCCCCAAAATAGCAGTCCCAGAGGATATCCCCTCCTCCAATCTGCTCTCTCTCATATCTTCTCTGATACCCCCTTCGACTTTTCCAGTAGGGCATGATGGATATGCCCCAGTGCCTGTATATCTTATTTCCCAATTACATAGAAGATAGTATTAATAATAGTATATATGTATATATAATTTTAAACATTTGATTTTAAAACTTTGAATTCCAGATTCATTCCCTTCCTCCCTTGTCACCCACCCTTAACTGGGAAGATAAGCAGTTCAGTATAGATTGTACATGTGTAGCTAATGCAAAACATTAACATAGTAGATATATTGTAAAAGACTGACTATATTTCCCTCCCTCCTATCCCACCACCCACTTGTTCTGTTCTCTACTTTGATCCTGTCCCTTTTCAAAAGTGAGTGCTTCCAACTTCCCTCCCCCCCAGCCTGCCTCCCTTCCATCATCCCTCCTCTCATCCCCTTCCCCATACTCTTCTGTAGGGTGAGATACGCTATTTCATGTGTATTTCATTCCCTCCCCGAGCCAAATTCAGTGAGAATAAGGTTGATCTATTCCCTTTTGCCTTCCTATTCTTCCCCTCCATTGTAACCCTTTTCCCTTGCCTCTTCTTTATGAGATCGTTTACCCCATTCTGTCTCTCTCCATCACCTCTCATTATATTCCTCTCTTATCTCTTAATTTCCCCTTTTAAGTATCATCCCTTCCTTTTAAATTGGTCCTGTGCCATCTATGTATACCTGTAAGCATATATACACACATTCACACATGTATTCATGCACCCATATACCCTTCGATATAGACATATATATATTCCCTTCAACTATTTTCATACCGAGAAAAGTTTATCAGTTACAATTATCGTTTTTCCATGTAGGAATGTTAATAGTTCAACTTTCATGAGTGGCTTATGATTTCTTTTCCCTGTTTACTTTCTCAAGCTTCTCTTGCTTCTTGTATCTGAATGTCAAATTTTCTATTAAACTCTGTTTTTTTCATTAAGAATGCTTAAAAGTCCTCTATTCCACTGACTGACCATATTTTCCCCTGAAAGATGATACTCAGTTTTGCTGGGTAGGTGATTCTTGGTTTTAATCCCAGCTCCTCTGCCCTCCGGAATATCCTATTCCAGGCCCTTCAATCCCTCAGTGTAGAAGCTGCCAGATATTGTGTTATCCTGATTATGTTTCCACAATATTCAAATTGTTTCTTCCTGGATGCTTGTAATATTGTCTCCTTGATCTGGGAATTCTGGAAGCTGGCTATAATATTCCTAGGAGTTTTCTTTTTGGGATATTTTTCAGGAGGTGATCAGTGGATTCTTTCAACCTCTATTTTGCCTTCTGGTCTAAAACATCAGGGCAATTATCCTTGAGAATTTATTGGAGGATTATTTCTAGGTTCTTTCCCTCATCATGGCTTTCATGTAGTCCAATAATATTTAAATGATCTCTCCTGGATCTATTTTCCAGGTCAGTGGTTTTTCCCATGAAATATTTCACATTGCCTTCTGTTCTTTCATTTGTTTGGATCTGTTTAACATCGTCTTGATTTCTCTTAAAGTCACTAGCTTCCCTTTGTTCCAATATAAATCTGAGAGAACGATTCTCCTCATTGAGCTTTTGACATTCTTTTTCCATCTGGCAAATTTGGCTTTTCAAGGCATTCCTTTCCTCATTGCCTTTTTGAGCCTCTTTTGCCAATTGAGTCAGTCTGTTTTTTAAGGTGTGATTTTCCTCAGTCAGGCTGTTGACTCTCATTTTGTAATTTTCTTGCATCATTCTCATTTCTCTTCCCAATTTTTCCTCCACTTCTCTTATCTGCTTCTTAAGGTCCTCTGTGGCCTGTAACCAGCTGGCATTTTCCTTTGAAGCTTTTGGTGCCAGGAGTTCTGACTTCACTGTCATCCTCTCATTCCATGCTTTGATCCTTTTTGTCCCCAAAATAGGAGTCTAATGTTGGATTCTTCTGTTTGTTTTGCTTACTTTGTCTGGTCATGTCACCCCTCAGTCACTTGACCCCTGGGCTTTTTGTCATAGTAGGACTCTGCCACCAGACAGGGGAGCTTTCGTCCCAAACGCTGGGGTTTTCTCAACTGCTGGAGGTATTAGGTGGGTGTCCTCTCTGAGGCCTCCACATGCTCTGGCAATCTGGTCACGTACCCCAGGACCTCCACCCTAGACCGCAATCCAGATCCAAGCAGGTTAAAGCAAGAGCGATTGCCCCTCAGACTGGTTGCTTGGTTCCCCTACACTCTGCAGGCCAGGAGCTGAAGCTGCCACATGGTGCTGGCTGTGCCGGGCGGCTCAGCCAGGGCAAAAGCCAAAGCACTCCCAACTACTGGTCCCAAAGTCCACACTGCACTGACCTCTCACTTTGTCCTTCACATCTATGAGTTGATAAATCTGGAAATGGCCACAGTTGCTGGTGATCTGGAGTCCCTCTGGCCGTGGCTGGTCAGGCCTGCCCTGGGGCTAAAACTTTGGCTCCCCGAGTGGCTGGGCTTGGCTCCCAGAGTGCTGCACTGGCCTCTTGCTGCTGGCCTGCCAGGCTGTGCTCAGCGGGAGGTTAGCTTCTCTGTGTCATTTTGTGGGTTCTTCAGCTCCAAAGTTTGTTCAGAGTCCCCTTTCTACATGGATTGAGGAAGGTGGAAGCCGGAGCCTCAGGGAGGTCCTGCTTCTACTCCGCCATCTTGACTCGGTCCCCCAAATGAATGGATTTCATTACATTAGCCCTTTCTTAATTTTACTTTTTAAACTTTTCTTGTTTCTCTTGTGTTTGCAAGTCAAATAATATGCATATCTATTTTTTTTTTCAGGAATGCTTCCAATACCTCTTTTTTTGTTGAATAATCATGTTTTCCCATTGATGATTAACGTTAGGTTTGCAGGATATGCTATTTTTGGGCTGCAGCTTGGAATCCTTTGATTTTTTGAGTATGCTACTACATGGTCTTTTGATCTTTCAAAAAGTCAGGTCAAATGAACAAGCATTTATTAATGTGTCAATTACTGTGCTAAACCCTGGGGATTCAAGAGAAATGAAAAAACAATCCCTGCCCTCAAGTGGCACACAATTTAACAGGGGAAATAATATGCAAACAACTATGTACAAACAAGGCATGCACAAGAACAGACTAGTTCTGTTATCTGCATTAACCCTTCTTTTAGAAAGTCTTTTTTTCTGGTTGTTTAACTTATTACTGAGGTTACGAAATTTAACTATATACCTTGAAATGTGAAGCTTTTTTTCCCCTGATGGTATCTGTGGATTTTGAAAGCTGTTCTATGTGTTAAGTTGCAATTTCAGACCTACATTAATTACTAGTGTCTTAAGTGTTTCATTTCTCTTTTTAACCATTCTGTTTTTTTTTTTTTTTGCTATTGTTCCATGGTGCCTAAGGAGTTCATAGGTTTTTCCCTTTCACTGGGTAAAATTGCTTCATGGTCTTTCATATCCTATTTGTTGAAAGTACTTTGGTTTCTCTTTGAGGTTTTACTCATTCTTTCTTCTATTTTATTTTTTTTTTTGTTAGTTTGTCTGCTTGTGAACTAGATTTTTAAATTCAGTCTCTTTTGACCTTTGGGTTTTTTTCTTGTACTATATTCCTGACCTCACTAGCCTCACACTTTCTGACTTTTGCTCTTTCCACTGATGCACAGACTTACACCCCTTTTCATGATGGGGCTATGAGGGTCAGCTTGGTTCTGGTTCTTCTTGTAAGAAATTTTGAGTGGAGGAAGAGGATTGGCCCTAGCTGGTTTCCTGTGCTCCTTTCTTCAGATCTTTCACTTATTTCCTTCCCCCTTCCAACCTTCCTTCTAAAGCACTGCTATACATTCCATTCTGCTCAAGTGCCCTGCCCTACCTCCTCTAGTCACTTTCAGTTTCCTTCCAGTAACTAGGCAGAGTCTATCACCTCTTCTCGGGTCAGGAGTGGGGTGGGGAATGGTTAGTCACTGCTCCTGGGGATCCTTACAATTGGATCCTGCCTCAAAAGGCCATGAGTTTACTTGTGCTCATGCAGGAGCAAGAAATTGTTAGGGGGTAAGGATGCTGAATTGGAGTTCTTCCTGTGGATTCAGCTGTAGCTACTCTATATATGGTACAGAATTCTTTTTTTTTTTTAATTTGATTGTTTATTTATTTTTAATTAACAACATTCAGTTCCATAGTCCCTTGAGTTTCAAATTTTCTCTCCCTCACTATCCTCATCCCTTCCCTCCCCCCACATGATGGCATGCACTCAAACACAGGATCTACAAATATCTTCACATTAATCATTAGTCAGGTTGTAAAGAAGGATTATAACTGATGGAATGATCAGTGGGAAAGAGGAAACAAAAAAATCAGAAAAAGAAACAGAGCAAGTAGTTGTGTTTTAATCTGCATTCAGACTTTGTATCTCTTTCCCTGGGTGTGAATATCTCTTTCCATCATGAGTCTTTTGGAGTTGTCTTATAACCGTACATTGCTGAGAGGAGCCCAGTCTATTGAAGTTAGTCGTCACACATATGTTGTGTCTGTGATTGTGCACAGATTTCTACTGGTTCTCCTCTTCTCGCTCAGCGTCAGTTTATAGGTCTCTTCAGGTTATTATGAAGTCTGTCTGCTCCTCATTTCTTATAGTGCAGTAGTACAGTAGTATTCCATTACATTCATATACCACAACTTGTTCAGCCATTCCCCAATTGATGGGCATCCCCTCGATTTCCAATTCTTTGCCACCACAAAACGAGCCCCTATAAATATTTTTGTACATATGGGTCCTTCTCCCACTTCTCTTATCTCTTTGGGATATAACCTTAGAAGTGGTATTGCTAGGTCTTATTTATAGCCCTTTGGACATAGTTCCAGATTGCTCTCCAGAATGGTTGGATCAATTCACAACTCCACCAACAATGCATTAGTGTTCCAATTTTTCCACATCCTCTCCAGCATTTATCATTTTCCTGTTTTGTCATCTTAGCCAATCTGGTGGGTGAGATGTGGTACCTCAGAGTTGTTTTGATTTGTATTTTTCTAATTTTCTAAGCAATTTAGAACATTTTTTCATATGCTTATAGATATCTTTAATTTCATCTTCGGAGAACTGCCTGTTCATATCCTTTGGCCATTTATCAATTGGGGAGTGGCTTGTCAGAATTCCTTTCTTTAAAAGAAATCTGAAACATGTTGTAATGCGAATGTAAATTTTAAAGATCTTCCCTGCCCCTAGGCTAAAGTGCACCAGAAGCCTGGGGAGGGAGGCTTGTTTTGAAGTAGATACTTTTTGATTGGCCAGTGGGTCAATAAGGTTGTTACATTCTCTGAGCCAGGAGAAGGCTATATAAGCCCTGATGTGTAGCTTTGTTTTGGGACTCACTTTGAGAAATATTCTGTGATTTGATCTGAATTCTGGGAAGCCGTTGTTGAGAGTCCCCCAGCTTTGAAAAACCCAGAATGTGGAAACCCAGATGTTGACTGGGTATGGATGTAATGGTTGGACAGTTTGGAAATCTGTCTACTTGATGTTTCTGTCTTGATAATTATGCCTGTATATTTTGAGGTTCAGGGTGCTGACCTTTTCTCCTGAACAAGGTAAACGATATATGTCTGACTGATTAAAGTAAGCTTATTAACCCATTTTGAGTTGCTTTCCTTTAGCAAAGCAGATCCAAGAACCTGTGGTAGCTGCAAACCCTGAGGACGCGCTTGGGGTGCTTGCTGCTACACATGTACTAGCCGTGTGACCTTGGGCAAGTCACTTAACCCCAATTACCCTCCCCTAGCCCCTCCAAAAAGAAAAACAAAAACAAAAAAGAAAGAAAACTAAAAAGTTTTAGGGTTGAAGTTTGTATAATCCTGATATTTTTCCAGGCATGATATCTTTTTTTTTCTTTTAAAAACAAAATTAAGTGCCTAGAATATGTTGAAAACAAAGTCAAAAGTTTTTTGTCTTCCATACTCCAACAAAGAATATAAACATTTGTCATGTTTCTCAACCAAATTTTTTAAAATTAACTTTAGTTTCCTTATGCTAAAAGACAGTAAAACTACTTAGTTCAAATAGTGAATCTTTTTAAGCATCAAATGTAAGAACTCCATAGCTATATATTTTTTTTCTAGTCATATTTAAATTTTATAGTGATAGAATCTGACAACCTCTCATATTCTGGTTTTGGATATATTTGGAATGTATCACTTCTTTGGCTCAGCACTATTTTATTGACCATAAGGATTAAAAAAGATAATACAAAATTCTTGGTTTATATTCAGACTCTAAGGAAGCATGTGCCATGGGGCACACATCTATGACTTTAGATGAGTATTTTGATTTCTATGTTATAAAAACGTATTTATCATTTCAGATGAAGTCTCATATTGAAATGAAAAGAACATTAAGAATTGGGATATTGGATGCTTGGCCCAGCTCTGCCATTAACTTAACTTGTGATCTTAAATAACCTCTCTGGACCTCTGTTTCCTTATTTGTAAAACTGGGGTGGGGGGAGGCATAAAAATTAATTAGAAAAACTTTTAGGGCCCTTTCCAGCCCCAATTGTCTCTAATTTCATTACTTTTATGATACTGACTGAACATGCAATAAAGGACATAATGGATGATAGAGTAAAGAAAAAATACAAGTCCCCTTCTCATCTCCCCTCTCTATACGTATTATCTTGTTTCTTTTTTGCTCCTTAGGTGAAGGCTTGACATTTCACTGACATAGCATACTGTTTTGAAATTTGAAATCCCTGCTCTCTGAAGTTTCTCCCAAGGATCCTTTTAGGACTGACAATTTCCTAAAGTTCCTGTCATTTTAATACCCATATTTTCTCCTTTTCTTTCCCACAAAGGTAACATTTCTTTTGCAGCACTAAGGGATGAAAACTTTTATCCAGAAGAAACAATATATTGTGCTTAAAAAAAAATAGGACAGTCAAAATTGCCAAATATGACTACTCTTCCATGGAGCTATGAATACCATTGGTGCTATTGGCTTGCAGAATGTCCCAGTCCATTCTCCTAGACCAATTCAGACATTTACAAGCCTCTAGCAATATAGGACAGACCCAGGAAAGTCATTGAAGCTAAAATCAGTTTGGTTTGTATCACTGAAAAGCAGTTTGCCTTCACCTGATAAGGATGCATAAAATGTGTGTCAGAAACACCAAGTGAACAAAGGCAGTTTCTGATGAAGAGCTCATCCTGGAGTATGTTCCTAAACTAACTTGTAAGATCTAAGGTGTCTTTGCCATATTATAGCAAACTAAGTTATAAACTCAAGTAGTTCCTGACCATGGCTTAGGAAGGCAGGAAGATGAATTTTTTTTATTATTATTTTCAGGGCTTTGTGGGGTAGGGGTGTGTGAACATCTATCAACAAAAAAGCATTCATTAAAAGTTGGTTATGTGGCAGGCAGTCTGCTGGGCACTTTGGATACAAAGAAAAAACAACAAAAAAACAATCTCTGTTCATAAGGAGCTTATATTTTACAGCAAATAATATGTACAACATATACACATATAAGTATATAGAAAAGAAGTATATACAAAAGTATATATACAATAAATATATACCAGGGCAGTTTAAAGTAAAAATCAGTTCCCCTATTTACCCCAAATGGCTATGGAATCTTAGCAATTGGTTTGTGCTCTAATGTAGGCCTAAGAAATCTTGTAATCTGAGGATGTGGAATGACATATATACCACAGCTGGAAAACAATAACTCAGGCCCATAGCCAATGCTGGATAGTCTGGGTCCCCCAGTACTTCCCAGCGGCCAATTAGGACGTTCCCTAAATCAAATTTTGATCATCCATGTTAGCAGAGAAGTGGCATGGACAATGTAAAGCGCAGACAGTACAGAAATTGTTTATTAGGAATGTATATGATTTAAAAAAAACAGGCCTGCATTCTAATACAAAGTCTGCATTTCTTGAGCATATATTGGCTGAAGAGTAGAGGGAGACAGCCTGAAAAACCATGGCATAGCAGGGAGCGGCCACCTCATATCCAAAAGAGGAAACAGTTTATCCACAAAATAGTCAAACAACATGCTAATAATAATTTCTCTCTTTAATTTCCTGACACCTGATAACTTTACTCTTTGAAGTACATTATTACTTATATGACCTATCTGGGAGGCATGTTTTCTCAACTATAAAACGAGGTGGTTAAACTAGTGTCTGCCAGTTCTAAGTCTGATAGAGCCCTATTCTATTTCTTCCTTTTTGCCCATGTTCTATCTTCAGTATCGTGGGATAACGAAGCTTCCTCTAGAGATAACACATTTCAGAAAAAACGCTGGCCTTAAACATTCAGAAGACCTAGATTTGAATCCTGCTTTATACTTGATATTAGGCTATTAGGACATGGTGAGGTTACTTAATTTTTCACACCCTAAATCTTATGGAGTTCATATGTAAATTTCTTTATTTGTTAAATTGAGAGAATTAACACTTATGCTGCCAAATTCACAGGGCTGTGACTCTATGAACCCAAAACACTGCATAAATGAAAATTATTATCATTGGCATCTCCACAGGCTCACTAATAAACCTCTGGAAAAATATTTTTTTTCTATTTGGACTCAAATAATTTTTCTGTTTACCAAACAATCCATATCCCTGTCATTTTAGGTCTATAAAATCCAATAAAAAGTTATAGCTTTAGTAAGTCATTAACCAAAATTGTGGGCCATTTTCTGGTTGCATGGCCTTAACCAAGGGAGCACCATACAACATCTCAGCTGTCTTACTGGTAAAAAGGTAAAAATGCTGCCTCACTTGTCAAGGGACTGGGCCAGATGATTTCTTGAGGTTTCTTCTAGGTTAGATATCTATCATTCTCATTATAAAGAGGATGAAGAGATGTTAAAGGATGTTTAAAGCAAGTTAAATTCTAACTACAAAATAGGCAGTTCAACTTGAAAGTTCTAGCAACAGGTGGGTGTGGTTCACAAAACTTTACTTTCTGGAACTTAACGCTGTTTTAAAACAAAACAAAAACTGCTTTCAGTTGACTCCTAATGAAACTGTGTAGAGAAGACTGATGGCATGCTGTTTAGAGTGAGTTTCTTAGTCTGCCTTCTAAGCAGATTGCCTTAGTAACCACAGAAGAGAGCACAGAAAGAAAAAAAAGGATTTTGCCTTATGACTTGCCCAAAGGTTACATAATTCTTCTGAAAGATAAGACACTTTAATATTAAATGAAAAAGATTAGCATTTGGCCACAAAGTGATAAGTAGCACAGTGAATTCAGTTAATATCCTGAGCTATAAAATGGTAAACAAATAGTAATATTTAGAAAAAGTCATTTAGAGAGGTAGGTGTCCAACATCTGGATAGAACTCAAAGAAAGAACTTTGAAGACATTTATAAATGTAGGAGCAATATACTTTTTTTTTTTTTTTTGCTTTTTGGAGGGCAATTGGGGTGAAGTGACTTGCCCAAAGTCACATGGCTAGTAAGTGTCTGAGGCTGCATTTGAACTCAAGTCCTCCTGACTCCAGGGCTGGTGCTCTATTTGCTGCACCACCTAGCCGCACCAATATACTTCTTTAAATGTTAGGAATTTCAGTTTTTAAAAAGACAAGTATTATTAAGAGTTTTGGGGCTTAATAGACTTCGTTTCTCTGTCAAAAATTCTATTAGAATTACTAAGGAGGGCACAGGACTCAGGCCCCCAGTCAGAACACTGGCAAGGTAATACATCAGAGGGCTTCTTGCTGCACTGTTTCCTGTTGTAGTGTTTTTTCAGTCATTTTATTGCCACTGGTTTCATCCTCATTGGAATAGTTTCCTGAATCTTGATTGTCTTGCTTACTGCAAATATCAACATTTATTCCATTCTGATTTGTTTCTTCTAACACAGTATTATTTATTTTTTCAATCACACAGCTTTCTGTTGGTTCTTCTGAAATGACAAGGAGATGTTTTGATGGCAGATCAGAGAACCACTAATGGAGAAAAAGAACAGAAAAAAATTAATTTAACATTATTAAGTTGTTAATATGGTTGTCAAACTACTCCTACTACTTATTTTTTTAGGCATATAAATTCAGAAAACCTGTAAGCTTTAACTAAATTAAAGAAATGGCAATTAGAAAGCTTTAAATAATATGGATTATACCACTTCTTACATGTAGGATCTCAGTTAAGCATAATGAAAAGGGCTGTTATCTGTTTCCTGAAATCAGCACCACATTTTTAATTTCTGTGCTTTCTTCTGCCATTCCTAGAAAAGAACTGATGCTAAAAGCTTCCTTTGATTCTCCTGGTACTCAGGACTTACTGTTCCTCAAATTTCATTTCCTTTTTTTGGAGAGGGGAAGGCAGGGCACTTGGGATTAAGTGACTTGCCCACGGTCATGTATTTTATTCTTTTTTTTTTTTTTTTGCTTTTTGGAGGGGGGAAGGCAGGGCAATTGGGGTTAAGTGACTTACTTGCCCAAGGTCACATGAATAGTTTTGTATTAAGTGTCTGAGGCTGGATTTGAACTCTCAGGTCCTCCTGACTCCAGGGCCAGTGTTCTATTATTCACTGTGCCACCTAGCTGCCCCCATGTATTTTATTTCTGAGGCAAATAGGGAGTCAGTGAAGGTTTCTGAACAGAGAAATTACATATTCAGGCCTGCCTTAAGATGACCATTTTGGTAGCTATAAGGATGAAATAGAGAGGGAAGATAATTCTGACTTGTGAAAAGGCTATAATAATTCTGCTGAGAGAGAATAAGAGCCTGAACTAGGAAAGTGGCAGCAAGAGTAGAGAAAAAGATGTTAGGACTTGGCAATAATTTAGTGTGGGAGAAGGGAGACAGAAGAGTCTGGGTAAATGGATATGGTGTCATCAACAGAGAAAAAGACTATGAAGAACAGGTTTAAGGGGAAAGAATGTGACTTCAGTTTTAGAAATGTTAGGTTTGAGATGCCAGAGGGAAATCTAGATAGGGATATACAATGGGCACCTGGAATTGTGGCACTTGAGTTCAGGGGAAAGACTATTTAGGAACAGATGAGATACCAAAGGAAATATACAGAGAAAAAGATCTGGGGGGCACTCATGTTTAAAGGGTAGGAAGTTGAACTAAGAAATAAACCAAGAAGGAATGTACTGGTAGGGGAAGAACCAAGAGAGAAAGGTGTCATGGAAGCCAACAGAGAAGAAAATATTCAAATGGGAGAGGTGGTTGACAGTATAGAATGTTGGAAGAATGGGAAAAGAAGATGAGGAGCAAGAAAAACCATGTGACCTTACTCCATGAGGAATGTATTCTTTCCTTTAAAAGGTACTGAGAATTAATCGGGTAAAAGGACCTAAAGGCTCAAGCCAACTGATATAAAATAAGTATATACAAAAAAGGAGCTTCCTGGCATCCATAATATAAAATTGGGGGCACGAGTGGTCATTTGTTTCCTTCTAAGGTTTTTTAACTGTAGGTTGTTATGGGCAACACAAGTGCAGGGATGCTATCCCCAAATGTACAATAAATGTTTTATCCTTGTTTGATGTCCTTTTCTGCATTGAGTATCTTCCCCCCCAAACCCCCACATATTGCTAAATAAACTTCTTTTGTTAACTTCCATGTGTAATTCATTTTGGTCCAATGTCAAAACTGAGTAATCAGGATGGCCAGAATCAGGCCTGGCCTATCACAGATGTGAGGAAATTGAGGGTACAAATGGAGGCATTAGCCTTGGCAATGACAAGGACCTCTTCATACTCTTGAGAAAGAAGCAAAAGAGCATTAAAGAAGATTTAGGGTGTGGAGGAAGGAAAATGGCCTCCAAAGGTCTAATTCTCAGGTAAAGTAAGAGGAAAGGACATCTGCGAAGAGAGGAGGAATGGCATAAAATTGTCTTCTTTGAGAGGAAGGTTTATTTAATTTTTTTTCTTTGTATCTCCAATGTCTAACATGACACCTTGTACTGGTAGTTAGAGCTTATTAAATGTTTGCAAGATTCTTTGTGAACTGACTTGGAAGGCTTGGAACAATTGCTGTGGAAAATTTAGCAGAGTTGATCAGAGAAAAATAAAAGTATTGCAGTGTTTCAGTGAGGACCCAGGTGAGATTAGATAATGTGAGCTTGTAGCCTACCAACTTTATATGGCTGCATCACTTAGATGATGGAGATTAACCAGGGTTGCAGATTAGTGGGGTGGGAATAGCAGGATAAGATGGCAAAGGATTCCAGAGCCAAGAGCGGAGTATAGAACCTTGCCAAACTAACTTTAGGGTCAAGACTAAATGGAGCAAAGCAAGGAAGACAGATCAGACAGCAGGGAATGATGAAGAAAGTAGAAGTGAAATATAGATGGAGGAGATTTAGGAGCCACAAGCAAGTATAAGAAATAGTGATGAACAAGGCAAATTTTAAAGGTGGTGATCAGGGGTGATGGTGTCTAAATAAGACACCTGTAAAATAGAAACAGAGCTCATGGGATTTAAAAAGATCATTAACACTATATAGCAAGATAAGGTCAAAATGGGTGCATGATTTAGACATAAAAGGTGAGCCATAAGCAAATTAGAAGAACAAGGAATAGTCTATCTGTCTTAACTATGGGGAAGGGAAGAGTTCATGACTAAGCAATAGAGACCCTTACAAAATGTAAAGCAGATAATTTTGATTATATTAAATTTATGCTTTTGTACAAACAAAACCAATGCAAGCAAGATTAGAAGGAAAACAGAAAGCTGGGAAACAATCTTCATATCAAGTGTTTCTGATAAAGGCCTCATTTCTCAGATATATAAAGAACTGAGTCAAATTTATGAGAATATATGCCATATCCCAACTGATAAATGACCAAAGGATATGAGCAGGCAGTTTTCAGGATGAAGAAATCAAAGCTATCTATAGGTATATGAAGAAATGCTCTAAATCACTATTGATTAGAGAAATGCAAATTAAAACAACTCTGAGGTACCACTTCACACCTATCAGATTGGTTAATGTGACAAATAAAGGAAAATAATAAATGATGGAGAAGATATAGGAAAATTGGGATACTAATGCATTGTTGATGGAGTTGTTTATTGATCCAACCATTCTGGAGAGCAATTTGGAACTATGACCAAAGGGCAATCAAACTACTTTGTACAAATCAAACTTTGATCCAGCAATACCACTACTGGGTCTGTAATCCAAAGAGATCATAAACAATATTGTGCAAAAATAAAAAACTGCGCAAAAATATTCATAGCAGCTCTTTTTTGTGGTGTCAAAATATTGGAAATTGACCAGATGCCATTAATTGGGGAATGGCTGAATAAGCTGTCATATATGAATGTAATGGAATACTATTGTGCAATAAGAAATGATGAACAGGCAGATTTCAGAAAAACTTGGAAAGATTTGCATGAACTGATGCCAAGTGAAATGAGCAGAACCAGGAAAACATTGCACACAGTATCAGCAACACTGTGATGATCAACTATGAATGACTCAACTCTTCTGAGCAACATAATAATCCTAGACAAGTAGAAAGGATTCATGAAGGAAAATGCTATCGACATCCAGATAAAGAACTGATGGACTCTGAATGCAGACTGAAGTATATTTTTCATTTACTTTATCCTTTTTTGTTTTCTTACTTTTGATCTGTCTCTTCTTTCATAACTGTGACTAATATGGAAATAGGTTTTACATGATAGCACATGTATAACCTATACCAAATTATCTACCATTTTCAGAAGAGGGGAGGGAGAAAAATTTTGAACTCAAAATCTTGTAAAAATGAATGCTAAAAATGGCACTGATATGTAACTGGGGAATAAACACTATAAAAATAAAAGGTACCATTAAAAAAAAGAAGGTTCATTAACTTGAAGGCCACTTAGGGTCAACAGCATTAATAATGAAGTTGATAAGGATTGAGATATAAGGCAAGTCTGTGACCTAAGTACTAAACTCACTGAGGAAGTCAACAACTGACTTCCAGGATTCAGAAATAGTGACAGAACCTAAAAATCAACTAATATTTGCCCAAAGTAAATGGGTATTTACAAGTTTATTTTAAGAACATAGACATTTTATGATAATGATAAGAGACCTAGATGTATCCCAGTCTTTTCATTAGTTATTTCACAGCCATGAATATGATTATTTATCGTTATTTAATTTCTGCAACATGTTTCAAAAACTTAAAATAGCAAAAATTAAGTGCCACAGGGGCGGCGAGGGGCTCAGTGAAGAGAGCAAGGGCCCTGGAGTCAGGAGGACCTGAGTTCAAATCTGGCCTCAGACACTTAACACAAAAACTAGCTGTGTGACCTTGGGCAAGTCAATCCCAAATTCCCTACCTTTCCCCCCCTCCAAAAAAAAAAAAAGGAAAAAAAAGTGCCATAGAATTCAATTTGTCAGAGGAATGTGGTATCTGATAGCAAATCCTGCTATTCTTCATGATTTTTATTTAATCATATGTGTTACATCTTTTATATGTTTACTGCAACTTAGAGGAAATGCTTGAACCATCCCCTGAGATTTTTTGTAGTAAATCTTAAATATTCTATTGAATTTTAACATTATACAGGTTTCTTAAGGGATTAGAATTCTGTGCAATCTGTATCCCTCCAAAAGAAGAGGAAAAAAGTACCACATACCTCACCCATATTTGAAGGAGGTTTACAAGATGGATAGAACACAGATTTTACCCCTTTTAGTAGATGTTTTAAACAATAAGCTATGAAGATCAGTATGATGATAAAAACAAAGCAAATGCCTGCAATCCAGGATTTTCCCTGTTCATCTGGGAAAAAAAGGAATTCAAATAAAATAAATTTAATAAGCAGCATTCTAGGCAGAGAAAAAAGTGAGTCATATACATATATCCATCTATCTATCTATCTATCTGCTGCGCTTTGTCTTACATCCCAGGCATTTTTTAACATACTACCATTATCACCCAGTGAGCTGCCCCTTGTACAAATTTGATGGGTATCTCTCTTTGTCAAATTCCCTACCACTTTCCCCAACAATTTTCATCAAATATGAGTCTTTATACCAGCAGTTAAGATCTTTGGGTTTACTGAAAACAGTTTCTATGTTCCTTTGCTTATGGATCCTAGCCTATCCTACCACTAAACAACTTAGCTATTTTTAAACCAGTACCAAATAATACTATTTTTTCTGACCCTAGATGATCATCCTTTAGGAGTTTAATTGGCAAATAATTTAATATGTAAATTAATTTAGTTACATATTCATCTTTATTGGCATAATGTAGCCATAAGAAATTAATATTTTTATAATTATTTAAGTCTAACTTAACTTAACTTAACACTGAAAGATCCCAAGCTTGTCTAAACAGCCCCACATTGAAGTGTAACTTTGCCTCTTTATATCTGTCAACCATTGATCCTAAATTCTGCCCTATGAAGTAAAGAAAAACATATCAAATCCCTCTTCCATGTGACAAATCCTTCAATTATCTGAAAATGGATATCATCCCCTCCTTTGAAAATATTCTCTTCTCCAGGCCAAAAAGCCTCAGTTCCTCCAACCAATCTTTACATATTACGGTCTTCAGCTCCCTCACCATCCTGAAAACCTCCTCGTGTGCTCTCTAGCTTATCAATATCCTTCCTAAAATATGGCACCAAGTATCACCTCTTAAGTGTTGGACACTATACCTCTCTTCACATAGACTATAGCAGCAATTTAATAGGGATAAATGTAAAATTTAAAAATCTCAAGTTAGCATGAGGAAGAGTGGCTAGATAATAATTCTTATGAAAAATATCATGGATTTTATTGTCAATGTTATGACAAGATAGAAAAAAAAGTTAATGCTATCTGAAGTTGTGTTAAGAACATTTGAGTATGCAGAAAGATTTCCACTGAAGTCTGTGCTAGTCAGAGCACATCTATAGTGCTGTACTTAGTTCTATGTCCCACATTTTAGGACAGAATTGGCAAACTGAAACTTGTTGCCTAAAAACTATTCTCTATAAGGATTAGTTATTGGAGACTTTAACTTGGAGAAGAGAAAAACTGTTTGAGGGTGAGGGTTTAGGGAATGATAGCTGTCTTCAAATATCTGAAGAGTTGTCATGCAGAAAAGGGATTAGGCTTATTCTTGGCTCCTGAGGGTAGAGCCAGAAGCAATGAGTCTGAGCTACAGAGAGATAACTCTAGGCTTGAAGAAAGGCTAAAAGTTCCTAAAAATGAAAAGGGAAAGTGCTAATTTAGGAAGTAATGGACACCCCTCATTGGAGGTTATTAAGCAGAGTGGGATGACCAATCCTTGGTGATTTGTAGAGGAAAATTCTTGGTCAAGTCCATTCAAACTCAGTTCATTCATTCTTCTTGAATGATTTACTCTGCGTAGAAAACAGCTATACTGCTTGCAAACTTAATATTTCATATGCTATTATTACTATTAAACTCCACTATGCCCTTTAAATTAGTTTTCTACAAGCACACAGTCCATATTTTCCTGTCAACATATTTTATTTACCTCCTAAAAATTAATACAATTTTTTCAGACAGATTTTATGATGTTCTTATATATTCTCAGTCAAAAAAAGTACACTGGTCTCTCACTTTAATAGAAACAAGACTAATGAAACAATTCTTTACAATTACCACTGGAGGCTACACAATGAGACTAAGAAATCCTATAGGTTGAAAAGAATTAACAAAAAAACTAAAGTGATAAACCAGAATATGTTAATTATATTATAAAGAAACAAATATGCAAGAGATTTAAAAGAGCATATGGTTAAGTCAGATACTAAGAATTTATGAGAGGAAAACAAAAATATGGGGACATCGATTGAAATAATACAGAATTCATTGATTAACACAATGGAACCACAGTTCCAGAGGACTCATAATGAAAACACACTATCCTCCCTGACAGAGAGGTATTCAAACCAGAGTACAGACTGAAGCTATTTTTTTTTTGGCTTAACCACACACACATATAACTGGTTTTATTCTCGCTTTTTCAATGGGTAGTGGTGGGAAGTGGGAGACAATTTGGAAAAGAAAACAAAAATGATTTAAAAAAAAGGAAAAAAAAAGAAAGAACATGGAGTTTAATACCCAAACTAACTTTCATAAAGCATTTGAAAGACTTCTTACATACCTATTAAATGACAGAAAAAATGACAAAATAATTTCATAAATGTATCATGAAAACTACCTAAAAGAGTTATGCCTGTTATAAATTCACCTGGTGTTATATATTTGAAGGGAAAAGAAAAAGGAACATTTTTATAACAATTATCAATAACCTAAGATTGTTTTTGTTCCATGAGACTGTGGATCCCTTAGTATATTTGAGTAAAATAATTATTATCAAGTTCATTTGCAATACAGATACACACAAAAAAATCTCCACTGACCTGGTGTTATTTTCTTGCATTCAACATTACTAAATTGACTGTATTTGTTGCTCTTTTCATCTTCAAGAAGAGCTTTGACTTTGAAACAATATAGAGCCAGGGGCTTCAAATCAGAAACTGTAAATAATTTCTCTTTTACTATCACTTTGTTCTGTAAAGAAAAAAAAGGGAAAAGTTTACACAAACACTTCAATATAGTAGCCAGCTCTCAATTATGTCGATGTGAAATATCCATTTTATGGATAATCTGTGTCAAGTGTTTAATTCCAAACTGACCTCTACTTAGCACTCAGTTGGAGTTAGAAGAACTAGGGTCCAAGTACTTTTTATCACTTAGTTCAATGGCCTTGGACAAGTCACTTAGCCTCTCTGGGGTCTCACTTTCCTCATTTGTAAACTGGAGGTGATTATATTTGTACAGCCTACCTCATAGGGTTGTTGTGAAGATCAAATTTACAAAGTGCTTTATTATTATTTATTTCTGGTCTGTCTGCCCTTGTATTTGATGATGTGTGCTTAAAGAATGCAAAACTGCATAGTTTGCATATAACTACTAAGGTGAGAATTTAAATTTGTTCCTGTCAAAAAATAACATTACACAAATTAATCTAGCTTTGAAATGCATCATCTTCTAATCTGGATTACTCCATACTACTATTCCTTTTCTCAAACATGGCTAACTGAAAGCTGACTAATTATTATTATTTTGCCTTTTGGAGGGCAATTGGGGTTAAGTAACTTGCCCAAGGTTACATAGTTTTTTTGTGTGGGTGTTGTGTCGAAGGTCGGAACCGAACTCAGGTCCTTTTGACTCTGGGCAGGCGCTTTACTCACTGCGCCACCTAGCTGTCCCAGGCTGACTAATTCTAAAGATGTAAGCTATTGAGTAATGATGACAATGGATTCATAAGATAAAGTAACTACCTCACTTAAATTTGCTCAGATTTGCAACAAGAGGTAACCCCACCCCTCCAACAAATTTACTATTCTTACTTATCAGCATCTGCAGAGACTGCTTTTATGATTCCTATTTCATAGAGGAAAAGCAATCTGTTAGAAACAGATTAATCAATGTCCTATACTTTCTATGGTACCATCTCCCCTACTGTGATTAACTGAATTAATCATATGGCCTTAAAGTTCAGGCATTACTCCAAATTTAAAACTTCAAAATGTTAGGATGCAAACTCCTTGAGATTAGAAATTAGACATCATTCTTTTTATTTGCATTCCCAAGCCCCTGTACAGTACCTGGGCATACAGTAGGCATTATAACATAAATGCTGGTTGGTTGATTTCTCTAACTCATAATTAATTTAGTGTTAAAATGAACCTCATGAACTTTTTAAATTGGAAAATAGTATTCATGTTTTTACCTCAATATTTGAAGCATTTTCCCAGTAAGTAACTTCATAAATTAATGGATAATCCTGGCTAATTGGTTTTTTTTCAGATTCTCCTGGAATACTAATGTAGACAGAGAGTGAATCCTTATCAGGTTTCACTATTATGCTTGGAGGACCTCTTCTGGCTAGATATAGTTTATGGAGAGAAACAAAATCTGATTAGAAAAATACAACTTAATAATATTCACATCAATAAAAGAATTATAACATTTATCTGCTTACTGTGTATTCTAGTATCGAATTTTCTCTCAGCAGACCAAAGAGATGTGATAGTTCCATTTGAAGCTTGTACACGAAGATAATAAATCCCATCTGTGGTAATTTCTCTTGAGAAGTCACAATGTCTACTTGTGATATTTTTACAATTAGATAGAGTTTTCCATTTATCTGAGTAGTCACTTGGAATTCTTTTATAATAGCCACTATAAGACAAAATGTAATTTACTTTTTAAAAAGCTCAACAATTTCAGAATTAAGTACATTAGACCTTTATAAAATTTAGAAATAATTTTACTTGCATCCCTTATTTTTATCATTTAACAGTATGAACAAATGAAGGGTCCATCAATCAGATTTTTAAATGCCCTTGACAAGATATCCCTGGCTTATTTTCAGTTCCTCAAAATGTCTGAAGTGTTGATCATCTAGGAGACATACAAAGTTTACGGAAGACATTCTTGCTCTTAGGAGGTTTATGGTCTATTAGGGACAGGGACAATGATTCATAAATTACTATCAATATGAAATAAAAACCCATTAAAGGTACACAGTGCTGTGTGAGATTTGAGAGTGAAATGAGAGGGGGTGAATGAGGGCAGTGACATTTGAATTGGGTTTTATAGGATGAGTAAGAATTCAAGAGAATGAAGCATTTCAGATACATGGAGCAACATGAGAAAAGGAATAGGTGTACAAGATAATGAATGGTTCAGTTAGGCTGAAATAAAAAGTATGTGGAGGTGAATAATATGAAATAAAACTTAAGGAGCAGATTGGTGCCAGATTGGAAATGGTTGTGCTACCACGGAAAAGAACCCAAACTCTTAAGTTGGTAATAAGGAGCAACTTGAAAGGTTTTAAGCAGAGGAATGATGTGACCAGATCAATAAAGAAGATAAGCCTGGTCATGATGTTCTGAAGGGCTACTTGAAGGGGGGAGAAAATGGAGGTAGAAAACCTGCTAGGAAGGTTTTGCAATAATTCCAGCAGGTAGTAATGATGACCTGTACTAGGATGGTAGAAGTAGAAATGAAGAGCTTATATACTCAAGAGATATCATAGAACCAGAACTGATAAGACTTGGTAAATGATTAGATGTAAGATATAAGAGAATACACCACAATTTCCAACATGGGGAAAATAGGTGATTGGTGGTACCACTGAGAAATTGTTGTTAAAGACTCTCAAAGTTAAAAGGGACTCCAGAGGTCATCTAGTACAACCTATGTCTAAGTGAGAATTCATTTATAACATCCTTATAAGCAACCACTCTTTGTGGCTTGGAGATCATTAGTGATAAAGAACTCATTCTTCTTTCTCTCTCTCTCTTTTTTTTTGCTTTTTGGAGGAGGGAAGGCAGGGCAATTGGGGCTAAGTGATTTGCCCAAGGTCACACAGCTAGTAAGTATTAAGTGTCTGAGGGCAGATTTGAACTCAGGTCCTCCTGACTCCAGGGCTGGTGCTCTATAAGAACTCATTCTTTATGTGTCTAGCATAAAAACACCATCTACCACCTGGATATACTTTTTCCTGTTAATTCTCCTCTTACCTATCTGACCACTCTTTCTCAGTCACCTTTCCATATCATTTGATATCTAACTAGGAATATACCATAAGGCTCTTTCCTGTGCTTTTTTTTCTCTTTTGTTTCTATATTCTATTAAATGGCGATCTCATTGGCTCCCATGGTTTCAACTAGGATCTTTATACAAATAATTCCTCCAGCTATACAAAGTGTTCCAAAAAATCTTATCTCACTTTTAAGCTTTAATAACTTCAGAAGTATAAATGCCACAAACCTTTAAAAAATTAAGGGTTAATTATTTAAAATGTTAAAATATTAACATTTCTTATTAAAATTTAACATAACCACCATCATATACTATACATTGCTCTAGATGATATTTGAACTTTGTAAAAATCTGTAGGGATGACTAGGTGGTTCAGTGAATACAGCATTGACCCTGGAGTCAGGAGGGCCTCAGTTCAAATCTGTCCTCAGACACTTAACACTTACTATCTGTGTGACCTTGGGCAAGTCACTTAACCCTAACTGCCCTGCCTTACCCCCTCCAAAAAGCAAAAAAAAAAAAAAAAAAAACCACAACCAAAAACTGCATCAGCTGCTCCTTAATAACTGAAAGGATTAAATTTATAATCCTAGCTTTAAGATCAACCAAAGAATAAAGTTTGATGCATATGACAGGTCTGAGAAGACTCCCACAAGGAAAAAATCTAATGGAGATAGCTCAGGTGACTTAGGTGGCTTACACAAGAGGATCTGCCTTTCTAAATCAGTGCCCTGCATTGAGACAATTAGTAATTTGTGACAGTGTCACCCAAACATCATTGTGCACACAATGCCAGGGTGCCTTCTTTTCTAAAAATTAAAATTTTATTATTCAAAATTTGTATAACTTGATAAATGGAAAAGAATTAAATAAACTTTCAGATGACATTTCTGTAAGTTTGAACCATTTATACTTCTAAATTAATTAAAACTCAAAAATTCTCTAAAACTTTTGAGAGATCCTCTCTTTTCAGCTCTAGTCTCTCTCCTAAGGACCAGTCCTACCCACTGAACATTTTGAACAGGATTTCCCAAAGGCACCTCAAATTCATTCCCCCAAATCTATCCCTTTTTGTAACTTCCTTATTATTATCAATGGCACTAGCACCCTCCCAGGTTTGCAACTTTATTGTTGTACTTGTCTCATTGCTCACCCCACATAGCTGATTAGTCACCAAATTTTGGTATTCCTATTTCCACAACATCTCTAGTATGTCTCCTTTTTTATTTTTTTTGCTTTTTGGAGGGGGTAAGGCAGAGCAATTGGGGTTAAGTGACTTGCCCAAAGTCACATGGCTAGTAAGTGTTAAGTGTCTGAGACTGGATTTGAACTGAGGTCCTCCTGACTCCAGGGCCAGTGCTTTGTTCACTGCACCACCTAGCAACCCATGTATCTCCTTCTTTAAAGAAGACACAGACCGGGAAGGAAGCGGCTGTGCAAGAGGCAGGCTGGGAAGGCAGTGGCCGCGCAGAGACAGGCCAGGAGGAGGCCTGATCAACTCGGGGGGCAAGTTGTCCCACCAGCCACAAAGGCCACTACCAGGCCTATCACCAAAAGGCTGGGACTGGAAAGAGCAAGGTAAGAACCAAATGCAGGGCCCCTGTCTGGGACAGCAAATACTCCTGGGACTACCACTCCATAGCCCAGATAAAAAAAAAAAAAAAAAACAACCTAACCTCGACACCCAACCACCAGGAAAGCAAGGTGAACCCTCCCCGCCCCCACCCCCCCCCCCCCCCCCCCAACATAAGAACTATTGCCCCAGGGCAAAACCCTCTACAGTAAAGGCTTGGGAACCTTAGAGGAAGGGCGTGGCTAGGGCCCTGCCTCAAAATGGGTAGAAAGCAGACTACAAAGACTCTGGAGTCCTACTATCCTCAGAGGGAGGAACCAAACTCAGAGGGAAACAATGTGGACTCCACACCCACAGATGAAACATCAACAGGGAAAGGGTCTCAAGCACAGAAAGCTCTCCTAGATGAGCTCAAAAGGAACTTTGAAAACGAAATGAGAGAGATAGAAGACAAAATGAATAACTCTTTTAAAATCAAAATCGCAGAATTAGAAAAACATTATAATGAAGAAAACCGCTCCTTAAAAAGAAAAGTGTATGATATGGAAAAGGAGCTCCAAAAACTAACCAAGAAAAATGATTTGCTAAAAACTAAAATCAACCAAATTGAAACAAATAACTCTATGAGGAACCAAGAATTAGTCAAACAAAACAACAAGAATGAAAAATTAGAAAAAGAGGTAAAATATCTCAATGGAAAAATAACTGACCTGAAAAACAGATCCAGGACAGACAATCTGAAAATCATAGGCCTACCAGAAAATCATGATGAAAAAATGAGCCTGGACAACATTCTCCAAGAGCTCATTAAGGAAAATTTCCCTGAGATACTAGAACCTCAGGGTAAAATAGAAATCGAGAGAATTCACCAGACACCTCCTGCAAAAGATCCCAAACTGAAAAGTCCTTGAAATGTTCTGGGCAAACTCAAGAACTACCAGGTAAAAGAGAAAATACTTCAAGTGGCTAGAGAGAAACAATTCAAACATTGAGGAACCACAGTGAGGATCACACAGGATTTGGCAGCCTCTACACTGAAAGATCAGAGGCAGTGGAATACAATTTTCCACAAGGAAAAAGAGCTTGGGTTACAACCAAGGATCACTACCAAGGGAGATTGAGCATATTCTTCCAGGCAAAGAGATGGTCATTCAATGATATAACAGATTTCCAGAACTTCCTGATGAAAAAGCCAGAGCTCAATGGAAAATTCAACCTCGAAGTACAAGATGCAAGAGTGACATAGAAAGGTAAACAAGGAAAACACACACACATACACACCCTGTTATTTAATAGGAGCAAACTGTTTATAGACAAGTAGAGGGTATGAGAATAAATTACACAAAATGACGATTAAAAAAATCTTATTAAGGCCTACAAAGGGACTGCAATGGAAGAAGAGGAATGAAGTGGAAAAGGGTAAATTATGCCACACAAAGAGGCATAAAAACAATATAGCAGAGGAAAAAAAGGGAGGGAGATGAATATTATATGAGCTTTTCCCTCATTGGTTCTGATGCAAGGAGGGAATAACAACCAGTTAAGCACAGGACTCTATGGAGAAGAGACTCAAAATGTATCATATTAGAGGGAAGGAGGGGAGGGAGAGGAGCTTTGCATGAGATTTGTTCCTGTCACTCTTGTTGTGAAGAAGAAATAACATACTTCATTAAGTATAAAAATATCCTACAGGCAGTTGGAGGGGGTAAGGGCTACGAAAGGGGGGGGTTTAGTAGGGAGGGAAGAAGTAAGGGGGAAGGGGAGAAAAAGGGAGGGGGGCTTATAATGGAGTACTGAGGGGGGCGGTGGTCAAAAGGAAAATTATTAAGGAGGGGAAGGGAGAAGGGGAGAAAAAATATAAGCATTAACAGGGGAGGGAATAGGATGGAGAGAAAGAAACCGATAATAATCATAACTATAAATGTGAATGGAATGAACTCTCCCATAAAATGGAGGTGGATAGCAGAATGGATTAAAAATCATAATCCTACAATATGCTGTTTACAAGAAACACATCTGAAACAGAGGGATACACATAGTGTAAAGGTTAAAAGGCTGGAGTAAAATGTATCATGCCTCAGCTAAAGTAAAAAAAAACAGGGGTAGTAATCTTTATCTAAGATAAAACAAAAGTAAAAATTGATCTAATTAAAAGAGATAAGGAAGGAAACTATATCCTGCTAAAAGGCACCATTGAGAATGAAGCAATACCATTACTTAACATATATGCACCAAGTGGTATAGCATCCAAATTCCTAGAGGAGAAGGTAAAGGAATTAGAGGAAGAATTAGATAGCAAAACTATACTAGTGGGAGACCTTAATCTCCCCCTCTCTGAACGTGATAAATCCAACCACAAAATAAACAAGAAAGAAGTTAAGGAGGTGAACAGAATTTTAGAGAGGGTAGGTATGATAGATCTCTGGAGAAAACTGAATGGGGATAAAAAGGAATATACTTTCTTCTCAGTGGTTCATGGCACATACTCAAATATTGACCACATTCTAGGGCATAAAAACCTCACAATTCTATGCAGTAAGGCAAAAATATTAAATGCATCCTTCTCAGATTATGATGCAATAAAAATTATATGCAATAAAGGGCCATGGAAAGACAGACTAAAAACTAATTGGAAATTAAATAATTTAATCCTAAAGAATGAGTGGGTCAAACAAGAAATTATAGAAACAATCAGTGATTTCATTCAAGAGAATGATAATAATGAGACAACATGACAGAATTTGTGGGATACATTAAAGGCAGTTCTTAGGGGAAGTTTTATATCCCTGAGTTCATACATGATTAAATTAGAGAAAAGGAAGTTCAATGAATTGGGCATGCAATTGAAAAATCTAGAAAAAGAACAAATTCAAAATCCCCAATTAAATACTAAATTAGAAATATTGAAAACTAAAGGGGAGATTAATAAAATTGAAGTTAAGAAAACTATTGAATTAATAAATAATACTAAGAGCTGGTTTTATGAAAAAAACAAACAAACAAACAATAAAACTAAAGACCCTTAGTCAATATGATAAAAAAAAAAGAAAAACCAAATTATGAGTATCAAAAATGAAAAGGGTGAATCTACCTCCAATGAAGAGGAAATCAAAACAATAATTAAGAATTATTTTTCCCAATTGTATGCACATAAATTTGACAATCTTAGGGAAATGGATGAATATTTACAAAAATACAAGTTGCCCAGATTAACTGAAGAGAAAATAAATTACTTAAATAACCCCATCTTAGAAAAAGAAATTGATGGCTTCATCAGTCAACTCCCTCAGAAAAAATCTCCAGGGCTAGATGGATTTTACTAGTGAATTCTATCAAACATTTAAAGAACAATTGATTCCAAATACTCTACAAACTATTTGGGAAAATTAGTGAAGGAGTCCTACCAAATTCTTTTTATGACACAAATATGGTACTGATAACTATATCAGAAAGAGATAAAACAGAGAAAGAAAATTATAGACCAATCTCCCTTATGAATATAGATGTAAAAATTTTAAATAAAATACTACCAAAAAGACTACAGCAACTTATCTCAAGAATAATACACTTTGATGAGGTAGGATTTATTCCAGGAATGCAAGGATGGTTTAATATTAGGAAAACCATCAGTATAATTGATCATATCAACAATAAAACTAGCAGAAATCAGATGATTATCTCAATAGATGCAGAAAAGGCTTTTTTTTTTTTTATTAAGCAATCGGGGTTAAGAAACTTGCTCAAGCTTACACAGCCAGTTATTTCTGGGTGTGTTGCTAAGTATCTGAGCCCAGATTTGATCCCCAGGTCATCCCGACACTGGAGCCGGTGCTCTTATTCGCTGAGCCACCTGGCTGCCCCTAAGCAATTGGGGTTAAGTAACTTGCTCAAGGTTACATGGCCAGGTGTTCTTGGGTGGGTGCTAAGTGTCTGAGCCCGGGATTTGATCCCCAGGTCATCCCGACACTGGAGCTGGTGCTCTTACTTGCTGTGCTACCTGGCCGCCCCCAGAAAAGACTTTTGACGAAATACAACATCCATTCCTATTAAAAACACTAGAAAGTATAGGAATAAATGGAGCCTTCCTTAAAATAATAGGTAGCATCTATTTAAAAGCATCAGCAAATATTATATGTAATGGGGAGAAGCTAGAAGCATTTCCCATAAGATCAGGGGTGAAACAAGGGTGTCCACTATCACCCCTCTTATTCAATCTGGTATTAGAAATGTTATCAGTAGCAATTAGAGAAGAAAAAGAAATCAAAGGAATCAAATTAGGCAAAGAAGAGACCAAGTTATAACTTTTTGCAGATGATACGATGATATACTTAGAGAATCCTAGATAATCAAGTAAAAAAACTACTTGGGACAATAAATAAATTTGGCAAAGTTGCAGGATATAAAATAAAGCCACATAAATCCTGGGCATTCCTATATATTTCCAATGAAATTCAACAGGAAGTGATAGAAAGAGAAATCCCATTTAAAGTTACTGTAGACATTATAAAATATTTGGGAATCTACCTGCCAAAATAAACCCAGGACCTATATGATCACAACTACAAAACACTTTTCACACAAATAAAGTCAGATCTAACTAATTGGAAAAATATCAATTGCTCATGGCTGGGTCAAGCTAATATAATAAAAATGACAATTTTACCCAAATTAAATTATATATTTAGTGCCATACCAATCAATTTACCAAAAAACTACTTTATAGGGCTAGAAAAAGTAGTAACAAAATTCATTTAGAAGAATAAATGGTCCAGAATATCAAGGGAATTAATGAAAAGAAATGCTAGGGAAGGTGGACTAGCTATACCAGATTTCAATCTGTATTATAAAGCAGCACTCATCAAAACCACTTGGTACTGGCTGAGGAATAGAGTAGTGGATCAATGGAACAGATTAGGCACACGAGATTCAGCAGTCAATGACTATAGTAATCTATTGTTTGATAAATCCAAAGACCCCAGTTTTCAGGATAAGAACTCACTATTTGACAAAAACTGCTGGGAAAACCGGAATACAGTATGGCAGAAAGTGGCCATAGACCATTACCTAACACCATATACCAAAATCAAGTCTAAATGGGTGCATGATCTAGGTATAAAGGTTGATACTGAAAGCAATCTCGGAAAACAAGGAATAGTTTACCTGTCAGATTTGTGGAGAGGAAAAGACTTTATGACTAAACAAGAATTAGGGAGCATTATAAAATGCAAAACAGATAATTTTGATTACATTAAATTGAAAAGCTTCTATACAAACAAAGCCAGTGTAACCAAGATTAAGAGGGAGTTGGGAAATTGGGAATTTTTATAACCTATGTCTCTGACAAAGGACTTATTTCTAAAATATACAGAGAACTGATCCAAATCTATAAGAATACAATTCATTCCCCAATTGATAAATGGTCAAAGGATATGAACAGGCAGTTTTCAGAGAAAGAAATTAAAGATATCTATAAGCACATGAAGAACTGCTCTAAATCACTATTGATTAGAGAAATGTAAATCGAAACAACTCTGTGGTACCACATCTCACCAGTCAGATTGGCTAAGATGAAAAAACAGGAAAATGACAAATGCTGGAGAGGATGTGGACAAATTGGAACACTAATGCATTGCTGGTGGAGTTGTGAACTGATTCAACCATTCTGGAGAGCAATCTGGAATTATACCCAAAGGGCTATAAATAATTTCATACCCTTTGACCCAGCAATACCACTTCTTGGGTTGTATCCCAAAGAGATCATAGAAGTGGGAAAAAGACCCATATGTACAAAAATATTTATAGCAGCTCTTTTTGTGGTGGCAAAGAATTGGAAATTAAGGGGGTGCCCATCAATTGGGGAATGGCTGAACAAGTTGTGGTATGTGCATGTTATGGAATACTATTGTGCAATAAGAAATGAGGAGCAGATGGACTTCACATTTACCTGGAGAGGCTTATACGAACTGATGCTGAGTGAGAAGAGTAGAGCCAGGAGGAATTTGTACACAATTACAGACACAACGTATGTGTGATGACCAACTTTGATAAACTGGACTCTTCTCAGAAATCCAGAGACATAAGTGAAACCCAAAAGACTCATGATGGAGAGAGATGTTTACATCCAGAGAGAACTGTGATTGAATGTAGATTGAAGCAAATTACCTTCCCTTTTTCGTTTTCTTGTTTGGTTTTGTTTCTTCTTTCCCATTCTTGATTCCATCTACTACAATCCTTCTCTATAATCTGACTAATGCCTAATGTGAAAGTATTTGCAGATACTATACTTGATTGTATGCTGCCATTGTGGGGGGGAGGGATTAGAAAATTAGAAACTCAAGGAATTGTGGTAATGAATCTTGTAAACTAAAAGTAAACAAATTAATAAAGACCAAAAAAAAAAAAAAAAGACCTAACTGTTTCAGGCCCTCATCGGTTCTCACCTATACTACTGCAATAGCTTCCTAATTGATGTCCCAGACTCAAGTCTCTCCCTCCTTCAATCCATCCTCCTCTGCTCCCCAAGTGATTTTCCTAAAGTACAAATTTGGACATGTCACCCCTCATCTCAATAAATGCCAGTAATTCTGTACTACCTCTAGGACCAAACATAAATGCCTTTGGTATTTGAAGCTCATCCCAATCTGGCTCCCTTATCTTCCTAGCATTCGGATACCTTCTTCCCCTCCATGAACTTTATTGTCCAGCCATACTGGCCTACTTGCTGTTCTCACATACAATGCTCCACCTCCCATCTCCAAGCCTTTGTTCTGGCTGTCCCCCATGCTCAGAACGCTCTCCACTGCTACTTCTTAGAATCCCCCCTTCCTCCAAAACGTAACTCAAACACTACTTTCTGCGGGAGGTCTCACCCAGTCTTTCTAGCAGCTAGTGCTACCGTCTATGGTTACTTTATATCTACCATAAGAGACCAGTTTGTTTACAGGTTCTCTCCCTTATTCCCTTATCAGAATGTACAATTCTTGAGGGTAGGCACTGTTTTGGCTTTCTTTTTCTACCTTTTTGTCAGTCTGGTACATGTTAAGTGCTCAATAAAGGCTTGCTGATTGACTGCTCAGCCATTCTAATTTCAGATGGTTCTGGGTATTTTCCCTTTTATTGAGGTGAAATCAGCAATTTCCACTCATTGCTACTGTTTCTACCTCTTACCTTGATTAGACCTCTCTGCTCCTCTAACTTCTGTCCTTCCTCAGTAATTGTGGGCCACAAGGCTCAAGTCCTTACTCCTCTCTCCTATTCTCTCTAAATTCTTTCTCTAGGTGACCTGATCCTGAGAGTTTCAATTGTCTCTGCCATGCTAAAGACTCAAATCTACATCTTCAGCCTTTCCTAACCAATCACACCTATCAAAACCTAGTCCCATTTCTCTTCCATTTTCCTGATCCCCTCAAAATTAGCTCGATCTTGTCTTTTGTTTCTCTGATCTCCCCAGGACTTCATCTATGCTTGTCCCCTACCATCATCCCGAAGTGCTGCTTTACTACTGCTACAAATCCCACCTTTACCCTTTACCCCCAAAGACCTCCAGAGATTGTGGCCTGAAAAAGGTTAAGTGCCCTGGAGCTCTGCTGTGCTGACTGGACATAGATCACACTTTTCCACAGCTCTCTACCAGTTAAGCCTTCCTACCCTCTGAACCAAATCTCCAGAGACTATACTTTGTTGGAGTTAAGCCACTCAGCTTTCAAACTCTTTCCAGGAACAACACTGTCTTGGTCAGGGAGAGGCCTCTAGGTTTATCTAGCCCCAGGCATCCAGCCATGCCTCTCTTCTCTATCTTCCTGTCATACTTAACAAATACTTTTTCATTTGTTCATCTTTCCTGCCAAGACAACACCCCATCTGTATCAACAATGCAATATTCACAATGCCTACAGTAACTATAAATATGCTGATATGGTTATTAATCACAAAATACACAAGGCTCTCTACATGGGTAATAAAGCTAGAACATTTATTCAAATACCAGAAAACTGAGTCCCCAAACCAGAAAGTGAAAGTCATCACAGTAGTTATGAAGTTGGCACATGTCGTTAATGTAGTAAACACCCACATTCTCAAGCCTTCAAAGCAGAACAGGCTACCTCAGGCAAAGATCCTCCTTTCCCCACTCATAGCAATTGCTCAGTGTTCATGAAGCATGCTCCCAGCAGTTCTGGCCCCCTGAAGTTCCCTCCCTGGCAGTCCTTAGCAGGAGTCCTTAGCAGAAATTCTGGCTGGCTCAAAAAAAGGAGTTCGCCACCTCCGCTGCACGCACTCTAGCTTGGCTTCTGTTTCCTCTTGCCCCACCCCGTCCTGCTACATCAGCAAACTCAAGGGGCATGGAAGATCTTTAAATTCCATAACCATAACACCATTTCAGTCCATAAAGTTATTATTCATTTATCCAGGTTCATGATCTCAATAATGTATGACTTTTCCTTTTCTGTTATCCTTTAGATATGTTTATGGATTTCTGTAATTGCTTCCTTTGAAATGTGTTATTTGTCCTTTTCTTCTGAATTCCAGTACCACTGCATTACCCAATGCAGCCTCACCTTCCTCATGATTTGTTAAAAAAATCTCTCAATTTGAAAATGATATATTCAGATTTCTCTACAAAGCATTGAAGTTTTTGCATAATCTGGAACTATCCTACCCATCAAAACTTTTCTCTCATTACTCTTCAACATGAATACTCTGTCCAGCTAGGCTGGCTTCCTCATTGCCTTGTCTCCAAGCTCACTGCTAATGCCTCAAATCTTAAATTCTGCTTGCTCTACAAGGCATTTTCTTACCACCTCAGCATACAAAGATTTCTATACTCAACTTCTATTGCATTTACCATCTATATCACTTGCCTTAGAGTCTAAATTACATATTTTCATCATTAATAAACTATTTTATGTATGTTTTGTTGACCAATTGTTGCATAGCCAAGCCCTCTGAAACATCTCTCTCTTCAATGGCTCTATTATTAAGTATATTAAGGGTAGAACTTATATGCCAAACACAAGCCAAAATGACCATCCGCATCAACTTTCTAATCAGTTTGTGTGATTACACTTTAATACAAGTGAAGTTATATTTCCTTTCTGTAGGTCCATTCTTTATATCATCTAACTTTGAAGAATAATAAATAGAGCTTGTGAGTGATGGCTTCTCTCCCACTCCTGATTCCTCTTTTCCCTACTTCCTTTCTTTTGATTCACCATTCTAGATCTTTACTAGACCTTCTTTTCCTTAACTCATCCCATTCTCTTTATTCTTCATTTTCCCCTTAATAGATAAGTTTCTCTTCTCTCTTCATTCTATTCTTTCCACAATGTCTATTGTTTTTGCTCAGTATATTTTTTTTTCTTGAGCTTCCATTTAAGCTTGGTTTTCTCCCATCAGTACTTGGCTACTTCTGTTGGCTAGCCAGTTGTCAGCTAGAGCAGGAGACTGCTTTCTTCCTTCCACTTTTCCTCAACCACTCACCTAAGACCACATAAAGTATTTAGGAAAATGGGAAGGGTAATGGCTTCAAATAACGGTATGATAAACCAATTTAAAAGGATTTCATGGAAGAATAAAGACTTAAAATTTTAAAAGAAAAAAGACATGGTTTAGTGGATGATGTCAATCCAGGTTGGGGTAATAACAAGTAAATCAACCAGATTGCAGATAGGGAGACCTGGGTTAGAAAATAAAGCATTAAGTTATCTATAGTCATGTGAAAAAATGCTCTAAATCACTACTGATTAGAGAAATGCAGGTCAAAACAACTCTGAGGTACCAACTCACACCTATCAGATTGGTTAACATGACAAAACAGGAAAATGATAAATGCTGGAGAATATGTGGGAAAATTGGAATACTAATGCATTGTTAGTAGAGTTCTGAACTGATCCAACCATACTGGAGAGCAATTTGGAACTATGCCCAAAGGGCTATAAAAATGTGTGATCTGATCCAGCAATAACACTTCTAAGTCTGTATCCTGAAGAGATAATAAAAAATACCACATGTACAAAAATATTTGTAACAGTTCTTTCTTGTGGTGACAAAGTATTGGAAATTGAGGGGATGCCTATAAGTTGGGGAGAGGCTGAACAAACTGTGGTATAAGAATGTAATGGAATACTATTGTGTTATAAGAAATGATGAGCAGGCAGACTTCAGAAAAACCTGGAAAGACTTATATGAATTGATGCTGAGTGAAGTGGGCAAAATCTGGAGACCACTGTACATGGTAATAGTTACACTGTGTGATAACTAACATTGACAGACTTATCTCTTCTTAGCAATGCAAAGACCTAAGACAACTCTAAAGGACTCATGATGGAAAATGCTGTCCACATCCAGAAAAAGAACTATAGAGTCTAAATACAGATTGAAGCATATTATTTGCTCTCTTTCTTTTTTGTTTGTTCTTCTTTCTCATGGTTTCTCCCACTGCTTCTAATTCTTCATTACAACATGACTAATGTGAATATAGGTTTAATATGAATGGATATGTAGAGCCTATATCAAATTGCACACTCTCTTGGGGTGGGGGAAGGAAAGAGATGGGGAGAAAATGTGGAACTCAACATCTTATGGAAGTGAATGTTGAAAACTAAAACTAAAACTAAATAAATGAATGAATAAATATATATAAAAAAAAGAAAATAAAGCATTAGTAGGAAGAACATAACATACGAGACAAGGTAAAGGAATTAGAACAGGCTTGTTGAACTTACAGAAGATACTGAACTTGAAAGTTGATGTTTTCATATGGATAATCCCATTTAAGAACATAGTTATTTACAGCATCAACTTCTACATTTTCTGGACGAGGTAGTTTATGTTCAGCTAGAAGGTCAAATAATATGTAAAAAAAGGTAAACTTTTGCTCTAGCAAAATGATATATATAGCTAACAGTTGTAGTTCACTTTGACTATTTAGCAAGATATACTACTTAAACATAATTATCAAAATGTCATAACCCAACAATACTAAAACACTTAAGATGGTGTTTTATGGAAAGTTTTCTAAAAGCAAACTATCTTCTTTCTGCGGACTGGGCAAAAATAAAGAGCAATCTATTTTACTATGGATATATATATTTTGCTTTTTGAAGGAAGAAGGCAGGGTAATTGGGGTTGTGACTTGCCCAAGGTCACATGGCTAGTAAGCATCTGAGGTCAAATTTGAACTCAGGTCCTTCTGACTCCAGGGCCAGTTCACTATTCACTGTGTCACCTAGACACCCCTGGATATTTCTTTAAGGGAAAAATCTGTCTTCTTAAAAAAACCCATTTTCTTAACAAGAAGCAGTAAATTAACTTTAGAAAAAATCCCAAATACAAACTCTTAAAATTATATAAATACTCTTATAACCTAGTGACCTTATTTTTTTTTTCTAAAAATACATGTATATCTCCTAGCTGATTTAAAATATTTTTTTTTCTTACCTGTAGTATTTATACAAAGTATTGGACTGTAGGAACCACTTTTTTTCTGTATAGGTAATATTGCTTGAACTTTTAAACAGTAAGTAGTTTCTGGTGAGAGATTATTAATTTTATCTCCGGAATAAACAGTATGACTGGTTTCCTGAAATAAGAGAAATTTATTCTTTTTAAGATAAAATCCAATTTTGGAATCTAATTTTTCACATGTTCTATTTCTCATTCTTCTCAAACTCAATTGTATTACCACATCAAATTTTCAGAAAGCCAACTATTACTTACTTCTACACTTGAAGAGTTTTTCCAAATAATTAAACTGTAGATAAAACTTGAGATATGAGTAGCCCACATGTTACTTTTTACTGTTCCTGGAGGAGAAATGTTTATTATTATTGATGTATCTTCAGCTTTTAACTGTACTTCTGGAGGACCAATTTGAGCTGGAAAGGTAAAGAAATTTTTTTTTCTATGTACACATATATATAATCACATACATATCAAATCAATAATGTTATCAACATGATCGATAATTATTGAAAAAAAGCTAGAAAATGTGACCTATGGTAAGAAGACTAAATTATTTCTAGAGAACAAGTGGCTTCAGTATTTATACTGCTATATTTTTTGGGAAGTACCACCTGGTTAAGGACCTTCAACAGTAGGGCGTATGAGGGGCTTGACCAAATTTTCTAGACATACTCTGGCCACATCAAAGGTGATTTAGAGTTTAGTTGCAGGAATAAACTACTTTCTAGTTAAAGCAACAAAAAAGGGATCCTTAGAAGTAAAAACAAGAACTACAGGTAAAAGGTTCATGCAGTGATTCTGGAACACTGAACATGGCACCTCTAGAATCTCTGGAATAGAGAGTCAATGCCAGAACCTCACTTCTAGTATTGGGTAATGTAAAAGTATTTTGCAGCTAATGTTAGGGTAGGTAATCTGGGGGTAAAGAGTGACCATATATATTATATGAAAGTCTTGCTCATTACCCTGGCTTAAGAAACATTCATCTATGCCCAAAGGGCTATAAGTAAGTGCATACCCGTTGACCCAGCAATACCACTTCTAGGATTATATTCCAAAGAGATCAGAGAAGTGGGAAAAGGAACTGTTTGTACAAAAATATTTATAGCAACTCTTTTTGTGGTGGCAAAGAATTGGAAAATCAAGGGGATGCCCATCAGTTGGGAAATGGCTGAACAAGTTGTGGTATATGAATGTAATGAAATACTACTGCACTATAAGAAATGAGGAGCAGACATACTTCATAATAACCTGGAGAGACTTATATAAACTGATGCTGAGTGAGGGGAGCAGAACCAGGAGAACTTTGTATACAATTACAGACACATCATATGTGTGACAACTAACTTAGATAGACTGGGCTCCTCTCAGCAATGCAGGGTTATAAGACAACTCCAAAAGACTCATGATGGGAAAGGGTTATCCACCTCCAGAGAAGGAACTATAAAGTCTGAATGCAGATTGAAGCAATCTACTTGCTCTCTCTCTCTTTTTTTTGTTTTGTTCCCTCTTTCTCACTCTTTATTCCATTGGTCATAATCCTTTTTTACAACCTGACTAATGTTTAACGTGAAGGTATTTGTAGATCCTATATTTGATTGCATGCCACCATGGGGGCGACAGGGGAAGACAGGGAGGGGGAGAAAGTTTGAAACTCAAGGCACTGTGGAACTGAATGTTGTAAACCAAAAGTAAATAAATAAATTTAAAAAAAAAAAGGAAACATTCATGTATCTTAGCTATAACGAACAAATAGACAGCTGGATATAAGTAAACAAGGGTAGTTGTTTTTGAAGAATAAACTTTCTTCAAGAAAAAGACCTCTTAAAAATATCATGATATTTAATTTATGACATCTTAATAGTAGAGGTCACCCAAAGAAGTTTCCTTGAAATGTAATTGCTCTCTATACAGTTTCTGTAATAATAGACAAACATGTTGATGAGCCCTCAGACATTTTTTAGAAGGCCTGTTCTACTTTATGCTCAAGTATTCCCTAACAGAATAACTATGTTTAAGCAGAATAATGTTTTACAAGAACAATTTCAACTAGGAATTGCTGCACTAGTACCTAATTTTGAAAAGGGATCAATAACCAACTGAATTTCATATACATGTCAATAGCATGACAATATTTTAGTAAAGAACTATGCGTAATATAACTCAGAACTGGATCCTTACCTATTTGAAATGGTACAAACTGGGTAACATTATACCATGGTGATGTTTCTTGTCCTTTTTCAGATCTTATACGCAATCTAATTTTTTCAAATGCCTTTAAATTGGTTGATGTAAAGTCACATTTGGTGCCAGTGACCTTTTGACATCCAATCAATTCGATCCAATCACTCATCTTACTAGAACTTATTCTTTAAAAAACAACAAAAATACCAAAATAAGTGTGAAGTAAGTGTATTTACTTAGTAAAATTAAGAAAGCTCTAACTTAAGTACACTAATATTACTTTAGTAATAATTTCTATGAATTATTTGTGTTATCTGTACACTTAAAAATAAAGAGAAGACAACAGGTTGTCATGGATTTTAAAAAAATCAATTCAATTACAATTACCTTTTACATGATTTGCAAGAGGGTCAATTATTTCTATCAGATAAATACTACTTACTACAAAAAAGTCACTGCCTATACCTATAATGTAAGCTTATACACAAGGATTTAGAAGATAAGCAGTAAAACATAATGTGGCAGTACAAATTTTCAGTTAGACTCAATACATCATATATGCAACCAAATATTTTAAAATTATACCATTTCTAGTAATCAAGACTATGAGCCAAGGTAAGGAGGATGTGCTCAAACAGAAGATGAAGAGATCAAACATAGACATCTTGGGTGTTAGTGATAGGGATGAGTAGATTTAATTCAGGTGATCATCATATATACTACTGTGGATAAGAACCATTTAGAAGAAATGGTGTAGCTCTCACAGTCAATAAGCGGTGAGAAAAGCAGCACTGGGGTATAATCTCAAAAATGACAAAATGATATCTGTTCGAATCTGAGAACAATATCACAGTAGTACAAGTCTATGCTCCAACCACTGATGTTTAAGAGGCTAAAGTTGCTTAGTTCTACAAAGACCTACAACATTTTCTAGCAATAACACATATCACATTCATCATAGGGAATTGGAATGCTAAAGTAGGAAATTGAGATAATTAAGAGTAACAGGCAAATGTAGCTTCAGAGTACAAAGTGAAAGAGGGCAGAGACTAATAGAGTTCTGTCAAGATAACTTGCTGGTCACAGCAAATAGTCTTTTTCAACAACCCAAAAGGTGATTCTATACATGGATATCACCAGATAGTCAATATCAATAATCAGATTGATTATATACTTCACAGAAAAGGTAGAGAAATTCTATACAGTTAGTTAAAACAAGATCTGGAGTGGATCATGACCTTCTTACTGTAATATTCAGACTTCAATGGAAGAAAATAGGGAAAACCAACAGGTCATACAAGTATGACTTAGATAACATTCCTTATGAACATGAAGTGGAAGTAATAAATAGATTTAAGGGATTAGATCTGGTAGATAGAGTACCTCAAGAATTAAGGACAGAGGTTCACAATACTGCATAAGAAATGGTGACAAAAAACATTCCAAAGAAAAAGAAATGGAAGAAAACAAAATGCTGTCTGATAAGGCTTTACAAATGGCTGAGGAAAGAATGAAAGTGAAAGGGAAAGGAGAAAGGGAAAGATATACCCATCTGAATGCAGATAAGAAAGAATGGACAATGAAAAGAAATGGAAGAAAACAAGAGGATGGGAAAGCCAAGAGATCTCTTCAATAAAATTAGAGATACCGAGGGAACATTTCATGCAAAAATTATCATAATAAAAGACAAAAATGGTATGGACTTAACAGATATAGAAGAGATTAAGAAGACATGGTAAGAATATACCAAGAACTATGCAATAAAGATCCTAACATCACCAATAATAATGATGATGTGATTATTGATCCAGAACCAGACATCCTGGAGAATGAAGTCAAATATACCTTAGGAAGCACTGCTAACTAAAAGGTTACTGGAGGTGACTGAATTTCAGCTGAGCTATTTAAAATCCTAAAAGATGATACTGTCAAAGTGCTGCACTTGATATGCCTGACAAATCTGAAAAGATCAACAGTGGCCATTGAATTGGAAAAGATCAGTTTATGTCCCAGTCCTAAAGAAGGGCAATGCCAAAGAATGTTCAAATTATAAAACAATTGTACTCATTTTACAGGTCAGCAAGTTTATGCTTGAGATTCTCCAAGCTAAGGCAGATTTCAGAAAAACTTGCATGAACTGAAGTGAGCAGAACCAGGAGAAAACAAACTTGATATTCGTAATTTGAAGACTTAAACTTGGAAATCTTCAGGTAATCATAATTTTTTTGATTGTTAAATCTAAACTTTTTAGTAACAAGAAATGGGTTCTTCCTTCCTGCTGTAGTTAATGAATGCACTCATTGTAACAGACAGGAAACTGAATGGGGGTGGGGAGGTTCTAGACTCCACTGTTTGCTTGTTTCCTTCCATGGGCCGTATAGATGGTAATCAGGCAAGATTTGAGTGATTACACACTTTGGATTTCCCCTGATTGTTCTTGTCAATTTCTATTCCTGTGGGGTTTTAATGAAAACATAATGCAAGTACCTAGTAGAGAGTTAGTCTTTTCTTTGAAAGTGTGAACCCACAGGATCTAACACATACTAAAACTTGCTTTTTTATAAGTAGTTTGGATTGTATAGAAGCATTGAAGGATATAGGGTCTGGAGGACATGAGGACACATAAACAAATGACATTCCCCAAATGGCCACACCATTTTTAGGTTTTCTATCCTAAAGATGTTAGGAACTGGAAACAAAGACCTGTCTACATAAAACTATTCATAATAGTACAATTTATAACAGGAAAAAATGAAAATAACAATGTGTCCAATGATTGTGCAATGGCTAAATAAATTGTAGTACATTAATATGATATTACTACACCACAGGGAATGATGAATTTGGAGAAATCAGAGAAGATATAAGAGGTCACACATAATATGGAGAGAAAGCAGAACCAATAGAATACATACACTAACTTCAACTACATAAAAGGATGTCAAACAGCAGCAAAAGCCCTGCTAAATACATGCTCTTCTTTCTTCTGAATTGGTCACAACTTCTCAAGCCTCCAGGAAATCATTTTAGGACTATATTTTGTAGAACAACTGCAGTGATAAAGGAAGCTTTCTATATGGAGCTCCACACACTAATGTTATCAGAAGTCCAGACCAAAATAAAGACAAACAAACCAGAAAGATGCAATTGTACATACAAATTATTCTCGACTACTTCTTGAGAAAACTTTTGTTTTACTGTCTATAAGATTTTTGTGGTCTTAACAATCATTTTTCTTATTACTGGTTTTGTTTGGGATTTATTTTAGTTTAAGATTTTAATTTATGTGGTTTTATTTATAATATTTTAAATTCATAACATAATATAATTAATAATATTCATAATTCATGAAATTCATAATATAATACTGAAGGAAAATTTAAGTTTCTCAGTTAAAAAAAAGGAATTATTCAGGTGACTGGGGCCTGCTTCTGAATGATCTCCATTCAGCTGCTTCCACCTATATTTGCAAGACCTGCCAGAGGGAATGATCGTTTATAGACAACTTGGGGCAGAACCCAATTTTGGATAATGGAGTTGGCATATCTAGTTTAGTTTATGGAGATACTGGTGTGGGTAGAAAGGCTTGAGAGGCCCTGCCTAAATTAATCCAAATTTTATTCCTTTATGCCTAACTCCAAAAAATGATTTTCCTAGCACCTTGTTCTGAACAAGGTCATACATAGGCCGGAGATTATGCCACATCTGTAAAAGAAAATTTTAATTATGGAATGAAGAAAATATCCTAGTAATAAAAATCAAAATACAGCATGTCAAATTTGCTCATATAAAATATTAAGATAATTCTAGCACAGCAGAAAATAAAACTTATACATACTTTTGGTAATATGCTGAAAAAGTAACATTGCTGTTAGGTTCGTTATCCCAATTCCATTTCAGTATGAAATTATGATCAACAATCTCAACGCTTACATTTTGAGGAGTTTTTAAATTTTTTTCACCTATGAAGGTAAGAAAAAGAAAAAAGATAATTATTTATATTGTCCAAAGAAAGAAAAAACAAATTCTGCTAATATCCAATCCTCCTTCCCCTAAATAATAAATTATATATATATACACACACATACATATACCCCAACAATTCCTTTGGTTCCTAAAGTACAGTCATATTTGAGAAGCAATAAACATTAGATTTCAGTCTAGGAAAGTCCCAGTAGAATCTCACTCAGTGAGCCCTTAAAAAAAATCTTGTTTCAAATGTATTTATCTGTTACTTTAATTTCCAAATATACCTCTCTCTTAGTCACTGAGTCATCACTAGTGTCAAAGATTTTAAAAAGAGAAAAAGGAACATTTCAGTAAAGGAATACATCAACCTTCTAGCATTATGCGCAACACTGAAGACTGACAGTCCTCACTCTGCAAACAGAGAAGGGAAGTTAATTTTATTAATTCTCCTCTGATGCACACTTGGTCACTGTAATTATGTAGCATTATGTTGGGGGTACCTTCTTTCACCTGTCTGGGTGGCTTGCCTTGAGCTGTCTGTCTGAGCTGACATGCAGATACAGTTTTTACCATAGTGAAGGTGTATCAGCAGTCTAGTGTCAGCTTTCTGGAGCAAGCACAATGTTGGGCCTTAAGCAACTTTAAATATTATGTTTTGTCTGGTAAAGCCTGGAAAATTATAGTAAGTAATCCTTAATTGTCACAGTTTTAAAAAGAAGTCAGCTAATATCGCAACCAAGTTTTGGTTTTGTATGTGTATAGATAGAATGCAATGATAGAATGTAATCTCCTTGAGGGATTTGTTCTGTTTTTGTAAGCCCAGTAAAGTATTTGTCATCCAGGTGCTTAATAAACATTGATTGAGCCTGTAGCTAATTACACAGCAGACTCTCAAGGAATGCTGACTATGGCTGACCATATTTGAATAAATTTATCTCACTTACAAACCAAGCTAGGAGATAAAACCCTTCTGAAATGAGAAATAATAAACTATATGTTTGTACTTTAATGGCTTTCCCAAGAAGTCCTGAGTGCCTTCAGGCACTTAATTAGAATCAGACCATAACCTCCTATCATTCTATCTTTCCTAAGGATTTATCCCTAATTCTTCATAGGTTTATAGGTTCTTAACCAGGAAATCCAATCTCTGCATCCCTCAGTACAGTTCCAGGGTATCACCCCTGCCCTCCCCTCACTTTCTTCCCTTTACAATTTTGATACTATAGTTAACAAGTTCAACTCCAAACTGTCCTTTGCCCTCAAATTTCTCATCCTTCACACCTTGCCAAACCCTATCATCTCTCTGCTCACAGTCTGCTGCTGAATGTAACTAAAGGAAATCACCAAACCGAGCTGAGAAGGTCCACTACAAAGGTTATCTAATCTCAACTGAGCCTTCACGTCAGCAAGACAATCCTTCCATTTCTCCTTACATATTTTCCCATCCTAATTATCTACAAAAGCTATTCCAAACCTAATTTTTTTTTCTTTTTGCTTTTTGGAGGGCAATTGGGGTTAAGTGACTTCCAAACCTCTTTTCAAGCCTCCCCCCTCCCCCCCCACTATCTCATCCCCCTTCTCTTTCCGCAAAGGACAACTCATACTTCACTGAGACAATAAATACCATTCCCTGTGAGGCTTTCCTTCTTTACATGTCAAAAAATTCCTGAACATCATTCTCCATTCTCTCTTCCTTTAGTCCTGTCTCTAATGAAGAGATGGCCTCTTCACCAATGCCAACTTTTCTATGAGCACATTTTATCCCATCTCTTCTAGTGTTCCTCTGTCCTCAAAATATTGTCTCTCCCTGAATCTTACCTTCAATCTCTCCATATCTATAGGTTTTACATCCTGCCAACAAACAAGCTCAAGTTTCTTTCATCTTAAAAAAAAGCAACAAACCCCAAACCCTTCACTAGACCCTTTCATCACTTCCAGCTATCACCCTTTCTTTCTCTTCCATTTCCTGGCCAAAATCCTAGAAAAAGCTCTCTATATTTATGGCCTCTACTTCTAACCACATCACTTCCCTGTTCTAAAAACCATAGTGGTGATTACCTCTAGAACAAAATACAAAGTTCTGAGCTTGGCCCTTTAAGGCCCACCACTGTCTGGCTTCCACCACACAATTATTTCATTTTAATTGCTTCTTTTATATCATATTACTCTCTCTGTGTTCTAGCCAATTTGGACCATTCTACAAATTTGACATTCCACCTCCTGCCTTTATACATTTGTATTCAGATACAAGCTAAGTCCTGCTAAACTGGTTCATACACTGTACCTAGTACATATACAACATTCTATTTCCTGTCTCTGGGTCTTTATACATTTTATGTCTTCCATATTTGAAATGCAATATTTCCATGACAACTCTGAAGAAGCTCTTGCTTCTTTTAAAGTTTAGCTTGACTATAGTAATTTTTATTATAGGAATCCTATTTTCATCCCACCCAATTATAGTGGTAAACCACCCAGAAATTACTTTGCAGATATTCTGAGTTTAATTTTCTACACACAAGCTGATTTCCCCCAATAAAATATAAGTTCTTTGAGGGCAAGTTCTATTTAATTTTTTTCTTTGCATCTCTACTGCCTAATTAGTATAATGTCTAGAACACAGTAGGTGTTTAAATAAATGCTTGTTAAAATATAGAAAAAACAATATTAACCCTCAAATGCTCAAAGGCAGATTATCTAATTTACACCACTGACTACTTAACTTGGAGTCTGGAGGGCTGGAATTTGAATCTTCCTCAGACATTCCCCACCTGTGCAACTCTGGGCAAGTCATTTAACCTTTGTGCCTCAGTTCTTTCATCGGCAAAATGGAGATTAATAATAGCACCCACCCCACAGGGTTGTTAGGAAGAACAAATGAGTTAACATACAGATCTCACACTGGTAACTTCAAAGTACTATATAAATGATATTGTTATTTTTATTAAATTAGCATATCTTCTGTGGATTCTCAAGTCATACTTGACCTGTAACCCAACAAGAGCTAGCAGGGAAGGCATCTAGGTAGAAGTTGGTACCATCCTTCACCTAGATCTGGCTCAGTAACCTGGAAAACTTCACTCCCTCTGGTCTGTTGTTTCTCTTCCCTAGGTGTAAGGTATATAGATAACAAATTTATGACAGTAATGATGATGAATTCATCAATAATTCTTTTATGGTAGGGATACTAGCTCTTCTCTTTTGATCTATTGTTTAGTTTTTGCCCGGTTTCATATTAATGGACATTATTATCAATAAAAAATCGTAACTTGTATGTTTTAAGAGACGTCAGAAATAAATGTCATTCAGTCATTAGTGTTGTTAGAATGCCTTCTAATGCAGCTTAAAATGCTTTGAGCAAACAAACAAAAACCCCTTGCTTACTGAAGGTATTTTAATTTAAACATAGGTACATTTAAAAATAAATCATTTGATCTGGAATCTGTGATTTTTAAAGTTCTAAAATTTGATGTTAAAGAATGACTATCTCCAGTAGACCTAACTATTACAGAGCAGGCTTTGTGCTTCAATGAGTCAATTGAGTTCAAACAGTCAATTATTTTTGACAACTTTGACAAAAATAAATTGTATTTTTTTAACTCCCAAATAGGAAACAGTTTTAATAACTCAGGTCTAGTAAATGAATAACAATTAATTTGAAATTAATAATAATGTATAAGTGAACACACAAACTGCTTACAGCCTTTAAGAACCCAGGGTCACTTCCACAAAAATTCTACTCTAATGTTTTATTATGGCAAGAAAGTGACTCTTGAATTCTTAAAGATGATGCCAGCAGAGTATAAGTTCAGACAGGTGTAGAACTTTGGTAGATAAGCTAGAAGAACTTCAAAAGTGTAGTTCTGGCAACATATTGACCTAGCTGTCTGAGAATGAGGAAAAGTATGGAATGCATCATTAAGATCAGGTTGGTTTCTTGAGGATGAGTGCTTTGGTTACATGAAACAAAAGAAAGATACGAAATGGCTCTTAGTACTGCCTATGAAGCCCCATTCAGTTCCTCAATGAGGGTGATGGAGTTTCAGAATAGAGGACTAAGACTTACACAGTTCTTAGATATTCTTTTTTGGAAGGGTGAGGGCAGGGCAATTGGGGTTAAGTGACTTGCCCAAGGTAACACACCTAGTAATTGTTAAGTGTCTGATACCAAATTTGAACTCGGGTCCTCCTGATTCCAGGGCTGGTGCTCTATTCACTGTGCCACCTAGCTGCCCCTTAGATGTTCTTTATATATTAAAAGTTAGTGCTCTAAATTTAATTTGTCTGATAACCAAGAAGTTTATCTACTATTGGAGGAACTGAACCACAAACAATATTAACACTACCTCTATGAGACCAGAATACAAAGAAATTGCTGCCAAAATGGAAAGAAGGCCCCTAAGTTCTTAGAGAAACAAATAAAGGAGTTATTTCATTTTGTGGCCTAGGTTATATACAAGAAATATTTCATGAATCATTTGGCAATCCTGTCTTGTGATGTTTGTGATGAACAAAAACGTGTGACTGCTACCATGGGGCAATTTATGAGCCAATATCTGTTACACAGGATGGTCAAATAAAGAAATTTTTGTGAAGAACCTGATGAGGTTCTCACAATGAAATCAATACATACCTTATATATTGAATTCACTTTAATGGTTACTTCACTGGGTAAGTAGACAAAGGGAAAGATGGTTAAAAAAAATGAAAGAAAATATGGTTTGGGTTAAGAAATGCATTTGTTTTCTAGACTACAAAGAGGCTTCATATCCAAAGGCCAAAACAAGAACCAAGGAATTACGAGAAAAAAAAAGAATTTCCTATTGACAGTGACCACAATAAAGGCCAAAGTAGCCAAGAATCTTTCACAGCCAGCAAACCCTGCATCTACTTAAAGAAAAGAAGGATAAAGGGAAGTCAACAAACATTTATTAAGCATTTTCTATGTACCAAATACTGTACTAAGCAGAAAGACAGTCTTTGCTCTCAAGGGGTTTACATTCTAATGGACCTGAAAAGTGGTGTGTGGGGGGATGAGGGGGGGGGGAAGAAAATAGTAGAAGAGGGAGGAAGGGAACAAGATTTTGAAATCTGGAAGCTAGTAATAGGGAAGATCAAGGCATAAAACAAAGGCACCAGGAGTAATTCACTAATTAGAGGAGGAGGTGGACCTTAGAGAGGTATATTTCAGTTTGAGAAGGATGCAAGGACAGTTGGATGTTCCAGGGTGAGGATATCCTAACAACTGAGGGAAGTTCCAACAACTCTTATTTATAAGAAGCTTACATTATAGGAGAGACAAGTACATATATAAATATGTGCAACATAAAGTTAAATACATGGTACTTTGGAGGAAGGACACTATCAGGGGAATCAGAAAAGATTCACACAGAATATGGCACATGACTTGTGCCTTTAAAAAAAAACAGACAGGGAATTGGGTTCTGGGTCACAACATTAAGAAGATTGAGGATCAGACACTTTCTGTAATCCTCATGATCTCTCAAGCCTTTCAACAAAAAAGAAGTTATGTTCATGAGATAAAATAATTTCAGCTGTCTCCAACTGGCACTTGGTAAGGAAAGGTTGGCTCTCAGACAGATTAGAGCTGGGTATACAGATCTGGAAATCCTCCTCATAAAGATAATTGAGCCCATGGAAGTTGATGAGATCACAAAGTAAGATAATACTGAGAGAAAAGAGAAGGTGGTCCAGGAGAGAGCCTTGAAGGACAGTCAGGGTTGGCAGGCAACTAGGAATGGAAACTGGTAAGGAACAGTGATACAGATTTGAGGAGATCCAAAAGAAAGCAGTCTCTCAAAAACCTAGAGCTATCAGGAAAGGATGAAGTATGGTTAACAATGTCAAATGCTGCAGAGAGGTCAAGAAGGATGAGAATTGAAAAAATGTGACATTTAAGAGATCATTTGGTGAGATTTGCCTTGGGAAAGTTAAAAGGGATAAGACTGCTCTGGTTAGGCAAACAGAATGGCAATGCTCTGTGACATGAGACCTTATTCAGAGAACTGAGGAACAAAGGGAACTGGGACAAAATGGCAGCATGCATGGCATTAGTTATGGTTTTTTTTTAAAGCAATAAAATGATTTTTAAAATATGCTTCAATCTGTACTGAGTCCATAGTTCTCTATCTGGAGGCAGACAGTATTTTTCATAATGAAACTGTGAAATTTTTCATCTTTGAAATTGTCGTGGGGCATTATATAAATCAGAGTTATTAAATCTTTCACAGTTGATTATCTTACTGTGTAAATACTGTAAATACTGTTACTAGCTCAACTGCTCACCTAGTTCTATTGACTTTACTTTACATCAGTTCATATAAGTCTACCCGGGTTTGTCTGAAATCATTCCATTCATCATTTCTTAAAGTATAATATTATTTCATCACATTCATATACCATAACTTGTTCAGCCATTCCCCAACTGATGGGCACCTCCTCTTGTTTCCAATTCTTTGCTATCACAAAAAAAGAGCTGCTACAAATATTTTTGCAATATGGGTCCTTTTCCTTTCTTTTATTTATTAGGGTTACAGATCTAGTAGCAGTATTGCTAGGTCAAAGGGTATGCATAGTTTAATAGCTCTTTGGGCATAGTTCCAAATCGCTTTCTAGAATGGTTGAATTAGTTTACAACTCTACTAACTGTGTGTTTCTGTGCCCGTTTTCCCTTATCCCCTCCATAATCTGTCATTTTAGTTAATCTGATGAGTGCGAGGTGGTACCTCAGAATTGTTTTAATGTGCATTTCCCTATTAGTAATTTAAAGCTTTTTTTTTTTTCTACACAACTATTGCTAGCTTGGATTTCTTTCTCCAAAAACTTCATGGCCATATCCTTTGACCATTTATCATCTGAGGAATGGCTTTTATTTTTATAAATTTGACTTAGCTCCCTACATATTTTAGGAATGAGATCTTTACCAGAGAAACTTGCTACAAAGATTAACCCCCAGTTGCCTGCTTCTCTTCTAATTTTAGCTGCACTGGTTTTGTTTGTATAAAACTTTTTAGTTTTACATAATTAGAATTATCCATTTTATCTCCTGTGAACCTCTCTATCTCTTGTTTGGTCCTGAACTCTTTCCCTACCCTTATGTCTGCCAGGTAATTTCTTCCATGCTCCATTAATATGTGAATGATATCACCTTTTAAGTCTAAATTATGTATCCATTTTTAGCTTATCTTGGCATACGGTATGAAATGTTGATCTACGCCCGTTTCCTGACAGTCTATTTTTCTTTCCCCCCCATTGTTTCATTTGATATTCCTGACCTTTTGATTCTCCAGATTAATTTTGTTATTATTTTTTCTAGCTCTATAAAGAAATCTTTCGGTAGTATTATTGGTATGGCACTGAATAAGTAAATTAATTTAGATAGTACTGTTATTTTTATTATATAGGCTTGGACTATTCATGAGAAATGAATATTTTTTCATATTTGTGTGGACTGTTTTGTAATTGTGTTCTTATAATTCCTCTGTGTGTCTTGAAAAGGAGATTTTCTAGTATTTAATATTGTTTATAGTTAATTTTAAATGGAATTTCTCTATTCCTTCCTGCTGGGTTCTGTTGGTAATAAAAAGAAAAGCAGGGGTGGCCAGGTAGCTCAGCGAGTAAGAGCACCGGCTCCAGTGTCGGGATGACTGGGGATCGAGTCCCGGCTCAGACACTTAGCACCCACCCAGAAACACCTGGCCGTGTAACCTTGAGCAAGTTACTTAACCCCGATTGCTTAGGGGTGGCCAGGTGGCTCAGCAAGTAAGAGCACCGGCCCCAGTGTCGGGATGTAGCAGCAAGCACCCCAGCGTCCCCAGGGTCGTTGCCATCACAGGTTCTTGGATCTGCTTTGTTAAAGGAAAGCAACTCAAAATGGGTTAACAAGCTTACTTTAATCAGTCAAACATATATTGTTTACCTAGTTCAGGGGAAAAAGGTCAGCACCCCGAACTTCAGAGTATACAGGTAGAATTATCAAGACAGCGAAACAGATCAAGTAGACAGATTTCCAAACTGTCCAACCATTACATCCATACCAAATCAACATCTGGGTTTTTCAAAGTGGGGGGGAGCCTCTCAACAATGGCTTCCCAGAGTCTCATCTGATCAAATCACAGAACACTTCTCAAAGTGAGCCCCAAAACAAAGCCTCAAATCAGGGTTTATATAGCCTGCTCCTGGCTCAGAGAATGTAACAACCTTCTGGACCCCCTGGCCAATCAAAAAGTATCTACTGAAAAACAAGCCTCCTACCCCAGGCTCCAGGTGCACTTTAGCCTAGGGGCAGGGAAGATCTTAAAAATTTACATTCCCATTACAAGGGATGACCTGGGGATCAAATCTGGGCTCAGATACTCAGCACCACACCCAGAAATAACTGGCCGTGTAACCTTGAGCAAGTTACTTAACCCCATTGCTTTAAAAAAAAAGAAAAGAAAAGCAAACGATTGGTTTCGGTTTATTTTATACCTTGCAAATTAGTTGAAGTTGTTATTTTGATTAGTTTTTTTAGTTAATATAGCTAGAGTTCTCTAATATTATCTGCCAAAAAGTAATATTTTTGTTTTTCAGTGCCTATGCTTATTCCTTTTATTTATTTTTCTTGTCTTATTGCTATAGCTAGCACTCCTAATATAATACTGAATAATAATGTTGATAATAGATACCCTTGCTTCACCTCTAATCTTCCTAGAAAGGCTTCTAAGTTTATCTCCATTACAGATAATACTTAGTTTTAGATGTTACTAAACTACTAATTCTATTTATTTCTATGCTTTCTAGTGTTTTTTTTTAAAGGAGTGGTATATTTCATCAAAATCTTTTTCTATATCTGCTGAAATAATCATATGATTTTTATTGTTTTTGTTATTGATATTATAGTTTTTCTAATATTGAACCAGCCCAACATTTCTTGTATATCCTTGTATGCCATCTAGCATGGTCATACTTTATGATCTTTGTGATATATTGTTGTTAACTCCTTGCTAGTATTTAATTTCAAATTTCTCCATCAAAATTCATTAGCAAAATTAGTCTAGTTTCCTTTCTCTGTTTTGGCTCTCCTTGGTTTAGGTATCAAGACCATATTTATTTCATAAAAGGAATTTGGTAAGAATCCTTCTTTACCTATTTTCCCCAATAGTTTACATAGTATTAGAATTCTTTAAATGTTTGGTAGAATTCACTTGTAACTTCATCTAGTCCTAGGTTCCTCCCCATTCACCCTTAAGGAGCTCATTGATGTCTTGTTCAATTTCTTTGACTAAGATAGGCTTACTTAAATATTCTATTTCTTGTTCTCTTAACCTGGGCAATTTATATTTTTGTAAGTATCCATTATCAGTTTTATTGGAATACAGTTGGACCAAATAGGTTCTAACTGCTTTGATTTCATCTTCCTTAGTTATGAATTCACCCTTTTCATTTCTGATACTGGTAATTTGCTTTTTTTCTTTCATTCTTTAAATTAACCAACAGTTTGTCTATTTTATTTTTTTCTTTCAAAAATCAGCTCCTAATTTTATTAGTTCCACAGGTTTTTTTTTTAAACTTTCAATTTCATTAATTTCTCCTTTGATTTTCAAGATTTCTCTTTTGGCATTTAATTAAGCGTTTTAAAATAGCTGATTTTTGAAAAGTATTTTTAAAAATTACACACCAAATTTGTTGATCTGTTTTCTCTTTTATTGATGTAAACATTTATTTTTTTTTTTTAAAGCAATTGGGGTTAAGTAACTTGCTCAAGGTTACACGGCCAGTTACTATTTCTGGGTGTGGTGCTGAGTCTCTGAGCCCGGATTTGATCCAGGTCATCCTGACACTGGAGCCGGTGCTCTTACTCGCTGAGCCACCTGGCCGCCCCTAAGCAATTGGGGTTAAGTAACTTGCTCAAGGTTACACGGCCAGGTGTTTCTGGGTGGATGCTAAGTGTCTGAGCCCGGGATTCAATCTCCAGGTCTTCTCAACACTGGAGCTGGTGCTCTTACTCGCTGTGCTACCTGGCCGCCCCTTGATGTAAACATTTAGAGATAAAATTTTCCCTTATGTATTGATGTGGCTGCATCTCACAATTTTTTGTATGTTTTTTTCATTGTTGTCATTACCCTTAATGAAATTATTGGTTGTTTCTATTATTTGTTCTCTGACTCTTTCTTTAGGATTCTTTTAGGATTAAGTTATTTTAGTTTCCAATTAATTTTTAACCTATGTTTCAAAGGTTATTTATTGAATGTAATTTTTATTGCATTATGGTAAAAATATGCATTCATATTTCTGCATTTGTTTGTGGGGTCTTGATTCTTTATTACATGTCAATTTTTTTGTGATGGTGCTAGACACAGCAGAGAATAGGTATATTCCTTTCTATTCTCATTTGATATTCTCCAGAGAGCAATCATATCTAACTTTTCTAAAGTTCTAGACATTTCTTTAAGTTCTTTGTTCCTTATTTATGGTTAGATTTATCTAGGTCTGAGAGGGGTAAAGTGAAGCCCCCACACCAGTATAATTTTATTGAATATTTCTTCTTGTAATTCTGAAGTGCTGGCTCTCCCCTGGTTTCAGTTTCTTGCCCTAGTTTATTCCACTCAGGTTTATGTATTGGGCTAAAGGTTAGAATTGTGGCTTCTGAACTCAGAGTCATATAGCTAAACTATATTTCTGGAACTTGCTCCTTGCATCTTACACAGATGGAACCCCTGCTCGCTCAAATGACTTTTCTCCTCCCTGGAATGGTGACCTATGACTTGGTAATGGGCAAAAGATTTGCCAGATGGCCACCATTCCTGCTCCCAATGCTGGTATTGGGATCCTCTGAGATCTCTTTCTGCACAAATGCTTCCCTTTCTGTCCCAGAGTACTGGAATATTCCCTGCTGTTGCTGTCACTACTTACGGCTTCTGCAGCCACTGTTACTGTCTCTGCTACTACTCTGTTCTCTTAGCCAGTTCCTTCCCCATTGTCTTTAGACTCCTCCATCTATCTTCTTAAGCTATCCAGGGCTGGAAAAATGACCCACTTTGACATTTTCTTGACTTTTACAATTAGTAATTGGTCTGGCATGTTTTCTAGGTTCTTGTGGAGGAGCTAAGGCAAAAATGCTACCTCTTACTCCATGATCTTTTTTCTGTCCCTCAAAGTAATAACATTCAAAAACAACATTATCTCCATACAAGCAAAACATATTGATCCCGAAGACATGATATAGATAACTTAAGGATAATATGTCTCCCAGAAGAACACAAATCAAAATCCTGAACACCATAATGTAAGAAATAATACAAGAATACTGCCTGGAATTTCTGAACACTGAAAACAAAGTGATAATTGAAAGCATCTACAAATCCCATCAACGTCTCCCCCCTCCCTCCCCCGCCCCCAATCAACAACAATAACTACAACTACATGCTGGAAATTTGAAGACACAACAGTGGTTAAATTTAACAATTCCAATGACAACAAATATTGCAAGTGACCAGGGGAAAGACCTTCAAATATAAAGGAAAAGGAAATTCTACTATCAGAGAACTATTCTGCACCCACAAAAAGGTTAGCAAAAGTGAAAATGTAGAACTGAAAAAAATTGCTGGAGAAATTAGAACTAAAAGACTTATAATATATCCTAAATGGGTCTGAAAAAGAATATACATATTTCTCAACACCACAGAAAACTTTTACAAAAACTGATCCCATATTAGGTCAGAGAGATTGAAAAGAAATGTAAAGGGCAGAAATAGTAAACATATTCTTTCTAGATCCTAACACAATAAAAATAGTAATAGATCAGGGAGCACAAAAAAGAAAGACACAGACACAAATGGAGACAATCATGAAGTCCTACATATTGAGTCAAAAAAAATCATAGGAACAACTAATAACTAGGTGAAATAAAAGAAACAAGATGAACTATGAAACAGAAAATTTCTGGGATGCAGCTAAAACATTTTTTTGGGAAAAGATATCTACATGAATAAAATAGAAGAAAGGATTAATGAAATTAATTAATAAAATTAGACAACAAATAAAACTAAAATAAGCTCAAAAGAAGAGATATTAAAAATGAAAGGAGGAAAAAACTGGAAACAAAAAACTCCTACAGAAATGATCAATAAAACTAAAAGTTGGCTCTTTGAAAATACTGACATTAAGAATCTTTTAGTTGACCTGATTAAAAGGAAAAGTCAGTAGAAAAGCAAATCAACAAACTAGAAAATGAACAAATAAAATCACAACTCTAGAAGAAAAAAAAAGAATTATTAGAACTTATGCAATTATATGCTAACAAAACTGAAAACACAAAAGAAATAGAGGGAAATCTTAAAAAATATAAAATGCTTAAATTAGCAGAAGACCAAATAAAAATTCTAAATAATTCAATCCCAGTAAAAGAAACAGAACTAGCTTTAAAGGAGTTATGGTTTGTCCTTCATTCTGGAAGAAGATCAAGACAATCAGGGAGATGATGACATGACTTGTAAGTGACTTTGATTTGAGTGAGGGAGGGCTGTGCATTCACCAGCCTCACTTTCTACTCCAGAGCCATCTGGGTCCAATGGCCAGATATTCATTAGGATGACTGGACATGCCCCAGAATGAGCTAAAGTTTTTAAATTTTCACTTTGCGTGAGGCAATACCCATTCAGTGAATAGTCCTCTTTAAGAAGTAAATCAAGGGATGGCCCCCTTAAAAAAAAAATTTAAACTGAGAGGTAAAGACCCTGTGGGCCAAAAAAGAACCAGTCGCTATTTACTTTCACTCTGAGCCAGGAAGGCCCCCAAAATACAATAGGTCCCTGCCCAAGCAACACTTATTAAATTCTGTTTCATTAAATTTTAAATAAAATCCTGCCAAACAGACTACAGTGATTCATTTAAGAAACCAGTCATCATATCCAGCTGGATTTATACCAGAGATACAAGGATGGTTCAATTTTAAGAAAACAATAACATAGTTAATCATATAGGGGCAGCTAGGTGGTGCAGTGAATAGAGCACCAGCCCTGGAGTCAGGAGAACCTGAGTTCAAATTCGATCTCAGACACTTAACACAAAATAGCTGTGTGACCTTGGGCAAGTCACTTAAAAAGAAAAGCATCCAAAACCATATATAGTTATCTTAATAACATAAAAAGAGCTTTTGACAAATTACAATTATGTTTTTTAAAACCCTACAAAATATAGGCACAGACAGAACTTTGATTATAAAAATATCTATCTAAAACTAAAAGCAAATATCATATGTACAAAGGATACACTACAAGCTTTCCCAAAAAACCCCACAGGAGTAAAGCAAGGATGATTATCTGACATAGTTTTGGAAATACTAGTAATAATAATAAAAACAAGACAAGAAAAAGAAATTGAAGGCACAAAGGTAAAGAAGAGATAAAACTATCCCTATTAGTTGAAGACACAATGATTTACTCAGAAAAATTCTAGGGTATCAGCAGACTGAGACAAGAGCTTCAGCAAAATTGAAAGCTACAAAATATAACTTCAAAAATTAACTGCATTTCTATATAATAACAATAAAATCTAAGCTGCAGTAAAAGAAAGGGAAATCTCATTAGAAATAGCTATAAAATGTATAAAATATCTGAGGATACATACTTGTATAGAATCGACTGCAAAGTATTCCTTAAAGAAATAAAGAACTACTTAAAATCCTGGAAGAATATATTTAGTGCTTGTGGTCGACCTGTTCTAATTTAATAAAAATAACCATTACCATCAAAGTTAATTTAAAATTTTAATGCTGTACCAATCAAATTATCAAAGAGATACTTTATCGACCTTGATAAAATAATAATAAAATCCATTTGGAAAAATAAAAGATTTAGAATATACAGGAAAATAATGAAAAGAAATAGGCATAAAGAGAGAACAGTACTTTTAGACCTCAAACTATATTATAAAGAAGCAGTCATCAAACTGAATGGTATTGGTCAAAAAAACAGATAGAGGTCAATTAAACAGACTAGAAACAGGGCAGAATCAGAAACAATAGAACGCAGTACCTCATGTTCTATAAACCCCAAGTCATGAATTACTTAGAAAAGAACTCCCTATTTTTGATAAAAACTGTTGGAAAAAAACTGGAAGACAGTCTAGCAGAAGTTAGGCTTAGATCAGCACACCATATTCCATAATCCATTCTAAGTGGATATATGACCTTACATTAAAGATCATACTGTAAAAATATTAGAAGAGAAAAAGATTTTATTTAATTCATGACAATGGGTAGCGGTATTCCTATACAAACAATGGATAAAAAGTAATTACAAAACATAAAATATTAAATGAAACTGAAAAGCTGTGCAAACTAAATTACAGGATCTAATATAATAAGGAAAGTAGTCAAATGGTGAAAAAAATCTTTATATCAAATTTCTCAGATAAGAGTTTGGCATCCAACATATAGAAAATAATCCAAAAGTCTTAAGGTAGTTTTAAACTTTAATATCTTCTAAAGTATAAATGCTATAAACATATACAAATCATTAGAAAGTTTAATTATTTAAATTTTCTTAATTTTTGTAATAAGAATGTAAATTTTGAAGATCTTCCCTGCCCCCAGGCTAATGTGCACCTGAAGCCTGGGGTGGGAGGCTTGTTTTTCAGTAGATACAATGTAATAAGAATGTAAATTTTAAAGATCTTCCCTGCCCCTAGGCTAATGTGCACCTGAAGCCTGGGGTGGGAGGCTTGTTTTTCAGTAGATACTTCTTGATTGGCCAGTGAGTCAATAAGGTTGTTACATTCTCTGAGCCAGGAGAAGGCTATATAAGCCCTGATGTGTAGCTTTGTTTTGGGACTCACTTTGAGAAGTATTCTGTGATTTGGTCTGAATTCTGGGAAGCCTTGTTGAGAGTCCCCCAGCTTTGAAAAACCCAGAATGTGGAAACCCAGATGTTGACTGGGTATGGATGTAATGGTTGGACAATTTGGAAATCTGTCTACTTGATCTGTTAATGTCTTGATAATTCTGTCTGTATATTTTGAAGTTTGGGGTGCTGACCTTTTTCCCCTGAACAAGGTAAATGATATATGGCTGACTGATTAAAGTAAGCTTGTTAACCCATTTTGAGTTGCTTTCCTTTAACAAAGCAGATCCAAGAACCTGTGTGAGCAGGCACCTTGGGGACACTGGGGTGCTTGCTGCTACAATTTTCGATAAATTTTTTTTGGCTCTTTTTTTTTTTTAGAAGGGGAAGGTAGGGCAATTGGGGTTAAGAGATTTCCCCAAGGTCACAGGGCTAGTTTTTGTGTTAAGTGACTGAGGCCGAATTTGAACTCAGGTCCCCCTGACTCCAGGGCTGGTGCTCTATTCACTGCGCCACTTAGCCACCCCCTAAAATTTTAATTTAATTTAATTTTTTGCTTTTTGGAGGGCAATTGGGGTTAAGTAACTTGCCCAAAGTCACACGGCTAGGTTGTGTGTGTGAGCGTGTGTGTGTATATATGTGTTAAATGTCTGAGGCCGGATCAGAACTCAGGTCCTCCTGACTCCGCCGGGGCCAGCACTCTACTCACTGTGCCACCTAGTTAGCCCTAAAATTTTAATTTTTAACAAGATGGAGTATCCAGTTATTATGTATTGCATATGTGACAATTTCTGGAGAACAAATTCTCTTACCTGAATGGAGGTCTTCTTGAACAGCTACCTTGGTGACCTGATCTACTCTATTGGAATTTGTCTTGTGATATCATGTCAAAACTGTTATGTATGCATCAAAACCTTGTTCTTTTGATAAAGGAAGTACTACAAATGCAATCTTTCAGTCACTGAGCAAGTCACTAATGCAAGTTTTTACACAGTTTGAAAGTGCACTAGAGTGGCATATAACATAGTAGTTATGCTGGATTTTATTAAGAAACACTGATTTTTTAAAAAACTTAGATAATCTTTAAAATGTTTCTTGCAAGGCTATAGCTTTTAAACTTCTGACATTATTAAAACTGCATTAATGAACTTTTCTGACACACTGTATAAGATCAAAAGCCATTTCCCAATAGTGGTCAAATAGCTCTAAAAAAGATAATTGCAAACTATTAACCATATAAAAAACTGTCTAAATCATCATCAAAGAAATGCAAATCAAAACAATTCTGAGGTTTCATCTCACACCCTGCAAATTGGCAAAGATAAGAAAAGGTGGGAATAGTTCATGTTGGGGTGAATATACTTTTATGAGAACAGATTAAATTTTATCTTCTCATATATTTTCAAATGTTAGTATCTTCTGAAGCCTTATAGTGTTTACTAATATTTTCATGTCATCTATTTTATCAACTAGTAGCTTTTCTATGTAGTGGCCAAGTAAACCTTAGCTAAGACTATGTGTTACTTAATTTCAATTATCTATAAATTTAAGTGCCCTACAATGTGCTTCCAGAGTTTCAAAGTGTAAAATTCTCCCGAACCTGCTCCCTATGATTGAGGGCCTCAAAGGCTCCTTCTTTATCAATCAAGAGGACATTTAAAGGAAATCCACAAGATGTTCTTTTCTCATCCTCCACTTCCATATATCCAAATAGCAGAACATTGATGGGGTGATTTTTTCAGAGTGGAACTATGTCTAATGAGATTTAGCAGGACAGCTGAGGCAGTATACACCATTGATGAAACAGGTCCATCTGTGAACCATTCACATCTTGTCTCCGACTCCCCTGACAGACTACTAATTCTAGCCTTAGAGCTCTTGGCACTATCCTATGAATTAACTGTCCACCCTTCATGGCATAAACAGCCCTTAACAAATGCTTGTCAGCTTTCAAGTGCAGCTGCAGTTTTCTTGACTTCTTTCTTCCACTGTGGTTTCCATCTCTCCTATTTTTGTTTCTGAACTCTTTATGAGACCCTTTTCCATCTACTTAATGCACCACTATTAGTCCAACCTAAATTCTCATTAATAGCTCCTCCACTGAATGATAACTGACCTGTATTGGACTCAAATATCTCTTACACTGTTCCTGCTGCTCATTGCAAGTTGTGCAACAAATAAAGCATCTGAAATACCTACTTCTCAGGCTCTGTCCTTGCTAGTCAGCCCTAGTACACCTAATTTGCTGGTATGACACTAACCCTAGGTTATTTTTTTTACTTTAAAAATATATCATTTTAGGGGTGTCCAGGTAGCACAGCGAGTAAGAGCACCAGCTCCAGTGTTGAGAAGACCTGGAGATCGAATCCCGGGGCTCAGACACTTAGCATCCACCCAGAAACACCTGGCCGTGTAACCTTGAGCAAGTTACTTAACCCCAATTGCTTAGGGGTGGCCAGGTGGCTCAGCAAGTAAGAGCACCCGCTCCAGTGTCGGGATGACCTGGATCAAATCAGGGCTCAGATACTCAGCACCACACCCAGAAATAATAACTGGCTGTGTAACATTGAGCAAGTTACTTAACCCCAATTGCTTTAAAAAAAAGAAAAAAAATATATATCATTTTATTTGTTGTAATAAGAATGTAAATTTTAAAGATCTTCCCTGCCCCTAGGCTAATGTGCACCTGAAGCCTGGGGTGGGGGAGGCTTGTTTTTCAGTAGAATACTTCTTGATTGGCCAGTGGGTCAATTAAGGTTGTTACATTCTCTGAGCCAGGAGAAGGCTATATAAGCCCTGATGTGTAGCTTTGTTTTGGGACTCACTTTGAGAAGTATTCTGTGATTTGATCTGAATTCTGGGAAGCCGTTGTTGAGAGTCCCCCGGCTTTGAAAAACCCAGAATGTGGAAACCCAGATGTTGACTGGGTATGGATGTAATGGTTGGGCAGTTTGGAAATCTGTCTACTTGATGTTTCTGTCTTGATAATTATGCCTGTATACTTTGAGATTCAGGGTGCTGACCTTTTCTCCTGAATAAGGTAAACGATATATGTCTGACTGATTAAAGTAAGCTTGCTAACCCATTTTGAGTTGCTTTCCTTTAGCAAAGCAGATCCAAGAACCTGTATGAGCAGCCACCCTGGGAACGCTGGGGTGCTTGCTGCTACAAAATGGCGTCACGAACAGGATCTGCAGAGTAAAAGGAAAGTATGGGGTCTGGGATAATTATTTGTTTCTCAGTTGTGGTAGCTGTGATTCTGTGGAGCCGTGGAGCAGGAGAGAAGAATGGCCTGCATGCGGACTTGCTGAGCTGAGAGCAGGAATGGTGAGCTGCCTGCATCGGGACCTGGGCAGAAGCCAGGAGCGGCTGCTGCCTTCGGGAGGAGAAGGAGCCCAGGAGTTCGGAATTCAGCCACAGGAAAAGATAAGAACTGAGCAGCAAAGCAGGGGCACTGAGTGTGTTTCCTGGCTGCATCCCACAGTTTGGGACCCAGGGGGAGGATGGACTTGTGACTATGGTGGGTGGGATGAAGTGCCTTGGATCCCCAGGGACCCCACCTTGTTGGTTTTGTTGCCCAGCCCCCTCTCTGTGCTTGGAAGCTGGGGCTGGAGCTGTGTGAGGGGAAGGACACTCCCCTCCCCCCAGAACTTTATTTGAACTCTTGTTTTGAACTGAAGTGATAATGCTTTGTACTTTGTGTTTGTTTAAGGGCCAGTGGCCACTTTGGTAAATATAGTTCTGTACTTTGAAAATGTGACCTAAGAGATGTTTAATGCTAATTCAAAAGTAAATTGTCTATGCTATGGGCATGAAAGATCTTGGGGCCGAATGTAATAAGAATGTAAATTTTAAAGATCTTCCCTGCCCCTAGGCTAA
>NW_027187374.1:7348456-7422444 GCF_028583685.1 Petaurus breviceps papuanus | reverse complement strand
CCTGAATAAGGTAAACGATATATGTCTGACTGATTAAAGTAAGCTTGTTAACCCATTTTGAGTTGCTTTCCTTTAGCAAAGCAGATCCAAGAACCTGTATGAGCAGCCACCCTGGGAACGCTGGGGTGCTTGCTGCTACATTTGTACACTTTAAAAATTGTACATTGAAACTTATAATATATTACAAAATTATATTATATAAATTATATATAATATAATTATATAATATATAATTATATTATATATAAGTTATATAAAAGCTATTTATCTATTTAAGAGCTGCCAGGGAAAAGGGAGGGGGTTACCTTTTTTGGTTGATCATTAGGAAGAGTTAGATGAATAAACAAAAACACAATATTTTTTTTTAATTAAGGAATTTTTGGAGGCGGCTAGATGATGCAGTGAATAGAGCACCAGCCCTGGAGTCAGGAGGACTTAAGTTCAAATCTGGCCTCAGACACTTAACACAAAACTAGCTGTGTGACCTTGGGCAAGTCACTTAACCCCAAATACCCTACCTTCCCCCCTCCCCCCCCCCCCCCCCAATTAAGGAACTTTTTCCAGGTACAAATTTTATAAATACAAACACATGCAAATTTCTCTGAATACTAAATAAGTACATACCTAATAAACTTATACCTAAAAAACCTAAAAAGCACTGGCACTGTGCTTTTATTAATATGCAAAAAAATGTGCTCATTCGTGTAGTGTTCAAAGGATGTGCTCATAACATAAAATCCATAAACCGATTCTTAATCATTTACAGTTTCTAAACTGTGCTAAAATAGATTTCATTTATATTGGTTAAAATCCCCTACAATGCTACAGAGTTTAGAAAAAGTAAAAGATTAAAAAAACAAGTCAAAGGTATAGAAAATAAATTATTTTTCTAAGATACTTGGACACATAATCTTTTAAATATGTAAAAACTTTTGTAAACCAGTACTGTATCTAACGCAATGTTATTAATTTTCTGTAATACCAAGTACCACAATGCCATTGAAACATCATTACTGAATTTCGAAGTATTATCCACCACCTTGCCCCTTTTTAGAATAATGAAGAAATTTATTTTGGTTAAATCGCAGTTGACTGTCACAAATAATTATACTTTTATGTTGTCAAAATGTATTTGTCAGCTCAAAAATGCCCGTTACAAATGTGAAACATTATTACCACTACCCAGAACCAGGATGCTGAAAGTGTCCAGCCCTCCCCAAACTCCCAAGAAAATATCATGCTCTTCCCATCAAACAAAATAACTTCAGAGAAAGTTTCCTAACCTGACTTCTTCCTCCAAAGGCATTCATCTCCTGACTCTCGGCATTTTCATTAGTTGCTCTCCCTCAAGCATGGAATGCTCTTTCCTGATCTCTGCCTCCCCCAGGCTTCCCTGGTTTTCTCCAGGTCCAAGCTAAAATCCTTCTACTGGAAACCTGCCTTTCTCATTTCCTTCTGTTGACAAATCTCCAGTTTATCCTACATATACTTTGCACGTAGTTGTTTCCATGTTGTCTCCCTATCTCATCCCACTGAAACTTGAGCTCCTGAAGGGCATGGACTTGTCCTTTGACTCTTTTTGTACCCCAGAGCTTGGGACAATGCCTGTGGCATATAGCAGACGCTTCACAAATGCTAGTTGGCTGACAGCCGGCTAACATTAAGCAGCAGTGTGAGCCTAGGTAAATAACTTAACCTCTCTGTTCCTCAGACTACCACAGAAAGTTAGCCAATTCTTTCTTCCAGCGCGTCTTTCACTGGGAAGAAGGCTCAACCACAGCCCAGAAGGTTGGGGGCGGAGGGCGGGAGGGCTTGGTCTAGCCTGGGAGAGGGGGGGTAGAGGGGAGGGTGGATGCGAGGAGGTGCCGGCCATTGCAGAACCGCCCGACTCCCCTCCACCCGTGGGGTGTCCCCTCTCCCACTTCCCCCCTCACCACCTACACCATCGCCCTCCGCTACACCCTTCACCTCGGGACGCCCTCCCCTCGGGGAGCCTTACCCGCTGCTCTGAGGAAGCGCCACAACTCCCCGGAGGCGACCAGCAGCACCAGGACCGCAGCAGGGGTGAAGGAGAGCATGGTCCTGGCCGGTGGCAAAGTCGCCACCGCTCTCGGGGTTACATCCTCGGATGAGAACGGTCCTGGAGAGGCGTGCCGGGCCGGGGGCCTCATAAACTGCGGCAGAACGCCGACGGCTCCGCCCTTTTGCGCCAGCGCCCAGTGGGGGCAGGAACTAGTAAGCCCGCGGCCAGCGGAGCTGGAGAGGCTGAGGGGGGCGGGGGAGCAAAAACCCCCCTTCCCTCCCCGTCTCCCCCACCCTCCCGCTCAAGAGCTTCCTCTTTCTGCCACGTGATTGCCCTCTCCCCCCCTCCCCCACCACGCTTTCCTGGAAGACTGGGTGCGCATACCCGACAGTGGCTTCTGTGCCTGTGCTTGCAAGTGCACCCTCGTCGTTGTCTCCTCTGTCTCTGTCTCTGTCTCACACAGAATTTGGTTCTCCTTCTGTCTCCCCTTTCCCCTCTCTTCTCCCTCTCCCTTATCTTTTTCATACCCCCCCCCCCCGCCCCATTTCTCATTTCGCATGCTTCCCTTTCGCTGCTTGTGGTTCCACAGTTGAATTGGCTTTTTCTTGGGGGAAGGGAGGTTTCTGGGTTTTTAGGGAGCTAGTGGGGCGGGAATTGTGGAAGATAATATTTCGAAATAATAGTGATAGCTGTGTCGAGAAGGAAAGGGACAAAGAATCCGGAGAATGTTTGTAGTTGTGTAGTAAGTAGGAAGGGGAAGAGCTGCATAAGCATTAAAGCAGAGATTTATTTTGTTTGAATCTAATATTTTTTTTTTAGCGGCTACATTTTATTGTTTCAACTAACAAGCACTTTCCCCCGTGTCCTCTCCTTCCCCCAGTGAGCTTTGAATTTTAAAGTGTTCTCGAGTTTAATACATTAATTCTTATTTTGAAAAAGTGGGTTTAATTTGCTTCTTTGGGCAGGAAGAGTCACATTTCCAAGTTTTTAAAACCTTATTTCCTACCCCCTCCCCCCCCTTTTCTAGTTTGCAAGAAGACTGGCTCTTTGTGCAGCAGAGATCCTACTATTCCATGAACAATCTTTTAGCAGTGAGGGCATGGAATCATTAGTAGTAGCCATTTTGTCAGGCTGCAGAGTATGTCCAGTTTGATTTATGCATCCTGAAATTCCTTTCTTCAACAGATAATCTTTTGTCATTCCATCCTTCACTTAAACTCTCTGGCCCCTAACCCTGTTCTTCATCCCCTCACCTCCACTCCTCCTCCTCTCAGTTCTTTGTGGAGGGAATGTGCCTTGGAATTTACAAAAGTAATAGCTAGCATTAACTAGCTGTGAAGGGTCCTTATTTGGAAGGTGTGAAATACTTTGAGCCAGAAGATGAAATAGATGATTCTATACAAAAAAAAGTGTATTGGCATTAGTTGAGAGAATTAGACACACCAATGGGTTTATGTGGTAAGTTCTTTTCTATTTTCACTTCTTTGCCCTCTGGTTCTAATAGATCTGGGAAGGTTTGATTTATTAAATTAAGGCATATAAGATATTTTTTGGCTGTGGTTTTGAGGTAGTTTGATTTTCTTAAATTATCTCGACTAGTTTTCTATATGAGTTGTTTCTGATAAACAGTGTTTTACATTTTCTTCCCTCCTACCCCCATTAACAGGATGTTTTTATTTATTTTTAATTTTTTCACCAGTTACATGTAGAAACAAAATTTTTTTTTGGAGGGGAGAAAGCAGGGCAATTGGGGTAAGTGACTTGCCCAAGGTCACACGGCTAGTAAGTGTTAAGTGTCTGAGGCTGGATTTGAACTTATGTCCTCCTAATTCCAGGGCTGGGTACACCCCCCAGCCACTGGTAAAAACTATTTTTAATGTTGGTTTTTAAAACTTTGAGTTCCAAATTCTCTCTCTTTCTCCCTCCCCACCCCCTTCATTGAGAAAGCAAGCAGTTTGATTTAGGTCATACAAAACATATCCATAATAGTCATAGTCATGTTGTGAAAGAAAACAGACAAAGGGGTGTCTAGGTGGCAGAGTGAATAGAAGGCTGGCTCTGGATTCAGGAGGACCTGAGTTCAAATCCAGCCTCATACACTTAACACTTACTAGCCATGTGACCTTGGGCAAATCAGTTAACCCCAATTGCCCTGTGTTCCCCCCTCCAAAAAGCAAAACAAACAAACAAAAAAACCACAAAGAAAAAACTCAAGAAAAATAAAGCAAAAATAAGTATGCTTCAACCAGTATTCAGCCACCATAAGTTCTTTCTCTTGGGATGGATAATATTTTTCATCACAAATCCTTCAGAGTTGTCTTGGATCATTGTATCGCTGAGAATGGCTGTCATTTACAGCTGATCATCTTAGAATAATTCTGTTACTTTGTACACAGTACATTTCACTTTGCATCAGCTGTTGTTTTTGCATCCTGCTCATCATTTCTTATAATACAATAGTATTCCAACATAATCACATAGTATAATTTTTTCAGCCACTCCACAATTGATGGGCATCCCCTCAGTTTCTAATTCTTTGCCCTCAGAAATGAAATGCTATAAATATTTTTGTACATATAAGTCCTTTTCCCTTTTTAAAAGTCTCTTTTGGCATACAGACCCAGTAGTTGTATTGCTTTGAGCATAGTTCCAAATTGCTCTAAAAAATGGTTGAATCAGTTCACAACTCCATCAACAATGCATTAATGTCTCATTTTTCCCACATCTCCTCCACTATTTGTCATTTACCTTTTCTGTCCTATTAGCCAAGCTAGGTAAGAGTAGTACGTCAGAATAGTTTTAATTTGCATTTCTCCAATCAATAGAGTATTTTTTTATATGGCTATAGACAGCTTTGATTACTTCACCCGAAAACTGTTCATATCTTTTGATACTTTATCAATTGGGGAATGGCTCTTATTATTATAAATTTGACTCAGTTCTCTATATGTTTGAGAAATGAAGCCTTTAACTTGCTTCAAAATTTTTTTTCACAGTTGCTATTGTACCTTCATTTAGTCCATCACAAAGCCCTTCTTCTCAAATGGAGATTAGTTTCCAATCATAAGTAAAGTACATTCATTTGTTCAATCATGGAACACAAAAAGGTCAAAAGTTCCCCACCCCTGGATCACAATTGAATCAACCCCAGAGTTACAATAAGTTTAAGCACAGCACTTAATACCCAAATGGAGGTCTTTTCTTCATCTTGACACCAGGCAAGTTCTCAGCAATCTTTGTTCCTGGGGAGGCCAAGCTTAGCAAGGCCACAAGATACATTGCCAGTCTCTTCATTAATTCATCCTCTGTCTGCAGAACAGTCCTAGGACCCCTGAAAACATTAGCAAAACCCTCTTCCAGGATTTCTGTAAACATACAACAAGAAAATCCTTCTTCAGGGCTTCTGAACCAACAGAAAGGTTCCCAGACTCCTGCAACAACAGCACTGTCCTTCACCAGTAGACAGTATTTACTCTCTGTCTGCAGGACAGTCTCAGTAGCTCTTAACCAACAGCCAGTTTCCAGAACTTCTTCAACAACAGGACTGTCTTTCACCAGTGGACAAATCTGGCAAAACAACATCAAAACAGACAGACAAAGTACCAGCAAAACAGCCATGTCTCCTCAGTCCTTGGCAGCTCCGGGAGCAGGTCTGAAAAGTCCAGGGCAATTCAAAGTGGCCCTCAGCAATCCTCTCAGTCTCTCTCTGCCTCCACAAGTGCTGCTTCCAAAAAGTTCTTCTGCCTCTCTCTCTTGTCTCTCCAAATCTACAGTATCACTAGTTCCTCCCAGTTCAGGGCTTTTCTTTTCACGTCAACAAGTCCATCCCACAGGTGGGATTAACAAGCTCTGGGTTTTAACACAATCAAACCAAAAACCAAGCCAATACAGGGGAATCTTTAAATGCCATTACTATTACATGCTTCTGACCACCCTGTCCCCCAGTCTGGCCTCCCCTCCATCACCACTCCCACTTCTCTCATCTCCTTCCCCTCCTACTTTCCTGTGGTAAGGCCAATGAATTGCTTGAGACTGACCAGACATTGTCACTCTGGCTGCTGATTATTTTGTACATCTCCCAAACTCTCCCCTTCAGAGATTCCTATGCTTTCTTTATGGACTTTTGCTAGTTCTTGTCAACCTCCAGAGTTCAGTTTAGAAAGACAAACAAAATTAGGCAGTATGCATATTTATTTCTCTCAAAACAGGTGGGCACACACATAGGAATACATGAGAGCTTCAATCATAACTGAGCTTGCTTTGGGGTTAGGCTGCACATATTCTAAACATGAAGCAAGGAAGAGTCTTGCTCAGGATGTCTGGTCTTCGGTCAGCCAAGATTATAATTCACAATAAGCCAGGAAGTACCCTTGACTCAGGATGCTTGTCTTCTTGTGAGCCAAAATTATAGTTTCCATAAAACAAGGAAGTGTCCCTGACTTCAGGATGTCTGTGCAAACTTAATCTGGTCTTGTGGTTGTTGATACAGCAGGAAGATTTTGGCTTCATTCAGAGGGCATTGCAAAGGATTATTACTATATCAGTTCAGAAGCGCTCAAATTTCATCTCCAATTAGGCACCTCAGGTTTTTCACATTCTTTGGCTGATGAAGGCTCAAGCAGGTCTCATATTAGGTAAAACAGCTTATCTTGTGATACTGTGAGATGCCTAACCCCTCCCACCAACAGCCTCTGCTCCAGTACTCTGTTCCCTGTTCCTAGCCAACCCTCCTTGGGTACTCCAGCACTTGCTGTGTGGTACCATGAGTGGCAATTCCTTTGCCCCAATTAAAGACCTCCATTTTGTTATTTTAACTGTTTTCATTAAAATTTCAGGTTGACAGTACAATCAACACAATGTCATTGGCATTTAAGAGAATTTAGAGAACCTCACTAGCTATAGGGAATCATTTTTCTACTTCAACTTTAACATAGGAGATTCCTATAGTGGTAAACACCATTAGTAAGTACATATTTCATGTCTGGATATTGATAATTGGGGGCCTTTGAAAATTTTTGTATTATAGCTGTATCTATCAGGGAATCTTATATAATATTAACCTATGCATGTATGTGAACAGACACTGTTGAAGGAAAGCTTTAAGGTTATAGGGAGTCAGATAGTCTTTGTAATCAACAACAACAACAAAAAAACCAATGAGACCTTGTATTCCCTTTACCTCTAATTCGACTATATGATTGTGAAGATGTAGCTTATTTCAGTATAACCCCTGTCCCAAAGCCCAGTGGGATTCTCTCCTCATTGGTAGAAATGAATGTTGGCTAAAGTGAGAGAGCTTCAGTTGTTGTTCAGTCTCTTTTGCCTTTCAGGTTACTTTGGGTGTTTTTGGCTTCTAGCTTTGAGAAGGAAGATGGAAGAGGTCAGCCTCACTTTAGATTACTAAAGGAAAAATACTCTGAGAAGACATGAGAGGAACTGGTAGTCTCCATCACATCCCTGTTCCTAATTTGCTACATTAGAGACTTCAGGGAGTTTCCCCTTTGGTGAGATCTAGAACTCTTTCTTGGTTCAGTTGAATTATCTCTCTTCTAATGGGAGAGTTTGTTTACTCTCTATTGTCTGGCATATATAACTTTCTTTGTATACCTTCTCTGATTTCTATTTTGCTATGATTTGGATACATGGGTTTCTCTGCTGTTTGCTATGTATGTTCATTATGGAACCAGTATTAGGAGGGAAAGGGGTTAAGCGTTGGATATCGAACGTGGACTCCTTCCCCTCAATAATGACACAGTGATTAAAAGTTATGTTGAATTTGACCATATTCCCTAAACTAATAATATTTTGATATAGATAAAATTCTAACCTGGTGCCACCCTCTCTCTGAGGAGAGCAGAGTGGAAGTGTCTGGCCCCAGTTCCTGCTTCTTCTGCTGGCAGGAATGAGTCTCCATTGGAGAAGGGTGGAAAGATGAGCTGCTAGTGATATCTATTCTACCTCCGTTTGAGCCACATACCAGCAACTTTCCCATGCTATGTGAATGGGGACAACTTTCACTATAAGCACACCCACTCTTATTACAGTAGAAAACCATCTGTGAAGGTCTGTTTATTTCTTTGGATTTTAAAGGTTGATGAGTTGGGGCAGCTAGGTGGCTTAGTGAATAGAGCACTGGCCCTGAAGTCAGGAGGACGTGAGTTCAAATTTGGCCTTAGACACTTAACACTTACTAGCCATGTAACCTTGGGCAAGTCACTTAACCCCAATTGCCCTGCCTTCCTCCCTCCAAAAAAGCAAAAAATTTAAAAATAACAAAAATAATTTTTTAAAGTTGATAAGATTTGTTTTAATACAATAAACAAACCCAAACAAATTCACAAATTGCCCACAAAGCACATTCATTGAAAAGGTAATCAGGAGGGCAGAATCAAGATGGTGGCATAGGAGGAAGCAATTGAACTAGGTCTCTATTATCTTTTCTCCACAGTTATCTAGGATGATTTGGTATCAGGCTGAATTTTGATTGGAAAATCCAAGAAAAAGAAACAATAAGTCACTTTTTTTTTTTTTCTGAAATGGGGTAGTTTAGGGAGACAGACAGAGAGGTCTGGAGACACTGGTGACAGAATTTGGCCAGAAGTGCTCATGGCATAGAGAATATCAATGCTCAGAGACTGAAAGAGGGCTGAACCAAGATACTAGGACAGGAAATAGCAAGGCATAAAGACATGATGGGGATCCCTTAACTACTGCTGGGTATAGGAATGGGTACCATGTGGCAGCTCTGTCACTCACCACCAAGTTCCATATTACACATCTGTGGTAGAGAAGTGCAGTTGTGAGCATGGACCCTAGCTATCTACTGAGCAAGGAACAAGTTCTTGAAACATAACTGTGTGGCTATAATCCAAGGAGCAGAAAGAAGACTTAGTTCTAGTCTTTAGCTAAGTGTATAGGACTGGAATGAAATAACTAGGGCAAGAGTTCAAGATCAAAGGGAGGGGGGCAGCATTTCAATTATTCTGAACCTAAAGAAAATCTGATTCCAGCAACAGTCTACTGAAACTCTCAACCAAGGACAAACCAAACAGACCCAAATATGGGTTAGGAACTTGCAGGGCTCAGACCAGGGGGGCAATGAACACTCTTCTCAGATCTCACAACTTTGGGAGCACTGAAAGCTTTCAGGTCCCCAGACTGAACTATGAAAGCATTAGGAGGATATAAGAGGACAGAATCTCAGGCAAGAATTTCCCTCAGAAGTGTGCAGAGCTCAACATAAAGTCAAAAGTCAAAAAGTAGACTGGAAAAATGAGCAAACAAAGAAAAAGAATCTCACTGTGAAGAGCTACTGTGGTGAGAGGGAACTTGAAGACACAAACACAAAAGAACATAATGACTTGATAATAACTATAAGTAAAGACTTAGGGAAAGATGGAATATAGAAATAAGTCCAACAAAAATTCCTAGACAAGTTAAAGCAATGAGATGGTGGATTATTGGAAAACCAGCTGGACTCTCAATATTCTTCTTCAAACAACTTTAAAACCATGGTTCAAATCAGATTTTGGAGCAATAGAGCCAACAACAGGTCAGAGGGAAACATTTTTTCTGGCCTAAGAAAACTTAGAAGTTTGTGATACTGGGGTGGAGGTCCATTCAGAACCCACACACACAGTGGCAGCAACAGCAGTCATAGCAGCATCATCAGGAGCTCTCAGAGGGGGGGTCAGACAACTGGTCAGAAAGAGTTTACAGGAGGCCCTTTGCTGGCACTAGGTACAGCTAGCAGTGACTGGCAGTTCTATTTCCCATATACAGTACTGTGTCACAGTTCCAGGGTGGAGAGTAGCACTGGGGTTCAGTCACAAGAGAGAAGGAGACCTGGTCACAGTTCTATGGTAAAGGGGAGTAGTTGTATTTGTGGCTACAGGGATCAGGGGCTCTTCCTGGGTAAAGACCAGAGCAGTGACTAGGAGAGCAGTAATCATGCCTCTCCCCTCATTATACTACCTCACAAGCAACAAAAACTTGGAGACCCTTAGAACTAGCTTTGAAAACAGTAGGATAAAAAACCCTAAAACTTGGGAAAGTGCATCCCCAGCCCTAAGTGAACAGAGCCCAACTTGAACAGAAAGTTCAAAGTCAAGAAATAGATTGGAAAAATGAGCAAATAACAAAAAAAGAACCTCACCATAAAAAGCTACTACATATAAGACCAAAACCTAAACTCGGAAAAAGACAACAATGTAAAAACAGCTACAAACAAAGTCTCAAAGAAAAATGCTGGATCCAAGTCCAATAAGAATTCCTGGAAGAGATAAGAATAGTAGAGGAAAAGAAATGAGAGTGATGCAAGAAAATTATGAAAAAAGAATTAGCAACTTGGTAAAAGAGGCACAAAATAATACTAAAGAAAATAACACCTTAAAAAACAAGATTGACCTAATGATAGGTGTAGCAGCAAGCACCCTAGCATACCCAGGATGACAGCTAGCACAGGTTCTTTGATCAAACATATATATATATATATGTATATATATAAATATAAGACATTCACTCAGTTCAGGGGGAAAAGTCAGCATCCTGATCTTCAGAAAATACAAACAGACAAAAAATACAGAGAAAATAACACAATTCAACAGACCGACAGGGCTTCTAGCTGTCTGACCATTACATATATACAGTGTTAGTTACCTGAGAGAGAAGCACCAACATCTGTGTTTTTAAAGCTGGGGGGCTCAACAGCTCCCTAGGGTCTCCTCTGATCAAATCACAACTCTTCCCATAAGTGAGCCCCAAAGCAAAACCTCATCCTGGGGTGTGTGTGTGTGTGCATGTATTTACATACATATATATATATCCTTCTTCAGGGTCAGAGAACATCATTACCTTTGTGACCCACTGCCTAATTAAAAAGTAACAAAAAGTATGTGCCTTCCTGAAAAACAGGCCTCCCCTAAGCAAGCTTCTCTTGTTGGCGTCCAAGTGAGAGGCCCTTTAAGGGGGCAGGGAAGATCTTCAAATTCCCTTACCATTACATTTGGCCCCAAGGTCTGTCATGCCTATCACATAGGCAACTTATATTTGAATTGACATTAACATTTCTTAAATTCCCCACAAAATGAACACATTGCATTTACAAGATATATAACATAACAACTCATTACCAGAGTGGTCACAAGACATTAAACAAACACAAGGTACATAACATTATGATCCCCTCGATCCAAAACAAAAATGTCCAAATAAAGTCCTTCCTTCTCCCACACTGCCCTTGTAGGCTTCCTCCTGGCACTCTCAGGTGTAGGTTCTAATAAGCCAAGTCCCAGTCTTAACACTGCTCCAGCCCCAGCTCCCAAGTTCTGAGGGGTGGCTGAGTGACAAAACAAACAGGGTGGGGTCTTTGGGTGTCCAAGGCACTTCCCCCCCCCCCCCACCATGGACAACCCCACCCTCACCCTGGGTCCCAAACTGGGGCATGCAGCAAGAAAACAGCACACCTGCCTTGCTACACAGTCCTTGTCTTGCCCTGGACCTGGATTCTGAACTCCTGGGTTCCTCCTTCTCCCTCAGGAGCCAGCTGCTTCTGGCTTCTGTCAGAGTCCCTCACCAAAGTTGGCACACAGGCAGTTCTCTGCTCCTGTTCCATGGCTCCATAGAATCACAGCTACCACAACTGGGAAACAATTATCCTAGTCCCATACTTTCCTTTTAGTTTACAGATCCTGCTAGCATAAGGCACCCTAGCATAACCAGGATGGCTGCTAGCACAGGTTCTTTGATCTGTTTTTTTAAAGGAAAGCAACTGAAAAGGGATTAACAATCTTACTTTAATAAAATATATATATATATATATATATATATATATATATATATATGAGCCCCAAAGCAAAACCTCACCCTAGGGTATCCTTCTCCAGGATCAGAGATCATCGCCACTTTTGTGACCCACTGCCTAATTACAGAATAACAAAAGGTGTGTGCCTTCCTGAAAGCCTCCCCTAAGCAAGCTTCTCTTGTTGGGCTCCATGTGAGAGGCCTATTAAGGGGCAGGGATGATATTCAAATTCCCTTATCATTCAATAGGAAAGGCACAAAAATTCTCTGAAGAAAATAATTCTTTAAAAACTAGAATTGGGTAAGTGGAAGCTAATGACTCCATGAGACTTCAAGAAACAATAAAATAGTCAAAAGAATGGAAAAATAGAAGAAAATATGAAATATCTCTTTGGAAAAACAACTGACCTAGACTATATATCATGGAGAGATAATTTAAGAATTATTGGACAACCTGAAAGTCAAGATCAAAGAAAGAGCCTAGACATCATAATTCAAGAAATTATGGAGGAAAACTGCCCCAATATCTTAGATCCAGAGGGTAAAATTAACATTTAAAGAATCTACTGATCACCTTCTGAAAGATATCATAAAATAAACATTTAATGAAATAGAGGATGTTCAAGCATCTCTGATGAAAAGCCTGGAGTTGAATAGGAAATTTGACATTCAACTACAAAACTCAAGAGAAGCCTAAAAAGGTAAACATGAAAGAGTAATCATAAAGGTCTCAGTAGAGTTAAATTGGGTGGTGCTGTGGATAGAATCCTAGAATCAGGAAATCTCATCTTCCTGAATTTAAATCCAGCCTCAGACACTGATTAACTGTGTGACCCTGGGCAAATCACTTAATCCTGTTTGTCTCAGTTTCCTCATCCATACAATGAGCTGGAAGAAATAGCAAACTGCTCTAGTATATTTGCCAAGAAAATCCCAAATGGGATCATGAAGAGTTGGACATGACTGAAAAACACCTGAACAACAACAACAACAGTCAAACTGTTTACAATCCTATATGGGAAGCTAATACATGTAATAACTTTATCATTATTAGGGCAGTTAAAAAGAGTTTATATAGACAAAATGCATGGATATAAGTTGATTATGTTGGAATGGTCTTAAAAAAATGACAGCATGAGAAAGTGGGATGCACTGGGAGAAGGGGAAGGGAGAGGTAAAATGGGAAAAATTTTCTCACATAAAAGAGGCATAAGTGAAAGGGAAGATGGGGGGTGGGCAGGCAATACTTCAACTTTACTTTAATTGGAATTGGTTCAAAGAGAGAAGAATATATATATACACAATCAGTTGTGTATAGAAATATAATTTAAGAGGAAGGGGAAGACAGATTAAGATTAAGAGAAAGGGGAGGACAGATTAAGTGAGATAGTGGTTAGAAGCAAAATAGAGGGACAAGAGGAAGAAAAGAGAGAAGAAGAAACCTAAGGAAATGAGATGGAGGGAAAAACAATATGTTATTTATTGGAGATCCACTTAAAAAGGGAGACATACACAAAAAGTTAAAGAACTGAAACAGAATCTAATATGCTTCTACTAAACTAAAAAAAAAAAAAGGAGTAGCAACTGTGATCCCAGACAAAGCAAAAGCAAAAAATAGACCTAATTAAGAGGGATAATCAGGGAACCTACATTTTGCTAAAATGTACCATAGATAATGAAGTTATAGAAAAGAAATTACAGTGTGTATCTATAATGACCTCATTTCTCAAATATATACTGACTATAAAACTAAGTCAAATTTATAAAAATAATAGCCATTCCCCAATTGATAAATTATCAAAGTTTATAAACAGGCAGTTTTCAGAAGAGGAAATCACATATATAGTCATATGAAAAAAATGCTCTAAATCAGTATGGATTAGAGAAAGGCAAATTAAAACAACTTTGAAGCACCACTTGATGTTTATCAGAAATGACAAATGATGGAAGGGATAAGGGAAAAAATAGGTACAGTGATGGGGGTAGTGAACTGGTCCAACCATTCTGGAGAAAAATTTGGAACTATGTCCAAAGGGCTATAAAACTACATATACCCTTTGACCCAGCAATACCATTAACTTGGTCTATGTCCCATAGAGATCAATAAAAAAGAAAAATAATCGATATGTACAAAAATATAGCAACTTTTTTTGTGGTGGCAAAGAACTAGAAAGCAAGAGGATGCTCTTCAACTGGGGAATGGCTAAACAAGTTTTAGGATATGATGGTAGTGAAGTACTATTGTGCTGTGGTAAATTATGAGGGGGTGATTTCAGGTACATGGCAAGATCTATATGAACTGATACAAAGTGAAGTAAGAAGAACTGAGAGATCATTGGGCACAGTAATAGAAATATTGGAATAATGATCAGCTGCTCTGAGCAATACAATGATCCAAGATAATTCCAAAGGACTTATCATGAAAAAATGCTATCCATATCAAGAGAGAGAACTGATGAACTCTGAGTGCAAGAAATATAATTTTCTCATATTGTTTTTATTACCTTTTTTTTGGAATATAGCTGTGAGATTCAGAATTTCTCCACCTAGGAACTCTATACCTCTCTCCCCCAAAACAGTGGGGCGAGTTTGATGACAAAGGAAGAAGCCAGGCAGATCCAGATTGATTATAGGTAGTAGTTTAATCAAGCAGTTACTTACATTAGGACAGTATGATGAATCCCTGCCAAGAGTTTCATAAATCATCAGTCTGGGGTGGTAGCCATACTACAATTTGGATCCCAGCAAAGCCCCCAGGAAAGCTTGGTGATAATTATAGAAATCAAACATAGGGAGGAGGGGCTATAGAGTACATCACTACTGATTAGTGGGATATTTTGTATTTCTATTTAGTAATGAGCTTATTTCAAAACTTGAGCATTAAACCAATGTTGTTGGGCAAAATGCCCAAATACAGGTTTGTGTATTGATCATCTACTGGTCACAAATGGGTTGCTGTATTTGTGTTATAACTGTTAACTGACATATTATACAAGTTATGACTCACATCTGTAGTATGATTTTAACAGGTCACCAAGTTTGGACTTCCACCTTTCACAGACTTATGGTTTTTACTTCTTACTGTGTTTTATGGCTTTTCTCCAATCAGGACCCCAAAATGGCTAATGTGGAAATATGTTTTCCATGATTTCATGCATATAATTGATATTATATTGCTTACTATCTCAGTGGGTTGGGGATGGGGTAGGAAGGAGAGAGAGAAGTTAGAGCTTGAAATTTAAAAGAAAAAAAGATAAATAATAAATAAAAATATTTTTACAAAGGTAATTTGGAAATGCTTAACAAAATAAATAAAATTACAATGGAATATAAAAAAAATTAGATTTGGCCAAATGGAAACTAATATTGTCATGGGGCATCAAGAAATAATAAAACAAAATGAAAACAAAATAGAAGAAAATGTGATATATTTCATAGGAAAAACAATTGACCTGGAAAACAGATCAAGAACAGATAATTAAACAATCACTGAAATATCTGAAAGATAAAAAGACTAGTCAGTATACTGCCAGAATATCTTGAGACCAGAGGGCAAAGTAGAAATCAACAAAATACACTAGTCATCCCTTAAAAAAAAACCCAACAAAATGGAAACCATAGGAATAGTATAATAAAAACCCAGAGCTCTCATGTCAAGGAAACAAATACTTCAAGCAGCCAGAAAGAAAGAATTTAAATATGAGGAGCCACAGTTAAGATCATACAAAATTTGTCATCTATAACAAAAAAAGGAATGGAGATCTTGGAAGACAATCCAGAAGACAAAGGTTCGAGGATCACACCCAAGAATAAACTACCTAGAAAAACTAAGTATAATCCAATGGAGAAAAATTAACCTTCAATGAAATAAGGGGCTTCTAAGCATTCCTGATGAAAAGACCAAAGCTTAATAGAAAATTTGTCAGACTTCAAGAGAAGTATAAAATAGAAAATTTCAGTAAGAAATCATAAAGAAACAAATAAGGTCAAATTGTTTTCATTCTTATATGGAAAGATGGTGTATGTAATCTCTCAGAACTTTAACATCACCAGAGGTCATAAAGGAAGTCTAATTAGACCGATCCTAAGTGTGACATTGTTATATTTTCTCTATGATCTCAAAAAAGGAATGCAAAATATGGGGAGGAGGAAGGCACTGAGAGGGGAGGGAAGGGAGAAGAAAAATGGGGAAAATTAGCTCAAATAAATGGGGTGCATAAGGAGGACTTTATACATTGAACGGGGTGGGAGAAGATAACTCTCATCTGAATTAGGCAGAGGTGGGAAGAATTTACACATACAGTTGGGTATAGAAATATATCTTACCCAACAGGAAAATAGGAGAGAAAAAGGTTAAAAGAAGGGGGCAGGGAATAAGAGGGAAGGTAGATTAAGGAAGGCATTACTCAGAAGCAAAATAGATTCTTAAAGTGAGGGCAGGGGGAAAAAAAGAAAAAGAAACGTATAAGAGAATAGAATGGAAGGGAATACACAGCTGTCATAACTGTGAATGCGAATGGGAGGAACTCACTCATAAAACAGAAGAGAATAATGAAATGGATTAAAATCCAGAAACTAACAATATATTGTTTATAAAAAACACACTTGAAACAGAAAGATACACACAGAGTTAAAAATAAGGGGCTAGAGCAGAATCTATTATGCTTCAGCTGAAGAAAAAAAAAAGTAGGCATAATAATCATGATCTCAGACAAAAGCAAAAGCAAAAATAGACCTAATCAAAAGATAATCAGGAAAACTGCATTTTGCTAAAAAGGAACCATAGACACTTAACATATATGCACCAAATGGCATGGCACCTAACTTCTTAAAAGTTAAATGTCGGGTTAAACGAGTTGGGGCAGGTATATGGCACAGTGGAAAAAATACAAGCCCTGGAGTCAGGAAATGCTGAGTTCAAACCCAGCCTCATACACTTGACACTTACTAGCTGTATGACCTTGGGCAAGTCACTTAACCCCAACTGCTTTGCCAAAAGAAAAAAAAGATAAATGAGTTACTGAAAGAAATGTACAATATATCACACACATATATGTATATATAATAGTGGGGAACCTCAATTTACCCTTCTTAGATATAGATAAACCTAACAAAAAACAAAAAAAAAACAAAATTAAGAAAAAAGAAGTTAAGAAAGAATGGAATTTTAGAAAAGCTATGCTAGACCTCTGGAGAATGTTAAATTATAGAAAGAAGTGCATATGGCACCCTTTTACAAAAATGGTTATGTATTAAAGCATAAAAACCTTACAAAGAAATGCAAAAATATTAAGTCAATCTTGTTCTGACCTCAGTGCAATGTTAATTATGTTCAACAAAGGGCCTTTCAAGCAGAGATTAAAAATTAATTGAAAACTAAATAACTTAATTGTAAAGAATGAGTGGGTCAAAGCACAAATCACAGAAACAATCAACAATTTAATTAAAGATAATAATCACAATGAGACAACATACCAAAATTTGTGGGATTTGTAGTATTTGCAGCATAGCAGTACTTAGGGGAAAATTTATATCTCTAAATACATCAGTAAAAGAGAGATCAATGAATTGGACATGCAATTTTAAAACTAGAAAAGCTAATTAAATGCCCCCCCCATTAAACACCAAAATAAAAATCCTGAAAATTAAAGTAAATTAATAAGGAATACACACAGGCAAAGAGGAAACAAAGTTATTACTTTTTGCAGATGATATGATGCTTTACTTAGAGAACCCTAGATAGTCAACTGAAAAATTAATCAAAATAACAATTTTAGCAAAGTTGCAGGATATAAAATTAACCCCCTGAAATCACTGGCATTTATTTATATTAACAATAAAATCCAGAAGGGAGAGATAGAGAAATTTCCATTTAAAATGACTATAGATATTTTAAAATGTTTGTGAGTCTACCTGTCAAAACACACATAGGAAGTATATGAGCACCAATTAGAAAATATTTCATGCAAATAAAAGCAAGTATAAATAATTGGGGAAACACTAATTGTTCTTGGTTAATTAAATCCAATTTAATTAAAATGACAAAACTACCTAAATTTGTTTACTTATTCAGTTGCATACCAATCTAAGTACCAAAGGGTATGGAACAAAAATTTCTGAAGGCATAAAATGTCAAGAACATCAAAGGAATCAATGAAAAAAATGAGAAGAAAGGGGTCCTAGAAGTTCCTGGTCTCAAACTAAATTATAAAGCTATAATTGTTAAAATAATTTTGCATTGTATAAGAAATAAAGAGGTTAATAAATAGCATAGATTAGGTACACAGTAAACAAAAGTAAATGAACATAGTAATCCAAGTTTTGATAAGCCCAAATATGCCAGCTATTGGGGTGAGAACTTATTCTTTGATAAAAACTAGAAAACACCTGATGGAAATTAGTATAGGTCAATATCTCACATGATATACCAAGATAAGCTCAAAATCAGTACATGATTTAGACATAAAGGATGACATATAAACATATTAGAGAAATATGCAAGAAATTGGTTGTCAATCTACAAATAAGGAGGGATTCATAACCAAACAAGAGACAGAAATTTATAGGAGGTAAAATGGATAGTTTTGGTTACATAAAATTTAAAAAATTTTTGCACAAACAAAACTAAAGGAGCTAAAATTAGGAGAAAATCAGGGAAAAAAATCTTAGCCATAAGTTTCTTAAGCATCTCATTTTTTAAAATATAGGAAATTGAGTCAAATTCATAGAACAAAAGCCATTCCCTAATTGATAGTCAAAGGATATGAATAGGCAGTCTTGGCTATCAACAGTCATATGAAAAATCATGTATATGATATCAAATCACTAATAATGGGAGAAATACAAATTAAAACAACCCAGAGGTATCATATTATACCCATCAGATTAGCTAAATGGACAAAAAAGTAAAACAAGAAATTTTGAAGGAGCTGTGGGAGGACAGGATTTCACATTAAAAATTCCACATTACATAATTGTGTAAGAAAACATTGCAATTTTTATTATAGTCTTTGATTCTCTAGGACCACTAGTTTTGTATTATAGAGAGGTTATTGACAGAAAAAACTGTACAAAATTAATGATAGTTTATCAATATATAAAAACAAAAAGTTAGAAATGTAGATGTAGGCCAATATTAGGGAATGGCTGAACAGATGGTAATATAGGAATAGGATGTAATATTATTGTGCTGCTAAAAGGTTCAAGTCTGGCATTGACTAAGACAGAGGAAAAACTCTCTTCCACTAGGGCACAGGCATTGACCTGAGACACCTGTTCTTAGCACTAGCTCATAGATCTGAGAGACATAACAGGAGAATTCCTTGTCACTGAAATATGAGGTTCACAATCTTAGCCCTTGCTCTCTTTGGTGAATAAAGAAATAGAAAATAAGTAGTATTTGTATTGTGCTTTATAGTTTACAAAATACTTTACAAATATTATCTCATTTTAGCCTCACAGCAACCCTGAGAGGTAGGTGCTATTATCATTCCCATTTTACAGATGAGGAAGCTAAGGCAGGCAGAGGATGGAACAACTAGTGACTATCCAAGGCTGGATATGAACTCCAGGTTCAGTAGCTTATGCACTTGTAATAGTAGTGGAATATAAAGATCCCCCTGTATTGGCTTGGTTTTCAAATTGATTGTGTTAAAACCCAGAGCTTGTGAATCCCACTTGTGGGATGGACTTGTTGACATGAAAAGAGAGGGCTGAACTGGGAGGGGCTGGTGACGTAAATTTAGAGAGACACAAGCAAAGAGAGAGGCAGAAGAACTTTTTGGAAGCATCACCTTTGGAGGCAGAGAGAGAGTGAGAGGATTGCTGAGGGCCACTTCGAATTGCCCAGGACTTTTGAGAGCTGCCACCCAGAGCTGCCAAGGACTGAGGAGACATGGCTGTTATGCTGGTACTTTGTCTGTCTGTTTTGATGTTGTTTTGCCAGATTTGTCCACTGGTGAAAGACAGTCCTGTTGTTGCAGAGGTCTTTGAACCTTGCTGTTGGTTCAGAGCTCCAGAGACTGTTCTGCAGACAGAGAGTGAATTCTGTCCACTGGTGAAGGACAGTGCTGTTGTTGCAGGAGTCTGGGAACCTTTCTGTTGGTTCAGAAGCCCTGAAGAAGGATTTTCTTGTTGTATGTTTACAGAAATCCTGGAAGAGGGTTTTGCTAATGTTTTCAGGGGTCCTAGGACTGTTCTGTAGACAGAGAATGGATTAATGAAGACACTGGCAATGTATCTTGTGGCCTTTCTAGGCTTTGTCTCCCCAGGAACAAAGATTGCTGAGAACTTGCCTGGTGTCAAGATGAAGAAAAGACCTCCATTTGGGTATTAAGTGCTGTGCTTAAACTTGTTGTAACTCTGGGGTTGATTCAATTGTGATCCAGGGGTGGGGAACTTTTGGCCTTTTTGTGTTCCATGATTGAACAAATGAATGTACTTTACTTATGATTGGAAACTAATCTCCATTTGAGAAGAAAGGCTTTGTGATGGACTAAATGAATGAACAGCCTAGGGGTGGAGTAGTATTTAGAAGAGGGACTTTGTGACTGATTAAATGAATGTAATGTCCAGGGGTGGGGTAGTACTTGATTAAATCACACTTGGTAAATGCTATATTTTGAATTATGCTATATGTTGATTCTCTCTGTTCTTAATTTATCACTGAATAAAATGGAGAGCACCTATGCTGGTATTTTGAACCTTGGGAAGTTGCCTTTGTTTGGCATTACAGCACTGTGCCACTTAGTGCAGGAAGGTACAGTGCTGAGAGTTACAGTTCTAGCCATGTGGACCTGGCATGACAGATCCCCGAGCTGTTTCCAATCCAAGGTTTCTTTTTTTGTTTGTTTCTTGTTTTTGCTTTTTGGAGGGTGGATGGCAGGACAATTGGGGTTAAGTGACTTGCCCAAGGTCACATGGCTAGTAAGTTTGTCAAGTGTCTGAGGCTGGATTTGAAGTCAGGTCCTTCTGACTCCAGGGCCTGTGCTCTATTCACTGCACCACCTAGCTGACCTCCAATTCAAGATTTCACTGTAGCTGTAGTGGCCTTGCTCCAGAGAAATCTAGAGAGAGGTTCTGCTGAATCCTTGTTACTAACTTAAGTGAAGTCATGGAGTCACTGGATTTAGAACTGAAAGAAAATTTAAATGTCATTTTTGTTTAACCCCTTCATTTTACAGATGAGAAAACTGGGGCTCAAAGGGGTTAAATGACACCCCAACGTCAAACAGCCTGCAAATTAACAGTCAGAACTTGAAACTATGTCCTGGGGCTCTGGTGTGAGCAGTAGACCACACTGTCTCTTGTCACCACAAGGGTAAGGAAAAGCCCTAGGTGACAGAAAAAGAGTCCTAAGAATGATGAAAGTCTAAAATAGCCTCGTTTGCCAATAGCTGAGAAGATAAAGCAAAAAAGGCAGTTGTTTGTTGTTCAGTCGTGTCTGACTATTCACGACCCTGTTTAGGGTCTTCTTGGCAACGGTGTTTTGCCATGTCCTTCTCCAGCTCATTTTGATGGGGTGCTTAGGTGCCTGTGCTTGGATCCCAATTCCAAGATCACATTTCTCCCTAGCTTCAAAACACTATCTCTTGCAGTTTCTCCCCAGCCTGAGGATACTATACCTAGCAATTACTCATGAGTGGGTCCCTGCAAAACACTTATCTCTCTTCCTGGTACAGTAACAAACCACACCTGTAGGAATTATTAGCTTGAACTGGCTTTGTACTGGTTCATAAAGATATTCTGTACCCACTGGACTATCTATACCAACTCCTTACCTCATTATATGCATTCCTGGACTCCTCATTCTGTATATCCTAGACTTTAGACATATGTATACTCCCTACATTCATCTCGTCAGACAAGGCATTGATTGGTGGCAGACTGGGCAATCCTCAGTCAGCCCTGACTTCTCCTTGAAATCTAAAAACCATGCCTCCCTATGCCTCCCCCCACTCCCCTTGGGCTTTTCCAGATGAACTCTGGGTAGTACTCTGCACAGTAGATACAAAAAGTGCATGTTCCTTTAAGGACCGACCACTCCTTAACCACATCCTAATCTTGCCCCACATCACCTAGCTAGCATATTTGGCACATGTTTTATTATAGTTTGTCCTATATAAACTTTAATTGTACCCCTCTAAGGTTGCAGGTTCTTTAAGAACTTTTGCCTCTCTGAAAAGTCTAAAAATAAATCTTTGCCAACCTGACTTAAAGAATGCTTGAATTCAGGCAACCCTGTCCTGCACTCTGGTCCTTGAGAGGTCCCTGAACTTCCCTCAGACTTCATCAGTTCGACACATGAGGAAACGGAAGCAAACAGGGTTAAGTGACTTGCCCAGTTAACACAGCTAGTAAGTGTCTGAGGGCAGATTTGAACTCAGGTCCATCCTGACTTCAGGCCCAGTGCTCCGTAGGCTGCACCACCTAGCTGTTCCTTAAATGAAGCTCCTACCACCCTAACTACCTAGAATTTCTTCTCTTCCACAACTTAATAACAGTTAGCATTTATATAGGGCTTTAAGATGTTTGTGAAGCTGTATATACCCCTGCAAAGGTAGGCGCTATTGTTATCCACATTTTATAGATGAAGCAACAAAGGCAAACAGGGGTTAAGTGACTTGCTCAGGGTCACATAGATAGTAAGTTTCAGAGGCAGAATTCAAACTCAGGTTTCCTGACTCCAGGTCCAGCACTTTATCTAGCACTTCCAAGCTATCCAGGCAATTTCTGACAGTCAGTAAAGATAGTCAATAAAGAAAGTCAGTAAAGAATCAAACCTACCTTATTGGAGTCATGGGTACCAATAGAAGTCCAGAAATCTGTGCTGATTACCCAGGTTTTGTGGGCTACTTGAAGATAATCAGCTTGATTTCCTAGATCTCAGGCAGTGTGGAATAAAGTTGGATTTATGAATCATAGAATTATTAAATATTAAAGCTGGAAGAGATTTAGACATCATCTAGCCAAAACCTTTCATTTTATAGATATGGAGTGTTACCCTATTAAGAAAGTGATGGGGCAGCTAGGTGGTGCAGTGAATAGAGCACTGGCCCTGGAGTCAGGAGAACCTGGGTTCAAGTCCAGCCTCAGACACTTAACACACCAAAAAAAACTAGCTGTGTAACCTTGAGCAAGTTACTTAACCCCAATTGCTTTAAAAAAAAAAAGTGATGGAAGATAAACTGTGTTGACAAAAAGTAGCACCCAAAGCTAATAACCCTGAGGTTATTAAAAGTTATTATCACTGACCTTTCTTCTATGCTAAGGCTACCTGTAGGTACCAGATAAAATTGAGGAGAAACAAAACTTCTAGGCTGGTGATCATTAGGCCAGTCAGTCCTACTGCAGTTACAGATCTGACTGTATGATATTGATGGGGTGGTTGGGTGCCTCTGCTTGAACCTCAGTTTGTAAATCACATTTCTCCCTAGCCTCAAAACGCTGTCTCAGGCAGTTTCTCTCTAGCTCAAGGGCAGCATGCCCTAGCAAAATACATATCTTTCTTCCTGATACAGTGGCCAGTTGCACTTATAGTATTTAGTAGTTTGACCCAGCTGTGTACTGGCTGAAGCAGCTGTGTGCGGGGTCATACATATCATATATTTCCAAGGCTCAGTCATATATATACTCCCTAGCTCATTATACACATCCTGAATCCCTTGTTTGCTTGGGATATACTAAACTCCCAACATCCATTTTGTCAAACACTTCATTAATGGGTGGCAGCTTGGTCAGCCCTGACCGTTAGCTGACAGTGACTTTTCAAGCCTAAAACCCCACCTCCAGGCAGCCCCCTCCTTGGGCTATTTCCCAGTGAATTCTGGGCAATACACCTGATCAGTATATTAAAAATACATGTTCCTTTAAGAACTGATCCCAAAATGTGACTAAAGTTTTTCTCTTAATTCTCTTAACTCCTCCCTAATCCTGCCCTGACTCACCTAGTTAGCATAACTGACATCTGATTTACTATGATTATCCTTTATAAACTTTAACTGTAACCCTTTAAGGTTTCAGGTTCCCTAAGAACTCTTGCCTGCTGTAAAGCCTAACAATAAACTTATACCATCCTGACTTAAAGATTGTTTGGGTCTGTGAATTCTTTCCAGACTGAAATTCAGGGACTCTGGTTATTGGGGTTCCTGAAACACCTATCATCCCACAATAGTATCAATGGATAAGAGTGCTGGAACTGGAATCATGAATTTTTATCATTCAGTTTTTTTCAGTCATATTTGATTCCTTATGACCCTATTTGGGGTTTTCTTGGCAAAGGTACTGGAGGGGTTTGCCATTTCCTTCTCTGGCTCATTTTACAGATAAGGAACTGAAGCTAACAGACTTATGACTTGCCCAGGGTTACAAAGCTAGTAAGCATCTGAGGCCAAATTTGAACTGAGGTCCAGTTTCTAGGGCCAGTGCTCTATCCACTGCACCATCTAGTTGCCCTGGAAGATGTTTACTCCTTTCTATAAAAGCAGACTACAACTGGACTGGGGGCTGGCCCTCCCAATGCTCCTCTACCTCAGTGAGTTGAATAAATATCTGTTAACTTTCACTTCCTGAATTTGCTTCATTTAATAAGGGTTAAGTCCAGAAGAAGGATTTCTTTTAACACATCATTCCACAAAGGTTTATAGGACATGTATGTGTGGGACAGAGACCACTACCAAAAAATCAATCCAAAGACTTAGATACCTGAAAGCAGAAATGAATTTATTACTTTCTCATTAGAAAGAGTACCCCCCTCCTTGCACTCATGGCACCGGCCAGGGAAGAACAAACTGATTCCAGAAAACAAAGTCCTTTTATACTCTAACTGGAGCCTCCCCTCCCTAACTCCCTTCCCCTTATCCCATTATTGGCTGGTCTTCAGGGGGCACAATCTATTTGTGTGAATCTTCCCTAGCAACAAAGAAAAAAGGCAGTTACACAAGTTTGCCCAGAGACAAAAAAAGGCAGGAAATAGTGTTTCAATAATACAAAAACTATTAAGCCTTTTGAGGAGGCTTCACTTTTGAGAAATCATCCCTTACATGTACTATGCATGAGGCCCTATAAAGATGACCTGTACATAAATAAATATAACACAAAATAGAGATGTGCATGAAATATATAAACAAATTGCTGTGACATTTCAGAGATTTGGCATAGACCTGAAATCTATGAAGATTTCATGGAACAGGCAATATTTGAACTTAGAAAGATAAGAAGCATTTCAAATAAGCAAGGATTGCAAGTTAGGGGCAGGAGGTATTCTCAGAAATAGGGAAGAGAGTGAGCAAAGGAATGGAAAGCCATGTTCCTAAGATTGCAAATTAATAGGAGAAATGTGACTAAAGTTTTTCTCTTAATTCTCTTAACTCCTTCATTATAGATTCAAAATCAAATACATTTAAAAATATTGTAAACAGACATTTAACAGTAACTCATTATATAATGTTTCGTGGCTACAAGCATTTTATGACATTTCCTCACTGGATTCTCAAAACAACCCTGAGAAGCAGGAAATGTCAGTAAAAATTGAATTATTCAGTCTTATAATAATTACACAAATAATGACACTGACACATTGAATTAAAGAGGAATACAAGTTAACATGGCACTATTCACATTACAAGAACAAAAATATAAAAATATTCCTAGTAAAAAAGTTTTTTTGAAAAAAATAGTATTTTGTACAACATTATTTAGACCTTCTTAGATTGCACTGAGGATCTCCACCTTCTAGAACAGCATATTTTTAGTTAGAGTTTCAGAGGCTCTTAGTTGTATTCATTCCTTCAAATGTTTATTTTTACATAAATTTGTCACTTATTTGGCATCAGTTAGATCAAAAAGTATGTTAGTGAAAGAGAAATCTCAAAGCACCCTTTTTGTTTTCTATTAGTAACCTATCAAGTGGGAAATAACCATAATGCAGGATTTTCTGCCAAATTATGACCAATTGAGTTATGGAAGGAAGGCCCTTGAGTCAGGGTTTGATCTGAAGGCCTAACTCTATTTCACCACATGTTCTTCCCTTGGATGAGACTGGACAAACTTTCTGAGTGCTCTGACCAACTAGGTGTTATTTTCTCCAGAGAGTAGGGATCGTTGCAATTCTTCCGTTGAATAGTTGCATGGATCTGTGGTCCTGGATCCATGATCATGGATCCTGGCCAGTATTTTCAGATTCTTCTATGACACTTAACTTATCAAAGCATTCACTCTCACTGGAAGGTACTGGCAAGAGAAATGAAATGCTGTGGGAAGGCTGTTCCAAATACTGTGGAGGAAAAAAAAGTAAAATCATGCATTTATCCATTCCTTTTTTTTTTTTTAAATTAAGGCTTACTAAGATTATAATCAGAAGTAGTTTGTCTGAAAATATTGAGATCTGTTAATTTTTTTTCTTTTTGGAGGGGGGAAGGCAGGGCAATTGGGGTTAAACGACTTGCCCAAGATTACACGGCTAGTAAGTGCTAAGTGCCTGAGACCGGATTTGAACTCAGGTCCTCCTGACTCCAGGGCCAGTGCTCTATTCACTTCGCCACCTAGCTGCCCCAAGATCTGTTAATTAATAATTAATTTGTTAAATTGGTTTACCACAGATTTGCTACATGTTCTAGGATAAATCTCATATTCAAAATGTTTATTCTTTTAGGGACAGCTAGGTCGGTGCAGTGGATAGAACACTGGCCCTGGACTCAGGGGTACCTGAGTACAAATTTGACCTCAGACACTAGCTGTGTGACCCTAGGCAAGTCACTTTAACCCTGATTGCCTCTCCTACCTTCTCCAAAAATGTTTACTCTTGAAAGTCAAGTATATTTTTTGACCTGATTAGGATGCTGTGTGATTAATACTAAGGTTACAAGACATGGTGGAAAGAGCATTAGACCATGATTCAGGAGACTTGGGTTCTATTAGCTTTGACCTTGATTAGTTTCAGACCTTGGAAAAATCACTTGATCTTTCTAAAACTTAGTTTTCCTATCTGTAAAATGAATAGGTTGGAATATGCTATTTCTTAGGTTCTTTCCAACTCTGAAGCTCAATGATTGTGATATTTTGTATTCTTTATGGTTATCTCTCCTTTACCATCCAATGGTCTGTATGTAGAAACATTTAAGAATTTTAAAACTTCTTAATTTTTTCCTTTATTTCTTTCATTTTCCATCTCTTCCTGGTTAGTTTCTTATTTTCCATTTAAAAATTCTTTTAGAAATTCAACCCAATAGAATGAGCACTGGACTCAGGTCAGAGGTCAGGTCAGATAAGGTCAGAGGACTCTGCCTCTTACTACCTTGTATGACCTTGAGACCTCCCTGATCTTCAGTTTTATCATTGGTCAAGTGAGAGGACTGAGCTAGAAGATCGCCTACATCCCTTCCTGGGTGCTTGGAGGGCTAGACAGGAAGGAAGGGTCTAAATTTTATGGTTCTAGGGTGATGGCAGCAATTACATCTGGCTTAATACAACTAAGGATTTTTCACTTGTGATTTTTCTTGACTCAAAGAGACAGGCAAACAACAAATGAACTTTGGGAAAATAAATAGAGACTTTCTACATTTCATAGAGCCAGTAGGTTCACACTAAAGTTCTGAGAAATATACTCTTGACTGGCTTGGAGGAAGTGGAATTAGATATCTTCTCTAGGTGGTGGTGAGGGCAAACTCCTCCCATAATCCTCTCACTCAGCCTTCATCTGTACCTGTTGCCCTGGCCTCAGTGTGGCCCCTTGGGGTGGGGCAGAGGAGAGAGGAACCAGTGCTTGCTAACTTCTGCAGCAATTGTTTAAGGAAAGCACCATCTGCCAGAAAATCGCAATACCAGACTAGGCAGGATTTCCTCTGTGCACACCTTACAATTAGCTTATGCTTTCTGTGGGGACTCTGGCCCTCATTTGGTTCTGCTTTGCTGTTCTTTGTTCGCTTTGTTGTAGAAGACTGCAACAAGCAAGTGGGTTCACTCGCTGTTCAATCCTCAAAGCTCATTCCTGAGGCCCTTTGGTCTTCACCCCCTTATAAAGTTCATTCCTTTAGTAGGTTTTGTTTAAGCAATATGCACTAATTAGGTGTTTGCTATGTGCCAGACACTGTGTTAAGGATTGGGGAAACAAAGGAAAAACCAAAGGAAAAGACCCAGCTATGTATAGAAGATCCTAAATCTTTTGATCAGTTATTATTTCAATCACTAAAAATTTTCCTTAGCATCTTTATGTGTCTCATATTGAGCATATCACTTACCTCTTATCAATCTTTAGCAATTGCCAAATTTCTTGTTGTTATTGTATGTCTTTTGTTCTTGAAGAGGACCATGGCATCAGGGAGGTGATGCCAATACATGCAGGTGAATTGGATTTAAGTGAGGGAGGGCTGTGCAAAGTCACCAGCCTCCCTTTCTCCTCCAGAGCCATCTGGGTCCATGTAAGGGTTATGGGATTTAAAGATCTTCCATGCCCTGTTGGACTTGCTGATGTAGCAGGAAGGGGTGGGGCAAAAGGAAGCGGAAGCCAAGCTAGAGTGTTTGCAGTGATTGGCAGTGGCAGCAGCAGCGGTAGTGGCAGCAGCAGCGGTAGCGGTAGCAGCTGAGGTGGAGGTGGAGGAGCAAACCCTTTTTTTTTGGGGGGGGGGGTTAGCAAGCTTACTTTAATCAATCAAACATACCATTTGCCTTGTTCAGGGGAAAGTCAGCACCCAGAACTTCAGAGTATACAGACAGAAGTTACAAGAAAACAGAAAAACATATCAAGCAGACAGGCCTCCAAACTGTCCAACCATTACATCCATACCAAATCACAGTTACCAGAGAGGGGAAGCATCAACATCTGTGTTTTTCAAAGCCGGGGAGCTCTCAACGGTTGCCCAGAGTCTCATGTGGTCAAATCACACAACACTTCTCAAAGTGAGCCCCAAAACAAAGCCTCACATCAATATAGCCTTCTCCTGGGTCAGAGAATGTAACAACCCTCTTGACCCACTGCCCAATCACAAAGCACCAAGGTGTGGGCATTCCTTATAAAACAAGCCTCCCACCACAGGCTTCAGGTGCACTAAACCTAGGGGCAGGGAAGATCTTAAAAATTTACATTCCTATAACATTCAGCCCCAAGATCTTTCATGCCCATAACATAGACAATTAACATTTGAATTAGCACTAAACATCTCTTAGCTCACATTTTCAAGATACATGACTAAAGTTACCAAGGTAGCCATAAGGCCTTAAACAAACACAAAGTATATTGCATTATCACCTCAATTCAAAACAAGAGTCCAAATAAAGTTCTCTTGGGTGGAGGAGTGTGTCCTTCTCCTCACAGCTCCAGGTCCTGCTTCCAAGTCCAGAGAGGGGGCTGGGCAACAAAACCAAGAGGGTGGGGTCCTTGGGGGTCCATGGCCCTTCATCCCACCCACCACAGACACAAGTCCATCCTCCTCCTGGGTCCCAAACTGTGGGATGTAGCAAGGAAACACATTCAGTGCCCCTGCTTTGCCACACAGTCCTTCTCTTGTCCTGTGGCTGAATTCCAAAATTCTGAGTTCCTTCTCCTCCCGCAGGAGGCAGCTGCTCCTGGCTTCTGCCCAGGTCCCGATGCAGGCGGCTCACCATTCCTGCTCTCAGCTCAGTGAAGTCAGCATGCCAGCCGTTCTTCTCTACTATTGCATGGCTCCACAGAATCACAGCTACCACAACTGGGAAACAAACAATTATCCCAGCCACCATGCTTTCCTTTTACTCTGGAGATCCTGTTCGTGATGCTATTTATAGCAGCAAGCACCCAGCATCCCAGGGTGGCTGCCAACACAGTTCTTGGATTGGCTTTGCTAAAGGAAAACAACTCAAAATACATTTGGTGACGAGGGTGGGATCACAAAATGTCAGGCCTCTATTTGGAAGCAGGGGGGCTTTAGAGGGAGAAATGGCTATCCCAGGATGGGAGGATTTGCCTTATTCCTCTCTAGCCAGAGAATGGGCCAAAAGCACAGGGCCCTGTGAAAAGTGGGAACCAAGGCTAAAAGAGGGAGAACCTAGAGATTTGGAAAGATGTTTGCAAGGAATACCCATAGAACCAGGCAAAGAACTGGCAGGAGTGTACAGGAGAGGCTAGGTCCTGCTAACAAGTTATCACCTTATGTGTAAAAGTAGGGATAAGCTGCTGGAGGAAAGAGCTGGGATGGCTAGGGAGTCAGCTGGTTTGCCTGAGGATTCTTCTGTATTACAGCACTCAGAAGAGCAAACTTGAGGGACTCAGGTGATCCAGGAACAAGCTACTGTTCGTGTAGCTAAAAGGAAGCAAAAAACTAGCAGAAGGAATGTGCATGCAGCTTTTGTACAGGCTGGGCAGAGTTGCCCTGACAGCTGCCAGGAGAATATGTGTGTGAGGAGAATGGAACAAGGGTAGATGAGGAGTCTTCTAATGTAGAAGTTCTCCCCATACGAAGAAGAAGACAGAAGAACCACCAGGGCCAAACAGAGTCAAGGGAGATAATTGAGGATTTCACTCAACAGGAGATTACTGATATATTGAGTAGATTCACCCAAAGAATGGGGAGAGTCTTTAGTGTCTTGGATAGTAAGAATCATTGATGAAGGTGCCAGAGGAATAACACTGGACATTGTGGATTGCTTAAAATTCATAAGTATCAGTCAGAATCCTTTTGTACACCAAGATTTTAGGGATCACCATATGCGAGGAGGCATCAACAGAACTAATCTGTTAGCTTTAGCTGCAGAGGGATGCAAAAAGCAATATCCTACTGACTCTGTGTTGCCTGGTGGAGACAGACCCTGGTACTCACTTAGAGATTGTATGAGAAAGCTAAAGGAGGAGGTAATGAAAACTGCTATCATGATTGGAGATGCAAATGCATATCATGATACCCCCCTCTAGGAGTTCCTCATAGAAATATCATAGTGAAGATGGCTCCTCCTGCATATAAGCACCTAATTCTGACTCTATTAATTGGAGAAATAGGGTACCCTCTTTCAGAGGTGCTGGATAAGATTTCACAATTAAATGACCTAGGGGAATGGGGACAAGATAAATTGCCTCAAGAGAGAAGAGTAAACAGCCAAAGGATTCAGAGACAAAATAGATGGACAAGAAGGGAACTGTTTACTGCTCTATTGAGAGCAGGGGTGGACTTTAGAAGAATAGATGGTATTCCAACTGAAGAGCTGGATAAGCTGTACCAAGAAAAGGTAATTAACATTAGAATTAATAGGGAAGCAGGAACCACCCCTGCAGGTACTCCTGAATCTGAATCTTTGTATCCAAGTTTGCCTCACATTCAGGGAGAATAGGAGATAGGCCAAGCCCCAGCCCAGATTAAAGAAATATACAGGAGAGATTGCAGACCCCATATTGGTTTTACAATATATTGGAAGAATGGATCAACTACTGTGACTAGGGCGTTGCTTGATACTGGGGCTGAGGCCACACTTATCTATGGAAACCCTGATAAGTTTAAACATGGAACTCCTATTACCATCACAGGTCTAGAAGGGGCTGAAATATCAGCCAGACAAGTTAGAATAACAATGAAAATTGGACGATTACCCGAGAAAGAATATACTGTGGTTGTTGTACCCATTCCTGAATACATCATTGGAATAGATATATTGAGAGGTATGACTCTGAATTTACCTGAAGGAAGATATCAATTTGCTGTAAGGAAGATTGGAATTAATACAGTTTTAGTGGGAAAAATGAAAATAGACCCAATCACTTTACCTGAACCTTCTGAAGTAATTATTTTAAAACAGTATCATGTGCCAGGTGGGCAAGATGAAATTACCACTACTATAAAGGAATATGTTGAAACAGGAGTGTTAGTCCCTATAACCACAAGATGGAATAATCCTGTCTGGCCAGTAAGAAAATCAGATGGGAGGTGGAGAATGACCGTGGATTATGGAGAGTTGAATAAGGTGACTCCTCCTTTGCATGCTGCTGTTCCAGATACCATCACCTTAATAGAAAGGATCCAGAAATGTGATGGGACTTGGTATGCAGTTATTGATTTGGTGAATGCCTTCTTCACCATCCCAACAGACCCTAAACAATGGGACCAGTTTGCTTTCACTTGGCAGCATAGACAATATACTTTCACCCGCTTGCCACAAGGGTACATACCTAGCCCCACTATTTGTCACAGGATTGTGGCTGAACAGCTAGATGAATTAAAGCTACCTGGTGTACAGCTTACCCACTACATTGATGATATCATGATACAAGATGCAAAAGAAGTGGAGAGGAGTTTGTCCCTTCTAATTGAGTATATGAAATTAAAGGGTGGGAAATTAACCCTGCAAAGGTTCAAGGACCAGCTCAAAATGTAAAATTTTTTGGTATACAATGGAACAAGGGGCTACGAGAGATTCTTCCACAAGCCCAACAAAAGATTCAAGATTTTCCTACCCCTACCAATAAGAAGGAGGCCCAAAAGTTCATAGGATTGTTTGGATACTAGAGGCACCACATTCCACATTTGGGACAGATTTTGAAACCTTTATATAGAGTCACTCAGAAGAAATATGAATTCGATTGGGGACTTGAGCAGAGTAAAGCTTTTGAAGAAGCCAAGACTGCCATACAATTGGCCCTAGATTTGTGGGCCATGCAAAATGGTCCAGTGGAATTACAAGTGACTATACAAGATGATTACGCAAACTGGAGCTTATGGCAAAAACAACAAAGCTGAAATGTACCCTTGGGATTTTCGTGTAGGAAACACCTTTTGAAAAACAGTTGTTAGCTGTATATTGGGCTTTGGTGGAGACTGAACAACTGACTCTGGGCCATGAAGTGATATTAAGACCTGGAATCCTGATTATGACCTGGGTAATGAGTACCCCAGCTTCTCACAGAATTGAACATGTCCAAGAGGCTAGTATAATAAAATGGAAGTGGTATATTCAAAATAGAGTAAAAACAGGCAAAAGCAGAGTCTCTGCTCTACATGAATCTGTAGCAAATATAGAAATTGAAAGGAATGACACACCCCGTGAGCCAAAACAACAGTTGGTACAGTCCTCTGTAAAATGGAATGAGGGATATGATGGATTAACTGAAGAACAAAAGAGACATGCATGGTTTACTGATGGGACAGCAAAATATTTGGGCCAAAAAAGACATTGGAAAGCAGTGCGCTATAACCCATGTACTAGAAGGACTTTGGAAAGTACTGGGATAGGTGGAAATAGTCAATATGCTGAACTTATGGCAGTACATCAAGCCATCAAAATAGAACAAGGAGGACAGTGTCATATATTCACTGATTCATGGGCAGTAGCTAATGGGTTAGCTACATGGATGCCCATGTGGAAAAATCAAAATTGGGAAATTCATGGCAAACAAATCTGGGGCAATGAATTATGGGAAGATATCTGGAACATGTCTTTGGTCACTGACTTGTCAGTTTTTCATGTAGATGCTCACGTGGCCCTCACCACGCCAGAATGTGAATACAATGCTCATGCTGATCGACTGGCAAAGATTGCTATTGAACATATTGTCCCTACTTTGACAACAACTGATGATCTGGCATTAGCAAAATGGGTCCACCAAACAGCAGGCCATTTGGGAGTCCAGGCCATATACCAGTGGGCACCAGATCGAGGTATTAGTATCTCTCATTCATTGTTAAAACAGATAGCAGAAGAATGCCATATATGTCAATTGGAAAAGGAGAGATGGCAAGAGGAAAAGTCCCAGCCCAAATCTGGCAAATAGATTATATTGGTCCACTACCAAAAGATAAAGGATGCAGATTTATATGTACTTGTGTTGACACCTATTCAGGTGTACTAGTGGCTTGTCCTTATAAGAATGCAGTCCAGAAAAACACTTGTAAAACTCTAGATCTCAAAAATCTATATTATGGAACCCCAATGCAGATTCAAAGTGACAATGGGTCACATTTCAAAGGCAATGAAATGAAGAAGTATTGTATACTGAACAATATAGAATGGATATATTATATTCCATATTATCCACAAGCATCTGGGTTAATTGAAAGAATGAATGGATTACTGAAAGAACAGTAAAGGAAGTTAAGTTCCAATAATTCATATCAACATTGGAAGGATAATTTGTTCATGGCTTTATGTAATTTGGATAATAGACCATTGGGAGGAAGTACACCTCTAGCCAGAATGATGACCCCAAATCTGGAAATTAGAAGACAACAAACACATAAGATCCCAAATATTGAGTATTGGACTTTGAGTCCAGATGTCTCAGCACCGTACCCAAGAACACCTGGTTCGGTGGGGTATGATTTACATTGTTTAGAGGACTTCTGGTTGGACAGAAAAGAAATAAGAATAATCTCCACTGGGATATGCATAAGAATCCCCAAAAATAACTTGGACAGATTTTACCCAAATCAGGATTAGCAGCTCAAGGAATACATGTATTGGCTGGAGTAATAGATTCTAATTATCAAGGAGAAATTGCTGTAACATTTCATAATTTAGGTGGAGGGCCCATACAGATTCATAAAAATGATAGGATAGTTCAAGTGATTATCGTTTCTTGTAAAACAACACCACTTGTAAAAACTGATGCTCCTTCCAAAATAACTGTCAGAGGAACTGAAGGATTTGGTTCTACTGATAGAATAAAATCAAGAGCTACATTATGGGTAAAATGGAAGCCAGATGATGTTCCAAAGGCTGCAGAGATTATAGCACATGGGAGGGATAACACTGTAACTATTGTTAATTCTGGAGAAGATGATTACAAAATTGTACCCTTAACTCATATATTCTACTGTGAGGTTACACTAGCCTGGTTATTGTCTCTTTGCTTCTTCTTGGCTTTTTGTCTGTTAACCTTGTTTGCTAGATTTGTTTCTGCAGGCTTGGTACCCTCCACCTGTAGATGCCTAATAGCTTAAGGTGGATGTCACTCCCTGTCTGCAACTGTGATGTGTCACCCTTGGACCTGGCATCAATGGGATGATGTCTCAAATGGGACCCCTTGGGACAGGGACAGCTCTACATCCAATTTCAGCAGCAAGTAGCCATGGAAGAAGAGACCTTCACCCCTTACCCCAAGATTTTGTGGGCCCATTTGTTTTGGGGGGGGAATTATGGGGAGCTTGTGCTCAAGCCCCACCCTAAAATATTGTTTTCTGTGTTTATCGTGTGCTATCCTTGTTATATTATTGTGAAATTCTGTTGACACCAGTTATTCCTAATGTATTTTTGCCAAGTAAGGGACATAAAATATCTTGGGGCTGAATGTAAGGATTATGAGATCTAAAGATCTTCCATGCCCTGTTGGACTTGCTGATGTAGCAGGAAGGGGTGGGGCAAGAGGAAGCAGAAGCCAAGCTAGAGTTCCTGTGGTGACTGGCAGTGCAGCAGCAGCGGCCAGCAGAGGCAGTGGCAGGGGTAGCGGTAGAGGCTGAGGTGGTAGAGGTGCGAACCCTTTTTTTTTTGAGCCAGCCAGAATTTCTGCTGAGGACTGCCAGGGACCAGAACTGTGGGGGCTGGAACTGCTGGGAGCATGCTTCCTGGATGCTGAGTAGTTGCTGTGAGTGGGGAGAGGAGGACCTTTGCCTGAGGTAGCCTGTCCTGTTTTAAAGGCTTGAGAATGTGGGTGCTTGCTACATTAACTATGTGTGCCAATTTTACAACTACTGTGATGGCTTTGACTTTCTGGTTTGGGGACTCAGTTTTCTGGTATTTTAATAAATGTTCTAGCTTTATCCCCCATGTAGAGAGCCTGGTATATTTTGTGATTAATAACCACATCAGCATATTTATAGTTGTTGTAGGCATTGTGAATATTGCATTGCTGATACAGTCCAGTGGCCAGATATAGATCAGGATGAAGGGAGATGGCCCAGGATGCAGGGGGCAGACCTTTGCTTTATCAAGCTAAGGTCTTTAACAGGTCTCAATTTGACTGAGGCAAAGCTATTCAGTGATCAGAACTTAATAAGAAATGAGGCAGAGAGTAAGCTTGTTACCTAGTTTAAAAAAAAATCAATCTGGGAGATGAAGACTTTTAGGGTTTCTGACCAAAACTTATTTCCTGATATATTTTTTTGGCCTTTTTTTTTGGGGGGGGGGCAATTGGGGTTAAGTGACTTGCTCAAGGTCACATGGCTAGTAAGTGTTAAGTGTTTCAGGTCATATTTGAACTCAGTCCTCCTGACTTCAGGGCCGGCTCTGCTCACTGTGCCACCTACTCGCCCCTTCCTAATACTTTTGACAGTATCACCACCACTCATGTCTTCCAAGCTATATGGACTCTGTACTTCTCTTTTAAACTTGTCTCTTGTCTCTCCTCTGTCTCTCTATCTCTGTTTCTGTCTCTCTATCTCTGTCTCTTTCCAGATACACTTGCCTTTTTCTTTACACTTCTAGGGCCCCTACCTCATTGTCCATTCCAATATTCCTATGTGCCTAGGTTGCTGCACAGCTTATCCTACCTTCTAGCCTTTAACATCTCTCTCCTTTTAGTTTCCCTACATGGAATGATTCTCTTCTTAAAGACAATTGTTTTAGTTATACTGTCTTATTTTCAGAATCCTACAGTGGTTCTCAATTACTGTAAGTTTCAACTTAATATTCTTGCTCCAAAGCCAGAGTAAGAACATTAATTTGCTGCTTCTTTTACTTTATCTGGGCAGCTCTAAATAATTTCATTCTCAGCCAGCCAGGTGACTTGTTGGGTATAGTGGTAGGTCTGGAGTCAGGAACACTCATTTTCCTGAGTTCAAATCTGGCCTAGACACTGACAAGCTGTATGACCCTGGGTGAATTGCTTAACCTTATTTGCCTCAGTTTTATTGTCTGTAGAATGATCTAGAAAAATATCTTTGCCATGAAAATTCCAAATGGGGTCACAAAGAATTGGACACAACTGAACAACAACAAATTTTATTCTAGCTTCTGCTAGCATTTCTAACCACATACATTTCTTTAGCCTATTTGTTTAACAGGTAATTACTACTTCCTCTCAGGAAATGACTAATTTCTTTTCTGATACTGCTTAAAGCTTATTTACCAGTCTGTTTAAAGCTAGATAGCACTAAACTTCATTTACTCTAACATCTTCAGTATTCTCTGACTACATGTTATCTCTCTGGTTGTCTGATAGCTATGCTAGGATTTTATGAATGTATCATGAATTTTGTGTTCTACTTAAATTTGACTTATCTTTTCCTCTAGAATTTAAGCATCATGAAGGGCAGTGACTGTGTCTCTGGTCTCCTCATATTAATGTTGCCATTTATGGTGGTGGAATGATTACATTGCTCTTCAGCCAAATGCAGTCAGTACTTGGGCAATATGGTGCAAAATATTTATCTACAGGCAAACAGCTTAGCCTTACAAAAGCATGGGGCAGGATTTAACTTCTATCATTTGAGAAGCATCAAGAAAACATTATCTTCTCACTCTACAATTAGACAGTTATTCCTTCGAAGCAAACTTTTTTCTAGGCTTTTTTTAAAACTCCTGGAGGTCATTAAGAATGATTAGTACAAACTATGACTAATACAGAAATATGTTTTACTTGATTGCACATATATAACCTATATAAAATTGTTTATCATTTTAGGAAGAGAGAAGGGGGAGAGGGGAGGATTGCAACTCAGCATTTTGTAAAAATGAATCCTAAAAATTGTCTTTGCATGTAATTAAAAAATACTATTGAAAAAAGAATGACTAGTAACTTACTATGGATTATTTTAGCAAATTACTCCCACTATATCACTGGAATTTAGGACAAAAAGGGAGCCATTCAAAGGCAATGTGGAGAAACAGTGAAGAAAGGGAAGGTGGAAATTTTGGGAAGACAAATTACCTATTTCATAAGTCTGCCTTGTGTTGACCTTGGATATAGACTTCACTGATCTGTATACTTCAACAGGGCATAGTTATCAACATACCATGCCTGTATTATTTTCAACTATCCAGAAGTTGATAGCCCTAGCAAGGGAATGCATATGTCTTCTTTTGGAATCCAAAGGCAAAGATTTGGGATTCATGATGTGATCCTGGGCAAAGAACTTTATATGGCTAGAGTTTACCGATCTATGAAATAATAAGGTAAATACACAGACAGGGAAGATGACGGCTTAAATATTTTACATACATATATACACACACATAATACACACACATACACACACATATATGTAAACGTACCTCTTTCAGATGCTGAGGAAAAGAGTACCCACAGAAGAATGAACACTTTACTTTTCTGTAGAAGTACCACAGAATGCAGAAACAACCAAGTACCAAAATTAAAACCACTATCATGGATAAAATGAGCACAGTAACATAAGTTAAGTATGGATGTGACCCTATAGGAGAGAAAGACATAATTTCTGTCAAGAATTCAAATTTTTGCAAAGTTTATTTTCATAGTCATTAGCAAATATTTTCTGACACCAATTCTAGACACAGAAGAACTTGTGGCGAAACAGGGCAGCTGGCTTAAGAGTAAAAGTTAAGATGCATGCTTTTCTCACTTGTGTTTTTAAGGACTGGTTTCCAACATGTCTTTTGTATCCAAAAAATAAGAATGTCTCCCTATTTATAACTGTAACAATGAAATAATAGACTTGGAGTTAACTGATTTTCTTTGAAAGTGTCAACTCCAAGTTAATACTTGAGAATTCAATTTCAATTAATTATGGCACAGTGGATAGAGTGCTGGGGAATTCAAATCTGGTCTCAGATACTTACTAGCTGTGTGACCCTGGGCAAATCACTTAACCCTGTTTGCCTCAGTTCCTCATCAGTAAAATGAACTGGAAAAGGAAATGGCAAACCACTCTAATATCTCTGCAAAGAAAACCCATGTCATGAAGAGTTGGACATGACTGAAAAATGCCTGAACAAAATGTGCCAAGAAGAAAAGGAGACAGTTTCTGCCCTCAAGGAATTGACAGTCTGGGGTGGGTATGGGTGGAGGAGGATACAACACACAAAAGGAAACTTGAAGCCCAGGTGGGGAGAGGTAGGGCAGAGGGTGCCAGTGGGAGTGTATTTCTGGTGAAGTGAAAGCTGCTAATGGAGAATGGAGTTACCAGGAAAGTCATGAGTCCTCTATAAAGGAACACTTTTGGAGGAGTTTAGTGCTCCACACTCCAGTCCTTAAATCAGATGCAAGAACCCACTGAGTTGAAAAGAAGAAGGTCTTGAAGACAGAGGTAGAAAGTCAGTTCCCAAAGGAGGGTGGCAGTTTTAGGGATGGTAATCCTCATGATAGAGAGAAATGCTGGGGGTATGGATTCTAGAAAGGTACTGATCCTTGGAGCTGAAAGAAATGATTATTTCTCTCTTATATTAATAACCAATTCTTAAATTATGATAAAAGTTTTCCCTCATTTTTTTCCTCCTCCAGAAACCAGAAGCCTGTAGGTTGTTCAGTCTCTGAAGGACATTGTTGATGGATGAGATTGCCCAAATTCTGGGGTTTTTGGGGTACGTGCTTTTCAACCCTGTGTAGAAGATTCTACCCAACTAGAAAAACTTACAAAGGATTTAATCTAAGGTGAATTCCAGTCCATAGTGTTCTACTGAGGTTTAGGTGGTGGGGTAGATGCTTAGTCTAGACTGCCCCAGGCTGGGGGTGTTCTGGCTTGAAATAATCTCTTTTTGTCCATGAGCAACACAACCAAAGTCACATACCCCAGCCCCTCATTAGAATAGATCCACCTCTCATTATAATATCCATTCTTTTCATTAAATGTTAATCAATCAAGAGTTGATTGCCTCCTGTTGGGAACATCTACTCTTCTAAGGACATATAACAGTCAAGAAGCTGCCATGATTCCTCTTTTGGTTTAGGAGAGATAGCCAAATGCAATAATTAATAAAATGATTAATTACCCAGAAACTATGTCTTTTGAACCTTTTATACATCACCGAGCTCAGTATTGAGATATATACACCTAAGCAAACCTCATCAGGATTCTATAAAGAAAAAGACTTCCAGCTCTGAAGTCAGGAGGATCTGAGTTCAAATCCAGCCTCCAGACACTTGACCCTTAACTAGCTGTGTGATCTTGGGCAATTGCCCTGCCTTCCCTCCTCCTTAAAGACAAAAAAAAAAAAAGAATAAGACTTCCAGAGCCAATATTTAGGAGTTATACTTTAAACTTGATCCCAGTCTCTCCAGGGAACTTGAGTTTGTCCACTGTTTTTCTTTTTTTGGTGGGAGTGGGGTGGTGGAGGGATGATTTATAGCTATTCCTTTTGCTAAACTTTCTCAGTAAAGCCCTTTTCTATAAGCTAATAGTTCAGTCATATCCAGATATTTGTGAATGCTGAACCAACTGTCCATGGAGTTTTCTTGACAAAGATACTGGAGCAATTTGCCATTTCCTTCTCCAGTTTTATGCTTAAGTGACTTGCCCAAGGTCACATAACTAGTAAGTGTCTGAGATCAGATTTGAACTCTGGTCTTCCTGATTCCAGGACCAGTAGAATGATAATGGCAAAGACACCAGAAGGGAGCTCATGAATTGTAGAACCAGAAATTCCAACCTCTCAGGTTATCCATCAAACCCTAAGGGTAGCGAGAGAGTGTTCTCTGAAGATCCAAACCATCTCTGCAAGTGCAAGTTGCAAGTTGGGGGGAGTGAGCTCTGAGTGAGTGTTACAAAAGGGAATCTGAAATTGACTTTTCCATGGTGCTCTGCCAACCTCATAGATACCACTATCTTTCAGTGATTTCAAATCTTTCAGCCCATTCAAAAGTTCAGTGGTAGAAGTGGCAGTGATTCAGTCACTTTGGAGTCTCAAAACTGTGTTCTATCTTTCTATTTCATGCAACAAATATAATCTAAACTATAATGCCAGTATTTTTCTTTTTGACCAAAGAAAGATGAGGAGATAATAGTCTCAATGAAAAATGAGACAAAGGTTATATTTCAAAATTTTCTTGGAGAAAAAAACGAGCCAATTTATAATAAACTGATAAAATAATATGTGTCATTTTGCATTTTAAAACCTAAACCAAGCTGAGAGGAAACTGAGTCAAAGTAGGGGTCAAGTCCTTTTGCATTAAAGAAAACATGCAGAATTATTTATAGCTAGAGCATTAATCTGTTACATTCTGAGAAGATGTAATCCCCTCTCTTCTACATGTGGAGGCTACTGATGGGGCCCCCTTTGTTTTAAATGCAGGGTATACCTTGTACTACATTATTTAAAATGTATTTGCTTTTATTATTGGGAAACCAGAAATTTAGACAAAACAGACAAATGGCTTAGTTTATATCATAGCAATCTGAGAAGAAGGAAGAGAGAGAGCTAGAAAAAGCAGAGGTCAGGAATGGGTTTATTCATTTATCAATTCATTCACTTATCAGTTCTATGCAATGATGGTAATTTTCATTTTAACTAAGAACAGGAGAAAAGAAAGACCATTAACAGAAATTTAATGAAAAGGCCAAAGGGCTAAAATTCTGATTGGACAGAAAAAGAAAGTTTTACCTTATATGACTCTCTTCACATACTTTCTCTTCCTGCCAAATTGGACGATTTCTTCACATTTCATATGTCTTGCACCCTGTTTACGGACCTGACTGCCTTTTTTCTTTCTGTTTTCCATACCTGGACTATTTCTTACTGCTCCCATCTGTCCTTGCCCTCATTTTCCCCTCCCCACTTCCCTTTACTCTTCCCACCCCTGTGGCAATCTCTGCCCATTAAAATCCTATCTATCTTCAAAGGTTAGCTTAAATGCATCCTTTCCTCATAGCAAATTTTAACAAGCTGGAAATACTTTGTTGGTTTATTCAGGACATGATGATTGCTCTGCTTACAATGGGTGTCATGTGATTTAGGACTGGAACTGAAGAAATTATTGGGCAAGAAAAAGAAACTCTGAATGTTCCACCCTCTGTTGGTGCTCCTGTACCTCGAGCTGAAATGTTGCAAGTAGAAATATGGCTGATCTCCTGGACTTGTTTCCAGTAACTCATTTTCCTGCAAAACTCTGAAACTCAACTCTGAAATTCCCACTCCCTCAGTACCTCCTGGTTCCTCCCTCCCTCCCTCTGATGGGCAAAGTTGGAGAGATGGACATGGGAGAGTTTCTTCCAGAGTCTACATTTAAGGAGGGAGCCTAGGGCAGCTATCTCTATTTCCCACCTGGCTGCATATCTTTATCATTCTCTTGCACCCATATCTCATCATGTCCATCCATGCCTGTATAACCCTTCTCCCCTGCTTTTCAGCTACTCTTTATGTGTTGCCTTCCCCCATTAGATTGTGAGCTCCTTGAGGGCAGGTACTGTCATTTCCTTTATTTGTATTCCCGGCATTTAGTACTGTGTGTGAAACATGATAATCACACACACACACACACACACACATATATATGGATAGACTCATTTATTGATTGAAAGTGGAAGAAATAGTCTAGTTGCTTGTTTCTCTTTAGTTCCTGGGATCTTTGTGATGGGACAAGAGGGAATCTAGAAGAGCACTGAGAAACAAGTTTGGGGAAAGGGATATCAGAAGACAGAACTCTGGGAGACAGCCCTTGAGCTTAGGAACACTTGAAGGGATGTTCTTGAGGGGGTACTTTAAATACCAGCCAATTTTCCAGAACCAACCACAAAGGATGTTCTGCACATAGCTCTCCAGAGAGATCCCGAGGCTGATGTTTGTGTTGGTTGTCTCCATCTCAGCCGACAACCAGAGGATATTTGACCTGTACAGTCAGGTCTGCTATAATGCTTGTTTAAAAAAATGCAAATCTATCTAAACACAATTTATATAGTAGGGAATAAATATGAGTACAACTCAAAATTTTCATTTGCTCATGTTCAGTTTTGTCTGGGAGAAATAGTGAGACTGCAGAAAATGTCACTGCTTCGCCTTAACTCATAAGCTTCAATTCTTCTGATACACAAACAAACCAGGTCTTTTTCAAGGCATAGTATGATATTTATTGTATGTCTTCTGGTAGATAGATGAGAACTGGTCTGTACCTATGCTGTCTACCCACAAACCCACCATCTTCTGCCATGGTCACCCCCTCCCAGAGTTGTGGTCCACTGAGGTCACCCTATTAACTGTAGCTATCTACTTTGCCAGCCCAAACCCTTGAGAATTGGGGCCATAGGCCAAGGAACAGCCCCTAGGCTACAGATATTATCAATATTTATTATAGTATTTATTTGTTTAGCATGTATAAAATTGTGCTGTTTTTTTTATTAGGTTCCTTTCCCCTTATAAAAATATATCAGTGCTGAAGCTTTTGAATGTTGTGCTCCTAAACCTTTCCTCATAAGACCTTTGATTTTTATTGAACAATTTTGCATAGTATAGTGATTTTTAGGAATGTGTATGTCGAATGACAGTGGAACTGACAGTATTTTGAATTGTATCACATGTTCATAGTACTGGACATGAGATTTGGATATTGACATTGTGCTAAACAATTCCTTAAACACCACTGACATTTATGGCAATTAGTGCCCCTGGCTGTACAGATCATGAGAGATTGTAGTGGGAAGGAATTGGGTCAGGCCACAGTGAAGGTCAGATAAAAAAACAACTCACCTCAGGGAGACCTCATGGGACACCAGTGACACCCATGTCAAGCAGCAATCTAACACAGAGAAGTCCCCCTTAGGAGTACATAATGATGACACTACTTCTTCCTTGGCAGCTCCTCATACCAGCAGAATGCAAGTGGGCTGCTTTTTCCAGCATGTCTCCATGGGAAAGAAAGCTGGCCAAAGCTTCAGTCTCTCTCCATTTCCTATGTAACAGCCATTATGTAAGCTGAGAGAAAAGCTGATCTTCCAAATTCATGTTGGAGAGTTTTTTAGTGGAGGAAAGAACAGATGGATTCTTGCCCACATGAGAGAGCAGCCTGGATGGGTAAGGATCTAGACAGCTGATGATACAAAAAATTACTGAAGGAACTAGGGGTGTGCAAATATAGAAGAGTTGGAGGAGGTAAGACAGCTATCTTTAAATACATGAAGGACTGCCAAATGGAAAATTTAAATGTACTCACTCTAGCTTCAGTGGTGTAATAGTAATAGAATTTAAAGATCCTCCTATATTGGCTTGGTTTTCTGGTTGAGTGCTGAAACCCAGAGCTTGTGAATCCCACTTGTGGGATGGACTTGTTGACGTGGAAAGAGAGGGCTGAACTGGGAGGAGCAGGTGCCGTGGATTTAAAGAAGGCCCAAGCAGAGAGAGAAGCAGAAGAACATTTGGGAGCAGCATCATGGAGGCAGAGAGAGAGAGGATTGCTGAGGGCCAGTTGGAGCTGCCCAGGACTTGAGAGCTGCCACCTGGAGCTGCCAAGGACTGAGGAGACATGGCCGTGATGCCTGTATTTTGTCTGTCTGTTTTGATATTGTTTTGCCAGATTTGTCTGCTGGTGAAGGACAGTGCTGTTTTTGCATAGGTCCTGGAACCTTGCTATTGTTTCAGAAGCCCTGAAAAAGGATTTTCTTGTTGTATGTTTACAGAAATCCTGGAAGAGGGCCTTGCTGATATTTTCAGGGGTCCTGAGACAGTTCTGCAGGCAGAGAGTGAATTGATGAGGACACTGGCAATGTATATTGTGGCTTTGTTAAGCTTTGTCTCCCCAGGAACAGAGATTGTCGAGAACTTGCCTTGGGTCAAGATGAAGAAAAGACCTGTCTGTGTATTAAATGCTGTGATGGTATCTTAACTTTGCTGTAGTTCGGGGGTAGATGGCCTTTGTGCTCTCCAGTGCCCCTTTTGAGAAGGTGCTTGGTGTTAAATGATGATAATTGTAATTCAGTTGTGATCCAGGGGAAAGAAATTTGACTTTTTTTGTGCTCTGTGAATGACCAAATGAATATACTTTGTCTATGATTGGAAACTAATCTTTTTTTTGTCTTAATTTGTTTACTTTTAGTTTACAAGATTCATTACCACAATTCCTTGAGTTTCAAATTTTCTCTCCCTCCCCTCCTCCTCCCATGGCGGCATACAATCAAGTATAATATCTGCAAATACTTTCACATTAGGCATTAGACAGGTGTGAAAGAGGAAACAAAACCAAACGAGAAAAAGAAAAAGAGTAGGTAGTTTGCTTCAATCTGGGTTCAAACTCAGTTCTTTCTCTGAATGTGGACATCTCTCTCCATCATGAGTCTTTTGGGGTTGACTTATGTTTGATGGATTGCTGAGAAGAGTCCAGTTTATCAAAGTTGGTCATCAGGCATACGTTGTGTCTGTAATTGTGTACAAATTCCTCCTGACTCTACTCTTCTCACTCAGCATCAGTTCGTATAAGCCTCTCCAGGTAAATATGAAGTCCATCTGCTCCTCATTTCTTATAGCACAATAGAATTCCATAACATGCACATACCACAACTTGTTCAGCCATTCCCCAATTGATGGGCACCCCCTTAATTTCCAATTCTTTGCCACCACAAAAAGAGCTGCTATAAATATTTTTGTACATATGGGTCTTTTCCCCACTTCTATGATCTCTTTGGGATACAACCCAAGAAATGGTATTGCTGTGTCAAAGGGTATGAAATTATTTATAACCCTTTGGGCATTCACAACTCCATCAGCAATGCATTAGTGTTCCAATTTGTCCACATCCTCTCCAGCATTTGTCATTTTCCTGTTTTGTCATCTTAGCCAATCTGACTGGTGAGATGTGGTACCTCAGAGTTGTTTTGATTTGCATTTCTCTAACCAATAGTGATTTAGAGCATTTTTTTCATATGCTTATAAATATCTTTAATTTCTTTCTCCGAAAACTGCCTGTTCATATCCTTTGACCATTTATCAACTGGGGAATGATTTGTATTCTTATAGATTTGACTCAGTTCTCTGTATATTTTAGAAGTGAGTCCTTTATCAGTGACATAGGTTGTAAAAATTCTTTCCCAATTTTCCACTTTCCTTCTAATCCTGGTTACATTGGCTTGGTTTGTACAGAAGCTTTTCAATTGAATGTAATCAAAGTTACCATTTTGAATTTTATAATGCTCTCTAATTCTTGTTTGGTCATAAAGTCTTCCCCTCTCCACAAATTTGACAGGTAAACTATTCCTTGCTTTCCCTGATTGCTTACATTATCAGCCTTTAAACCTATATCATGCACCCATTTAGACTTGATTTTGGTATATGGTGTTAGATAATGGTCTATGCCCAGTTTCTGCCATACTACATTCCAGTTTTCCCAGCAGTTTTTGTAAAATAGTGGGTTTGTATCCTCAAAACTAGGGTCTTTGGGTTTATCAAACAGTAGATTACTATAGTTATTGACTGTTGAGTCTCATGTACCCAATCTATTCCATTGATCCACTACTGTGTTCCTTGGCCAGTATCAAGTAGTTTTGAGGACTGATGCTTTATAGTACAGATAGAAATCTGGTATAGTTAGCCCACCATCCTTTGCATTTCTTTTCATTAATTCCCTTGATATTCTGGAACTTTTGTTCTTCCAAATGAATTTTCTTACTATTTTTTCTAGCTCTATAAGGTAGTTTTTTGGTAAACTGATTAGTATTGCACTAAATATGTAATTTAATTTGGGTAAAATTGTCATTTTTATTATATTAGCTTGACCCAGCCATGAGCAATTGATGTCTTTCCAATTAGATATGGCTTTATTTGTGTGAAAATTGTTTTGTAGTTGTGTTCATATAGGTCTTGTGTTTGTTTTGGCAGGTAGATGCCCAAATATTTTATAATGTCTACAGTAACTTTAAATGGCATTTCTCTTTCTATCTCTTGCTGTTGAATTTCATTAGAAATATACAGGAATGCTGAGGATTTATGTGGATTTATTTTATATCCTGCAACCTTGCCAAATTTATTTATTGTCTCAAGTAGTTTTTTACTTGATTCTCTAGGATTCTCTAAGTATATCATCATATCATCTGCAAAATGTGATAATTTGGTCTCTTCTTTGCCTAATTTGATTCCTTTGATTTCTTTTTCTTCTCTAACATTTCTAATAATGCTACTGCTAACATTTCTAGTACCAGATTGAATAAGAGGGGTGACAGTGGACATCCTTGTTTCACTCTTGATCTTATTGGAAATGCTTCTAGCTTCTCCCCATTACATATAATACTTGCTGATGGTTTTAAATAGATGCTACCTATTATTTTAAGTAAAGCTCCATTTATTCCTATACTATCTAGTGTTTTTAATAGGAATGGATGTTGTATTTTGTCAAAAGCCTTTTCGGCATCTATTGAGATAATCATGTGGTTTTTGCTAGTTTTATTGCTGATATGATCAATTATACTGATGGTTTTCCTAATATTATACCATCCTTGCATTCCTGGAATAAATCCTACCTGATCAAAGTATATTATTCTTGTGATAAGTTGCTGTAGTCTTTTTGCTAATATTTTATTTAAAATTTTTGCATCTATATTCATGAGGGAAATTGGCCTATAATTTTCTTTCTCTGTTTTATCTATTCCTGATTTAGGTATCAGTACCATATTTATGTCATAAAAAGGATTTGGTAGGACTCCTTCACTAATTTTCCCAAATAGTTTGTAGAGTATTGGAACCAACTGTTCTTTAAATGTTTGATAAAATGTATAGTAAATCCACCTGGCCCTGGAGATTTTTTCCTAGGGAGTTCACTGATGGCTTGTTTGATTTCTTTTTCTGAGATGGGGTTATTTAAGAAATTTACTTTCTCTTCAGTTAATCTGGGCAACTTATATTTTTGTAAATATTTATCCATTTCCCTAAGATTATCAAATTTATGTGCATACAACTGGGCAAAATAATTCCTAATTATTGTCTTAATTTCCTCTTCATTGGTGGTAGGTTCGTCCTTTTCATTTTTGATACTCATAATTTGGTTTTCTTCTTTCTTTTATTTTTTTATCATATTGACTAAGTGTCTATCAATTTTATCGTTTTTTTCTTCATAAAACCAGCTCTTAGTTTTAATTATTAATTCAATAGTTTTCTTAATTTCAATTTTATTAATCTGTCCTTTGGTTTTCAATATTTCTAATTTAGTATTTAATTGGGGATTTTCAATTTTTTTTTTCCTAGCACTTTCAATTACATGCCCAATTCATTGACCTCCCTTTTCTCCAATTTATTCATGTATGCACTCAGGGATATAAAACTTCCCCTAAGGACTTCCTTTGCTGCATCTCACAAATTTTTGTATGTTGTTTCATTGTTGCCATTCTCTTGATTACTGATTGTTTCTATGATTTCTTGTTTGACCCACTCATTCTTTAGGATTAAATTGTTTAGTTTCCAATTAGTTTTTAGTCTGTCTTTTCATGGCCCTTTATTCCACATGATTTTTATTGCACCATGATCTGAGAATGATGCATTTATTATTTCTGCCTTTCTGCACTGAATTGCGAGGTTTTTGTGTCCTAGTGTATGCTCGATTTTTGTGTATGTGCCATGTACCACTGAGGAGAAGGTATATTCCTTTTTATCTCCATTCAGTTTTCTCCAGAGATCTATCATACCTACCCTCTCTAAAATTCTATTCACCTCCTTAACTTCTTTCCTGTTTATTCTGAGGTTAGATAAATCCAACCTCAATTCAATTTCAGAGAGGGGGAGATTAAGGTCCCCCACTAGTATAGTTTTGCTATCCATTTCTTTCTCTAATTTTTTTTTAAAGCAATTGGGGTTAAGTAACTTGCTCAAGGTTACACTGCCAGTTATTTTGTGTGGGTGCTAAGTATCTGAGACTGGAACTGATCCTGGGTCTCCCAACTTGGGCTGGCGCTCTTACTGTGCCACTTGGCTGCCCCCCTCTAATTTTTTAAATTAAATTTTATGTTTATCTTTTAGTTTACATCATTCATTTCCACAAGATTTTGAGTTACAAATTTTCTTCCCATTTTTCCCCTACCCACCACCCCAAAACAGCGATTCCACTGAATATCCCCTCCCGCAATGTGCTCTTCCCCAAATATTCCTCCATCCCCTCTCCAACTTTCCATAGGGCACAGTGGATCTCTTTGCCCCAGTGCCTGTATATCTTATATCCCAGTTACATGTAAAATAATAATAATAATAATATACTTTTTAAACATTTGATTTCAAAACCTTGAATTCCAGATTCTTTCCCTTCTTCCCTTGTTACCCATCCTTACTGGAAAGATAAGCAATTCAATATAGGTTGTACATGTGTAGCTATGCAAAACATTTCCATAGTGGATATATTGTGAAAGACTGACTATATTTCCCTCCATTCTATCCCACCCCCCACTTGTTCTATTCTCTGCTTTGATCCTGTCCCTTTTCAAAAGTGGGTGCTTCCAAATTCCCTCCCCCCCAGCTTGCTCTCCCTTCCTTCATCCCCCCTGTCATCCCCTTTCCCCCTACTTTCCTGTAGGATGAGATACTCTATTTAGTGTGTATGTCATTCTCTCCCTAAGCCAAGTTCAATGAGAGTAAGGTTGACCCATTCCCTTATGTCTTCCTGTTCTTCCCCTCCATTTTAACAGTTTTCCCTTGCCTCTTCTCTATGAGAGAATTTACCCCATTCTCTCTCTCCCCATCTCCTCTCATTATATTCTTCTCTCACCTCTTAATTTCACCTTTTAATCATCCCTTCCTATTCAATTGTTCCTGTGTCCTCTATGTATACCTGTACACACACACACACACATATATATATACATATATATACACACATTCATATATTTATTCATATGCCCATATACCCTCCTATATAGACATATACATATACATATATATATATATATATGTACACACACATTTCTATTCCATTCAACTATTCTCATACTGAGAAAAGTTTCATAAGTTACAATTATCATTTTTCCATGTAAGAATGTAAATAGTTCAACTTTGATAAATTATTTATGATTTCTTTTTCCTGTTTACCTTCTTATTTTTCTCTTGCTTCTTGTATCTGAATGTCGAGTTTTCTATTCAACTCTGTTTTTTTCATCATGAATTCTTGAAAGTTCTCTATTCCATTGAATGCCCATATTTTCCCCTGAAACATGATACACAGTTTTGCTGGGTAGGTGATTCTTGGTTTTAATCCCAGCTCCTTTGACCTCCAGAATATCATATTTCAAATCCTTCAAACCCTCAGTGTAGTAGTTGCCAGATCCTGTGTTATCCTGATTGTGTTTCCACAATATTAGGATTGTTTCTTCCTGGCTGCTTGTAATATTTTCTCTTTGATCTGGGAATTCCAGAACCTGGCTATAATATTCCTAGGAGTTTTCTTTTTGGGATCCTTTTTAGGAGGTGATTGGTAGATTCTTTCAACCTCTGTTTTGCACTCTGGTCCTAAAACATCAGGGCAATTTTCCTTAAGAATTTCTTGAAGGATGATTTCTGTGTTCTTTTTTTGATCATGGCTTTTAGGTAGTCCAATAATTTTTAAATTATTTCTCCTGGATCTATTTTCCAGGTCAGTGGTTTTTCCAATGAAATATTTCATGAGATATTATTGCCTTCTATTTTTTTATTTGTTCGGATCTGCTTAATAGTATCTTGATTTCTCGTAAAGTCACTAGCTTCCATCTAATTCTGAAGGAATCATTCTCCTCAGTGAGCTTTTGAGATTCTTTTTCCATCTGGCAAATTCGGCTTTTTAAGGCATTTTTCTCCTCATTGCCTTTTTGAGCCTCTTTTTCCATTTCAGCTAGTCTATTTTTTTAAGTCAGGTTGTTGACTCTCATTTCATAATTTTTTTCCATTGTTTTCATTTCTCTTCCCAATTTTTCCTCTACTTCTCTTATTTGATTTTTCAAAATCCTTCTTAAGCTCCTCTGTGGCCTGTAATCAGCTCATATTTTTCTTGGAAGCTTTTGGTGTAGGAGTTCTGACTTCATTGTCTTCCTCCTGTTCCATGCTTTGATCCTTTTTGTCCCCAAAACAGGAGTGTAAAGTTGGATTTCTGAGCTTGCTTTGCTTCCTTTGCTTGCTTATGTTGCCACTCAATTACTTGACTTTTGATCTTTTTGCCACAGTAGAACTGTGTTACCAGAGTGGGGAGCTTTGTGTCACAGCTGGGGTTTTCACAGCTGCTGGAGCTATTAGTTGGGTGCCTTCTCTGAAGCCTCCACATGCTCTGGCACACTGGTCAGTCTAGGGTGACCTCCACCCTAGACTGCAATCCAGATCCAGGATGTTAAAGCAAGAGTGATTACCCCTCAGACTGGTTGCTTGGTCCCCCTACAATCTGCAGGCCAGGAGCTCTGAAGCAGCCATGCGGCAGTGTCTGCACAGCTGACACGCCTCAAACTTCTCCCTTCTGGGGGTAACAGTTTGACCGCACTCCCAGACTCCTGGTTCCCAAAGTCCTCACCGCCCTGACCTCTCACTTTGTCCTTAGCATCTGTGGGTTGATAATTCTGGAAACTGCCACAGCTGCTGGTGATCTGACGTCCCTCCAACAGGCAGTTGGTTGTGGATGCCCTGAGGCTAAAACCTCCAGTTCACGAAGTGCTGGGCTCAGCTCCTAGACTGTTGTGCCAGACCCTTTCTGCCAGTCCGCCAGGCTGTCTTCAGTGGGAGGTTAGCTTCTCTCTGTCATTTTGTGGGTTCTATAGCTCTAAAGTTTGTTTTAGAGTCATTTTTCACATGAATTGGAGGAGGTGGAAGCAGGAGCTGTGAGGAAGTCTTTTTTCTACTCTGCCACCTTGCCTCCTCCTTGGAAATGAATCTTAATCTCCATTTGAGAAGAGAAACTTTGTGATTGACTATATGAATGTACTTTCCACGGGTGGAGTAGTACTTGAAAATTATTGAATCACACTTAGTGAATGCTGTCTTTTGATTTTCTCTGTTCTGTGCATGTTTTGTCTTAATTTGTCACTGAATAAAATGGAGAGTTACTATGCTAGTATTCTAAAACTTGGAAGTTGCCTTTGCTTGGCATTAAGGTCACTCCCTCTTCCCAAGAGAACTTTATTTGGACCCTTGTTTTGAATTGAGGTGATTATAATGCAATGTACTTTGTGTTTGTTTAAGGCCCTGTGGCCACTTTGGTAAGGAGTTGTTATTTATGTATCTTGCAAATGTGATGTCTCTATTTTGTGAGGATTATATTGTACCTAAAAGATATTAATGCTCATTCAGATGTAAAATGCCTATGCAATGGGCATGAAAGATCTTGGGCAGGAATGTTATAGGAATGGGAATTTCAGGTCTTCCTTTCCCTTCTGAGAACACTCCTTGATTTGAAAATATACTCTGCCCCCTCATAGGCTCAATGTGGTCACCTGGAGCCTGTGGCAGGAGGCTGGTTTTCAGGAATGCCCACACCTTGTTGCTTTTTGATTGTGTAGTGGGTCACAAGGTTTGTGACATTCTCAGAGCCAGGAGAAGGCTATATATACTCTGATGTGAGATTTTGTTTTGGGGCTCACTTTGAGAAGAGTGTGATTTGACCAGACAAGACTCTGGGCAGCCATTGAGCTCCCTGGCTTTGAAAACCCAAATGTTGGTGCTTCCATCTTTGGTAACTGTGACTAGGTATACATGTAATGGTCAGACAGCTGGAAGCCTGTCTGCTGATCTTTTTCTCTGTCTGCTTGTAACTTGTTTGTATTCTCTGAAGTTCAGGGTGCTGACTTTTTCCCCTGAACTAGGTAAATGATATGTTTGATTGATTAAAGTAAGGTCATTAGCCCATTTTGAGTTTCTTTCCTTTAGAAAAGCATATTTAAGAACCTGTGTTGGCAGCCACCCTGGGGATGCTGGGGTACTTGCTGCTACAAGTGGGCAGAATGAAGTCCAATGAGGGGACATCATAGGCCTTAGCTTAATGTAAATTAAATATCATTCTAAGAATTGAGAAAGGTCCAAAAATGAATGGGCCACCTTGCAAAGAAGTGAACTCTCATTCCTTGGAAATATTTGAGAAGAAGTTAAATAACCACTTGTTGGGGATATTATAGAGTTCTAAATTAGGTAGGATGTTGGACTATGTCTGAGACTATGATTCTTTTTTTTTTTTTTAAAGCAGTTGGGGTTAAGTAACTTGCTCAAGGTTACACGGCCAGTTATTTCTGGGTGTGGTGCTAAGTATCAGAGCCCTGATTTGATCCCCAGGTCATCCCGACTCTGGGGCTGGTTCTCTTACTTGCTGAGCCACCTGGCTGCCCTGACTGATTCTTTTAAGACCTAAGTAAAGCAATACAAATCTCAAAGATGGCAAAATTAAAGAGTTAATATTTTAGGGATTATGTTGTTGGAGTGCATGACTGTCTCTATTTTGTCCTATATTCATCATTTCGCTGTATGATCCCTGTACAAACTGTAAACCCATATACAGCAGCTGTTTTTCTTTAATGTCCTCTCTCCTCCTCTAATTGGTACAAAAAGACTCAATTGCTAAAAAAAAAATAAAAGGGAGTGTTTCTGAGTCTCTGGAATATCACCCTCCATCATCTAGCCTAATGGGTAACTCCCTTTGATTTAGTGAAACTAGCTATACTAACAAGGATACATATTCCTTGTCTATCTCTTGTAGGCAATGATATTCATTTTCCTTAACAAACATGCTTTGTTTCCTTTTTGTAACCAGCCACAATGAGTAACTGTCTTTTTTTTTCTGTATAAATATTGCTAGCTGAATTGTGAATGGCACATTCCCCTTCATCTGCTGTTGGGGTATGTCACATTCTGATTATAATAAAACCTGTACTGCATAATAAGTATTGTGCTGGCCTAAGCGGCATTAACTGGCTGAATAGATAAGAAAATTCATGCAACACTTACCATTATCAGTAGTTTGGACACAAATGGGCTGGCTCCATTCACCACTTTTGTTCTTATCAGTTATAAACCCCTGAACTTGAAGACAATAAACTGTCTGAGGATTCAGATCAGTAAGGACTTCAGAGTCATATATGGAATTTTTTTCCAACTAGAATTGAAGATGAACAGAAGGAAAATGCCACAGATAAAGAACAATTTAATTTTGCAATGACCAGTTATAGCACATACTCAAGTCTTGTAACATATACTCAAGAGAAGTGTTAAAATGATGACTATATCCCACTTCTCTCTAGGAGGACCTCTTTTAACTGATAATGACTATTGATAATCATCCCACTCCCTTAATTCTCTAACTCAAATGATAAGTCAGAGTCAAATTCTTTTCTTTCACTTTGTAGGGTAAATACACATAATATCTTGCCCCCCACTCACTGATATTCTTAATCTGTTTCTAACCAACAAAGAGCAACTAGTCACCACACTTAGAATTAATAAATGAGGAAGATAGGAAAGCTGTTTAGTTTGACAAGCACCCTAGCTTCTGAGAGAGTGAATAATAATGGTTTCAGAGAAAAAACAGGTATGACTTCATGGCCTGAAATTCTACAGGAGAAGTTGCTAGACTAAGAATGTTCTCAATAATAAAATGCTGAAGCAAAAAACAGAAATAAGTCTTTTTTTTACTTTTTGCTTTTTGGAGGGCAATTTGAGGTTAAGTGACTTTCCCAAGGTCACATGGATAGTTTTTGTGTTAAGTGTCTGAGGCCGTATTTGAACTCAAGTCCTCCTGACTCCAGGGCCGGTGCTCTATTCACAGCACCACCTAGCTGCCCCAGAAATAAGTTTGATGAAGAAAAGAGGGGCAGAACTTTTTCAAGTGAACAATATGGACACATAGGGATCTTAGCAACCAATGTAGATTTTATTTTATTGGTACCTATTGTCTTTAAATCCTTATGATTTTGTTTTTCTACTCTTGATTAAGCTCTAGTTTGTGACAAAGGAAAACAATTAAGCAATAATGTCTACTATTAGATCTGACAACATATACATGATCTGTCCTAATAGTACTTTGCCTCTTTGCCAAGAATGGGAGAGCTCTCTGAGACCCTCACTGGTTTTTCAATTACTCAAAATTTGATCTCTGTTTAGTTAACTTTTCCTTGCATGGTTATATATTGTGGTTGTATATATTTTTCCCTTGGTTCTGCTTATTTTGTTGCATTGATATGCAACAATATTGATATTGAAATCTTTCCATGTTTCTCTGAATTGCTCATATTCTTTTCATAACAATGTTCTACTTTATTTAAACATCACAGTATATATTCAAGTTGTTCTGCAGTGTCTAGCCACTTCAGTTCTGGTTTTCTGCTACCACAAAGAGTGGTACCATGAATATTTTGGTAGGTAATGGATCTTTTTTTTTCCCTGTCTTTGACTTTCTTTGGCTATATGCCTAGCATTGAAATTTCTGGGTGAAAACTTATGGATACTTTATTCATTTTCCTGCATAATTCCTAATTGAGATTCAGAATTATTAGCTCACTTCACAGCTCTACCATGTGGATTAGTATGCTTTCCTCCTCCCCCATATTGCAAAAAGGGTTATTGACATTTTTTGTGTGACCAAATTCTATACTATGAGGTCAAACTTCAGAGATGTTTCAATTTCTATGTTTTACTGTTAGTGATTTTGGTCATATTTTCATAGAGTCATTTACATTTTAACATTCTTTTGAACACTTCTTTCATATACTCTGATTCCCTATCTAGTGAGAAATGGCTCTTGGTATTAGATATTTGTATTAATTGAGAGGCAATATGGTGTAACTGAAAAAATTCTGACCTGGTGGTACTGAACTTGGAATTATAGGACCTGAGTTCAAATACTAGCTCTCCCACTGACTACTATACAACCATGGACATGTCCTTTAACTTCTCAGGACCTCAGTTTCCCAATCTGTAAAATGAGGGGGTTGGACTAGATGACCTTGAAGGTCTCTTCCCTCTTTAGAGATTTGATTCAGCTCTCTCTGTCTCTTTCTCTCTCTCTACATATGTATATACATAAACACATATGCATGATATCAGACTTTTATTGACGGAAATATTTCACCCAGGCTACCATTTTTCTTCTATTTACATTGATTTTATCTATGCAAAAGTATTTTTAATTTTGTATATATAATATTATTTATGTTATACTTTATCATCTCTGTGTCTTTCTTAATTACAAATTCTCTTCCTAACCACAGTTATAAAAAGTACTTGATCTCATTCTCTCATAATTTCTTTTCATGGTGTAACTTTTGACATTTCAGTTATATATCTATTTATTTTTCTTTTTTTTTTCGCCTTTTGGAGGTCAGTTAAGTAACTTGCCCAAGGTTTATGCAGCTAGTTATTGTGTGTGTATGTGTTAAGTGTCTGAGGCCGGAACTGAACTCAGGTCCTCTCGACTCTGGGGCCGGCGCTTTACTCACTGCACCACCTAGCCGCCCTATATATCTACTTCAAACTTATTATGTATATCTATTTTAAACTTATTCAAGCTTATATGGTGTGAGATGTTGGTCTAAATCTAATGTTTGACAAATTACTTTCTGCTTCCCCCAATCAGTTATTGTAAAAAAGGAAGCTCTTCCCTTGGTGATTTATGTTGTTGAGTTTATCAAACACTGAGCAACTACTTTCAATTGCATCTATTTCTTGCTCATTTTAAGCTATTCCACTGATATATTTCCCTGGTTTATAAAAAAAATCCTCTAATACCTAAGAGATCAAATGATGACTATTTCATAGTAAACTTGTTTGACATCTATGTCCTTTTCATTTGTACTACTTATTCTTAATTCCCTTGGGATTTCATGTCTTTTTTTTTCCTTCCAAATTAATTTTACTATTTTGTGTAGTTCTTTAAAGTATTCCTTTAGTAACTTGAATGGTTTAACACAGACCTGCACAATTTGGCAGTCGATAGGAGTCAAAGTAGCTTACTTTCCAAGTAAAGGTATAATTAATGATTAAACTATTTTGCAAATAAACCATATTAAACAAAGGGAAATTTCAGTTAATATCAATGAATTATGCTTACTATTTAAGATTTTTATTTCTCATGAAATTGCTCCTCTCAGACTAGAGACACAGACTGATGATAGTTGGTTGCTGTGGGTCATGTTACAAATAGGAGAAAGTGCACAGTGGCAACCTACCCACTTAGTTACACAATAGTAACTAGTGGAAGGCGGTTAAGTAGGACTTGAACAAAGAACTTGTTACCTCTTTACTTTCTTTTAAATATTTTTGTGGGTTATTCAAAATCTTTTGGCAGGCCCTGGGCCATATCATAATTTTTTATTATGTTGGTACAGTTCAACCATGAGTGGTGAATATCATTTCAATAATTTGTCTTCCTTCATTTCTGTCAAATGTCTTGTAGTCATATTTACATATCTATGTATGTGTGTGAATTAGTAGATTAAATATCATATATTTTATGTATTTTTGTAATGACTTTGAAAGGAATTCTTGATCAATTCTTCATGGTTTTTGTTAGTACTTTATAGAAATTATTTTTTCTGAATTTATTTTGTATCTGCCATAATTAAGCTAGTAATCCTGTGAATTAACCTTAGTTATACTGATTTTTTGGTGTTTTAAAAAAGTATATGATCACATCATCTCCAAATAAGGATGATTTTGTTTTCCTTTTGATGATGATGTTCTCTAACCTTATTGCTATAGCTATTATTTCTAGAACTTTTCCAGAATTATGTCAAATAATAGTGGGTAGAGAGAGCATACCTGATTTACTCCTGCTTGTACTGGTAGAGCTTCTGGTGTTTCTCCATTGCAAACAATGCTAGCTCTTGAATTTATGTTTTTGGTCATATTAATGAAAGGCCTTATAATGCTTTTTGGGGTTTTTAACATGAATGAATGCTGCAGTGTATCAAAAGATATTTTGCATCTATTGAAATAATCATGTATCTTCTGCTATCCTTGATTGTATAATTATGCTAGTTTTCTTTAATATTTAATTATTTATACATTACTGTTATGAAAACAATCTGTCATAGTGGATTATTTCCTGACTATAAGAGACAGCTTGGTTTAATTGATAGAGAAGCAACCTTGAATCCAGGAAGAAATTCTGAAGATTCAAACAGAAATAATTCCAATGAGGAAGAAAAGGGGCAACTTATCTTAAGGGAACAATGTGGATGCATAAGTATCTTCAGAAATAACTTAGATTTTATTTTACTTTAATTTCTTAATTTAAGTACCATACTATTTGTTTTACCCTAGACAAATTACTTAACCTCTCAGTGCTATAGACAACTCTCTAATACTCCATCTAAAAGTTCCCTATGCCAAAAACAAAAAACCAACCATAAACCCACGACTCTAATTCTTATCTCTATTTATTAGCACATTTAAAAAAAATTGTGCATTACTATTCATTAATGAGATTGGTCTCTTTCTCTGTTTTATCTCTCCCTGGTTTGAATAGCAGGACCTATGTCTCACGAAAGTAACTTGGTTCTAGAGTGCTTTTCTCTCCATTTTTAGGACAATGTTTTGGGAGCATAGTTATTAATTACTTTAAAAATATTTGATATAATTAATATAGTTAGGTATAGTCACATAGGTTTAACCAGTTTTATTTTTTTCTCTAAAAGGCAAGGAAACTGTTTCTGAGCCTTGATTGATCTCAGGGCTCAGGCTTGAGGCTTGACACAGCTTCTCAGTTCATTATGGTATGAGAAAGCTAATGAGGAGTCTGCAGCTCTCAGACTTGGTGGATGTCTCACTGCCACACTAGTTTACCACATCTTGCTCATCCAATACTTTCCTGTATGGAGACAAGAGAGGCCATATCTACCTGAACCAGTGCTGTATCTTTCCTGAATATTCTTTCTCTTCTATGGCAATGTAAACTCTCTTTCATGAACTTTTAGACGGTCTGTCTACACATGTTTCATTTCACTCTAATTTTGAACTTGAATTACAGATCAACTTGAATCAGGACTGGCCTATAAGAGAAGCCTCAATAATTCTGAAAAAGAGAAGGAAAAACTCCAACTTACTTTGTCATTGGTACCATTTTCCCAGTATTGCACGTTGTAAGTCCATGAGTAATAATAATCTTTTAAAGTCCACATGTCAGGCTCATTTTCAACTTTTGGACAAGAGAAGTGTAAATGTAAAGAACCAGTCAATGATTCTACTAGTACTTCAGGAGGTCCAATGGTGGCTAAGACAGAGAACGAAGAAAAATCAAACAATATTTCATTGTCCACCAAGATAGGTAACATAAGAAAAGCAAATTAGCACAGATCCTTAGGCCTAAAATAAGGCAGGTAGTGGTCAAGTAAGTCTTGAGTATAAATATTAAATATGACATGCACTAATATTATACTTCACTCCAGCAATGTACATTCTTGCTATTATGTAGTGCTACTATGGTGAAAATGAATGCTATCCTGAGCCCGTGAAAGTTTGAAAACCATGCCTGTGGGGAAGTCACCAACAAATCTTTGTTGCAATTCATTTTCATCAAATTCTGATGACTGATTTAATATATAGACTTAGAGATAGTGGTATGATAAAAAGGAAAGAGCACAGGAATTGTTTATTTTGGTTCTGATACTTACTAGCTCTGTGACCATGGACATTTATTTTTTGTGTTTGAGTTTCATACTAAATGTGACAAGTGGAGATAATGTAAAATGGAGATAATACTTATACTACCTAGCTCACCAGGTTGGTTTTTTGTTGTTGTTGTAAACTTTAAAGTACTAGATAAGCAGTTGTTTTTAATGCTTTTATTTTCATATACAGAAACATTTCATTTAGCTGGAATTTTGGGAGTAATGAGGGGTTTGTATGAAATGATTTTTCTAGTTAAATGAAGTACACTTTTAAAAAAGCCATTTTTGGTATTACATATTTTTGTTTTTTTTTAAAAGAATATAATGAACATATTATAATGTATCTGTGATCTTATAGATGTACAATTCTATCCTGTTATTCTTGTCCATTTTAATAGACTGTTTTTTTTATTAACTTATTTATTTACTTTTAGTTTACAGCATTCAGTTCCACAATCCCTTAAGTTTCAAATATTTTCCTCCTCCCTCCCCCTTCCCCCCCATGGTGGTATGCAATCAAATATAGACTGTTTTTTAAAAATTAACTTATTTATTTACTTTTAGTTTACAACATTCAGTTCCACAATCCTTTAAGTTTCAAATTTTTCCCCCTCCCTTCACCCCCCCATGACGGCATGCAATCAAATATAGGATCTACAAATACTTTGACATTAAAATTAAAACCAATGGAATGGACAATGGGAAAGAGGAAACACAACAAAACAAGAAAAAGAAAGAAAGCAAGTAGTTTGCTTCAATCTGCATTCAGACTCTGAACGTAGTTCTTTCTCTGGATGTGGATATCTCTTTCCATCATGAGTCCTTTGGAGTTGTCTTATAACCTTACATTGCTGAGAGTAGCCCAGTCTACCAAAGTTAGTTTTCACACATACATTGTGTATGTAATCGAGTACAAATTTCTCTTGGTTCTGCTCTTCTCACTCAACATCAATTTATATAAGTCTCCAGGTTATTATGAAGTCTGTCTGCTTCTCATTTCTTATAGCACAATAGTATTTCATTACATTCATATACCACAACTTATTCAGCCATTCCCCAATTGGTAGGCATCCCCTTGATTTCCAATTCTTTGCCACCACAAAAAGAGCTGCTATAAATATTTTCATACATATGGGTCCACTTCCTACTTTTATGATCTCTTTAGGATACAACCCTAGAAGTGGTATTGCTGGGTCAAAGAGTATGCACTTATTCCTTTGGGCATAGTTCCATATTGCTCTCCAGAATTTTCCACATCCTCTCCAGCATTTATCATTTTCCTGTTTTGTCATCTTAGCCAATCTGACTGGTGAGATGTGGTACCTCAGAGGTGTTTAATTTGCATTTCTCTAATCAATAGTGACTTAGAGAATTTTTTCATATGCTTACAGATATCTTTAATTTCATCCTCTGAAAGCTGCCTATTCATATCCTTTGACCATTTATCACTTGAGGAATTAACAGACTGTTAAAAAAAATACTGCCATACTGGTTGCCTCATAATAACACTCCTCATCAAAATCTCTCTTGTAATAATTACAGTCAAGTATTTTCTACCTTACAGTCTTGGATACCAAGCATAATAATGATGGTCTCCTAGCCCTGCCCCTCCCACAGTCCTGGAAGGGATGACCCAAGCTAGTTCTCAGGGTTTCTGAGTCCTTTCCTCTCTTAGCTCTACATGGGGCAACCCCACTGGTAAGATCACCATGGTCTTTAGACTCTGACCCCTGCCAGTGCTTGGATTATGGTTTTAGGGCCCTGATGCCTCTTGCAGTCCTGGAGAAGGATGTCTTGCATTTCTAATAGGGCAATATAATAAAGTAGGGTCTCTCAGCACCAGCTCAAAGTTGGGAAAATATAACTTGGAGTAAATAACATGGCATTTTGTTCTTCTGTCTTTTTTTCTCCCACACGGGAATGGCCACCTACAATTTTTTTTTGTCCTTTTCTTGTTTGTTTATCCCTCACTTTATTTGGTATAGGGTTTCCTAACTGTTCTTGTGATGGAACTGAGTTTGATCAGAACCTTTCATGCTTCCATCATCAATCCAACATATTAGAAGCATTCTTTTAGCTCTTTTAACATTTTTTGGGTTCCAGGGCAGCACTTAAGTAGTCCATGTTTTAATCATTATTCTTTTTACCCACCTCCTTGCTGTAATCATACATATCTTGGATGATATCTTTTATGCCAGTTCTTAAGAACAGGTCACCATTTTTAATATGTCTTAGTCTGTTATGAATCTCTCCATTGTTTTGGGATTCACTAAATAGAAGATGACATAAGATGTTAAGTTGTTCAGCTGTTTAAATAGCTTCATCTTTGTTCCTCCCAGCCCCATGAGGAAATAGGTGTCCAAGAAGTTGCAGAGGGTTGGGTACCCTTGGCTGGTGACTAGGGCATGTAGTCCAAATATGCCTATGTATGTGGTTAAAGCCTTTCTCAGGATCAGAGAAGTCACTCTGGCATCTTCTCCCTAGCATAAGTTGGTCCCACTCTTCCAGGGCAGATTTCTGCACAGCCTGGAGGATTGGTCTCCACATTGATTCTGGAACCACAGAATGTGTATAGCCTAGGTGGCTGGTCCCAGAGATTGGAGGGCTACAGAAGGTGATCATCAAGGGGGACTCAGGCTGAGGGACCCCAGGTTTATTATGTCCAAACTGCTGATACAAGAGGCATAGCCCAGGTGATATGGTCTGAATGTTCATTGTTTCTTACAGGCCAATACTATTTCAATACATTCATGTACCACAATTTATTTAAGCATTTCCCAGTTGAAGGAGATCTATTTTGTTTCCTGTTATGAGATACGAAAAAAGTGCTACTCTAAATATTTTGTTTTCATTTTTCTTTCCATTTACATTATTGTAGTGATCATGTATATTATTTTACTCGGTCTGTTTACTTCACCTTACCTCAATTCCTGTGTTATCCCATGGTCATTTTAATTATATTCATTCTTCTTATAGCATAATATTTCACTTTCACATACTATATGTATTATGTATCATAACTTGTATAGCCATGTCCCAACTTATGGACATCTTCTATGTTTTCATCTTCTATGTTTTTACTACAGGAAAGGAAACTCTCAATAACACACACACAACTAGCAAAAAAAAAAAAATTAATGATCTGAGTTGTCTATCAATGTTGCTGAATGAAACACTGCCACACAAACAAATTCTTTAAATCTGTATGAAAGGTCCTGTCTGCACCAGAATTCTAGAGAGGCCTCTCTACAGAGACTACTCTAGACCTAACAGGGAACACAAACTCTCTTTGATAAATTACTGTTACGTGTAAGAGGACTACAACCTCTTCCCAGTGCTCAAAGACTTCCCCAGTCTTTGCTGTATTATATTCAATCCCAGGTTATCTACCATAAATAAAACAATTGAAAAATACTTTATCATCTTAAATGTGAATTTTTACATTTTATAATATGTATAGTACACTAGTACAGTGCTGCTCATGCATACCGTTTATCATTCAATTGAAACTGCTCTCTCCAAAGTTATCAATAATCTCTTGATTGACAAATCTAATGTCTTTTTCTTAATCCTCATCCTTCTAGACCACTTTGCAGACACTGGCATTGTTGATGACTGTAGGGTTAATAGAATATAAGATCTTCCTCATCCATTAATAGGCCTATGTGACCACATGTGTTCCCTGTGTTCCTTGGAACAGGGGTTGTGTTCCCAGGTCTAAAGTACACAGGTATTTCAATCATGGATGTCTTGCTGTGTTGAGTTCTGGCCTAATTCACAGCTGTGACACACCCTAAGTCACATAGAGCCCACATTCAGGGAGATTCATGTTGCTTTGGAAGAGGAACTTGCTTAGGGGGAAGTTTGCTTGCAGGAAGGCTTTCACACCTTTTCACATTGAGCCAGTTATGCACTGAATCACATGGGTTGTGATGCCTTCTGGCTCTTGGCCTATTAGTCAAAACTATATATATTCTAGTAGGTTGGTATTTTGCTTTGGGGCTCACTCATGGAAAGAACTTTTCTTTGTGATCTGGCCAGATGAGACTGGGTAGCTGTTGTTAAGGGGCCCCTCTGGCTTTGAGACCTCGGATGTTGGTGCTCCCTGGTTTGGTGATTATGTGTCTATTGCTTTGTTTAGACAGTTGGAGACCTGTCTATTGGATTTTTCTTGGATACTCATTTCTTTCTACTTATCTGTCTGTCTGGTTTACTTAAAGTAAGATTGCTGACCCCTTTGAAGTTTTTCCTTTGGAAACGTAGATCAAAGAACCTGTGCTAGCAGCCCTTCTGTGTGCTGGTGTTATTGGTCTTACACCTCCATAGCAACTGCAAGTATCATTACTGTTACAATGAACTTCATAAGTATCCTTGAGAAAGGTATCTCCATTTGGTGCCACTACTTGCTTTCCCATCAACTCTCTTTTTAAATGTCCATAGTCCAGCTCCTGACCTCATCATTTGACTGAAATTGCTCTATCAAAGTTACCAGTGATCTTTTCTTAGTTGAAAAATCTAGTGACCTTTTTCTTAATCCTTATACTTTGTTATTTTTTATTATTTTTCTTTTCAAATACTTTATGAACTTCTAGCTCACATCATTCATTTCTGCCAGATTTTGAGTTACAAATTTTCTCCCTGTTTTCTCCCCGACCAACCACCCCAAAATAGCAATCATACAGGATATCCCCTCCTCCAATCTGCTCTCTCCTATATCTTCTCCCATACTCCCTCCAACTTTCCAGTAGGGTACGGTGGATCTCTATGCCCCAGTGCCTGTATATCTTATTTGCCAGTTACATGTAAAATAATATTAATAATGGTATATATTTAAACATTTGATTTTAAAGCTTTGAATTCCAGTTTCATTCCTGTCCTCCCTCATCACCCACCCTTACTGGGAGGATAAGCAATTCAGTATAGGTTATACATGTGTACCTATGCAAAAATTTCCATAGTGGATATATTATAAAAGACTGACTATATTTCCCTCCCTCCTATCCCACCTCCAACTTGTTCTGTTCTCTACTTTGATCCTGTCCCTTTTCAAAAGTGGGTGCTTTCAATGTCCCTCCCCCCTAGCCTGCCCTCCATTCCATCATCCCCCCTATCATCCCTTTCCCCCCTACTCTCCTGTAGGGTGAGATACCCTATTTAGTGTGTATGTCATTCCCTCCCTAAACCGAATTCAATGAGAATAAGGTTGACTCATTCACTTTTGCCTTCCTGTTCTTCCTCTCCATTGTAACCATTTTCCCTTGCCTCTTCTATATGAGGTAGTTTATCCCATTCTGTCTCTCCCCATCTCCTCTCATTATATTCTTCTCTCACCTCTTAATTTCATCTTTTAAGTATCATCCCTTCCTATTAAATTGGTTCTGTCCCCTCTGTCTATGTATACCTGTACACATATATACACACATTCACATATGTATTCATACACCCATATACCCTCCTATATACATATTTCTATTCCCTTCAACTATTCTCATACTGAGAAAAGTTTCATAAGTTACAATTATTGTTTTTCCATGTAGGGATATAAATAGTTCAACTTTGATAAGATCCTTATGATTTCTTTTCTCTGTTTACCTTCTCTTGTTTCTTATATCTGAATGTCAAATTTTCTATTCATCTCTGTTTTTTTCCATCAAGAAAGCTTGAAAGTCCTGTATTCCATTGTATGAGCATATTTTCCCCTGAAAGATGATACTCAGTTTTGCTGAGCAGGTGATCCTTGGTTTTAATCCCAGCTCCTTTGCCTTCCAGAATATCATATTCCAAGACCTTTGATCCCTCAGTGTAGAAGCTGCCAGATCCTAAGTTATCCTGATTGTGTTTCCACAATATTAAAATTGTTTCTTCCTGGCTGCTTGTAATATTTTCTCCTTGATCTGGGAATTCCGGAACCTGGCTATAATATTCCTAGGAGTTTTCTTTTGGGTATCTTTTTCAGGAAGTAGTGGGTGGATTCTTTCAACCTCTATTTTGCCCTCTGATTCTAAAACATCAGGGCAATTTTCCTTGAGAATTTCTTGAAGGATGATTTCTAGGTTCTTTTTTTTCCCATTTACCTTCTCATGCTTCTCTTGCTTCTTGTATCTGAATGTCAAATTTTCTATTCAACTCTGGTTTTTTCATCAAGAATGCTTGAAAGTCCTCTATTCCAATGAATGACCATATTTTCTCCTGAAAGATGATACTCAGTTTTGCTGGGTAGGTGATTCTTTGTTTTAATCCCAGCTCCTTTGCCCTCTGGAATATCATATTCCAAGCCCTTTGATCCCTCAGTGAAGAAGCTGCCAGATCCTGAGTTATTGTGATTGTGTTTCCACAATATTCAAATTGTTTCCTCCTGGCTGCTTGTAATAATTTCTCCTTGATCTGGGAATTCTGGAACCTGACTATAATATTCCTAGGAGTTTTCTTTTTGGGATCTTTTTCAGGAGGTGATTGGTGGATTCTTTTGACCTCTATTTTGCCCTCTGGTTTTAAAACATCAGGGCAGTTTTCCTTGAGAATTTCTTGGAGGATGATTTCTAGGTTCTTTCTTTGATCATAGCTTTCAGGTAGTCCAATAATTTTTAAATTATCTCTCTTGGATCTATTTTCCAGGTCAGTGTTTTTTTCTGATGAGATATTTCACATTGCCTTATATGCTTTCATTTGTTTGGATCTATTTTAATAGCGTCTTGATTTCTCATAAACTCATTAGCTTCCATTTGCTCCAATCTAATTCGGAAGGAATGATTTTCCTCAGTGAGCTTCTGAGATTCTTTTTCCATCTGGAAAATTCTGCTTTTTAAGGCATTCTTCTTCTCATTGCCTTTTTGAGCTTCTTTTGCCACGAGTTGGTCTATTTTTTAAGGTGTTATTTTCCTCAGTCAGGCTGTTGATTCTCATTTTGTAATTTTCTTGCATCGTTCTTATTTCTCTTCCCAATTTTTCCTCCACTTCTCCTATCTGCTTCTTAAGGTTCTCTGTGTCCTGTAACCAGCTCGTATTTTTCTTTGAAGCTTTTAGTGCAGGAGTTCTTACTTCACTGTCTTTCTCCTGTTCCATGTTTTGATCCTTTTTGTCCCCAAAATGGGAGTCTAATGTTGGATTGCTTTGCTTGGTTTGCTTCCTTTGCCTGCTCATTTTGCCACTCAATTACTTGACTTTTGGGCTTTTTGCCACAGTAGGACTCTACCACCAGACAGGGGAGCTTCATACCAAATGCTGGGGTTTTCTCAGTTGCTGGAGGTATTAGTTGGGTGCCCTCTCTGAAGCCTCCACATGCTCTGGCAAGCTGGTCACATACCCCAGGACCTCCACCTTAGACCGCAATCCAGATCCAAGCAGGTTAAAGCAAGAGTGATTACCCCTCAGACTGGTTGGTTGGTCCCCCTACACTCTGCAGGCCAGGAGCTGAAGCTGCCACATGGCAGCACCTGTACCACAGCCCTCAGTGGCTTCTCACCCTGGGGGCAAAAGCCGACACTTCCAACTACTGGGTCCCAAAGTCCACACTGCACTGACCTCTCACTTTGTCCTTAGCATCAATGTATTGATAATTCTGGACCACCACAGGTGTTGGTGATCCAGAGTGCCTCCAGCCGACGGCTGGTCAGGCTCGCCCTGGGGCTAAAACCTCGGCATGGTGTTGGGCTTGGCTCCTAGAACTCTTCGCTGGCCAGTTCCTGCCAGACTGCTGGGCTGTCCTCAGTGGGATGTTAGCTTCTCTGTTTCATTTTGTGGATTCTGTAGCTCCAAAGTTTGTCCAGAGTCCCCTTTTACATGGATTGGAGGTGGTGAGAGCCGGAGCAGCATGGAGGTCCTATTTCTACTCTGCCATCTTGACTCTGCCCACCTCTAGGTTTTTTTTTTAATCATGGCTTTCAGGTAGTCCAATAATTTTAAAATTATCTCTCCTGGATCTATTTTCCAAGTCAGTGGTTTTCCCAGTGAGATATTACACATTGCCTTCTATTTTTTCATTTGTTTGTATCTGTTTAATAGTATCTTGATTTCTCATAAAGTCACTAGCTTCCATTTGCTCCAATGTAATTCTGAAGGAATGAATCTTTTCAGTGAGCTTTTGAGATTCTTTTTCCATCTGGCAAATTCAGCTTTTTAAGACAGTCTTCTCCTCATTCTTTTGCCATTCGAGTTAGTCTATTTTTTTAAGGTGTTATTTTCTTCAGTCAGGTTGTTGACTTTTATTTCATAATTTTCTTGCATTGTTTTCATTTCTCTTCCCATTTTTCCCTCCATTTCTCTTATTTGATTTTCAAAATCCTTCTTAAGGTCCTCTATGGCCTATAACCAGCTCATATTTTTCTTGGAAGCTTTTGGTGCAGGAGGTCTGACTTCCCTGTCTTCCTCCTGTTCCATGCTTTGATCCTTTTTGTCCCCAAAATAGGAGTGTAAAGTTGGGTTGCTCTGTTTGCTTTGCTTCCTTTGTCTACTCATGTTGCCACTCAATTACTTGACTTTTGGGCTTTTTGCCACAGTAGAACTCTGCCACCCGACAAGAGAGCTTTGTCCCAGTTGATGGGGTTTTCTCAGCTGCCAGAGCTATTAGTTGGTTTCCTTCTCTGAAGCCTCCACATGCTCTGGCAAGCTGGTCACACACCCCAGGACCTCCACCCTAGACTGTAATCCAAATCCAAGCAGGTTAAAGCAAGAATGAATATCCCTCAGACTGGTTGCTTGGTCCCCCTACAATCTGCAGGCTAGGAGCTGAAGTAGCCACATGGGGGTTGCTGCATGGCTGCCTAGCCTCAGGGACTTCTCGCCCTGGGGGCAAATGCCAACTTCACTCCCAAACTACCAGATCCCAAAGTCCATACTGCACTGACTTCTCACTTTGTCCTTAGCATCTATGGGTTGATAATTCTGGAAACTGCCACAGCTGCTGGTGATCTGAAGTCCCTCCAGCCATCGGCTGCTGAGGCCTGCCCTGAGGCTAAAAATTCCGGCTTGAACAGGGCTGGGGTTGGCTCCTAGAGCACTGCCCTGGCTGATTCCTTCCAGCCTGCTGGGCTGTCCTCAGGGGGAGGTTAGCTTCTCTGTGTCATTTTGTGGGTTTTGTAGCTCCAAAGTTTGTTCAGAGTCACCTTTTACATGAATTGGAGGAGGTGGGAGCTGGAGGCTCATGGAAGTCCTGTTCCTACTCAGCCATCTTGACTCTGCCCCCAATCCTCACCCTTTTTAAAAAAAACTCTCTGCAGTCATTGACAAGCCTCAGTTGGTCATTGTTGGTCATTTTGTTGGCTCAGAGTGACTGTAAATAGCAATTGTTTGTGCTCTGGCCTCATACCCTGGAGGGTCTTCCCCTCTATGCTATTTTGCTTGGAGATCTCATCAGCTCTTGTTAATTCAATTATCATCTCTGTTAATGATTCTTAGATCTATTTGTCCAGCCCTAACCTCTCCCCTGTCCTCTAGTCTCATATCTCCTACTGCTTATTGAACATCTCAATCTGGACTTCATATTGACATTTTAAACTCAATAAGCCCCAAACTGAACTCATTATGTTCCTCAAGGGAGCTCTTTCCTCTTATTTCGTCTATACACAAAGCCTTGAAGGATATATGTGTCCCCACTCTACTTGTGCTAACTCTTGCTTTGCTTGAGGGACCCTCCTTCCAAAGTACATTGTCTCCAGGACTCTGATTTTTCTGTGCAGTTTTGGAGTAGAAGATGTTACTTAGTATAATTTCTCATTGAATTTCTTAATCCTTCTTTCATCTACTTCTATCCTTCATAATCAATTTAGTTACCAGGGTCTTTTGGTTCCTTTTGGCAATCTCTCACATCCATCCCCCCCTCTATTCCCACTGTCACTTCTCTAGCACAAGTCTTTATTACTTAAGCTTAGAGTAAAACAACAGTCTCCTCATAGATCTTCCTGTGACTACTCTTTATCACCTTTAACCCACTGCTTCCAAAATAATCTTTCCTATATAAAGATCCTGCGACTCACTTCTCTACTCAAAATTCTTTTGCGATTCTTTATTGCTTACCAAGTAAAGTTGGAACCCTTCTACCTAGTATTCTGAGTGATCTGCAAACTGGGCATCCTACCTTTCCGTATGTGTGTGTATATATATGTAGGTCTATATACATATAGACATACACACATATACATATATATGCACACACATTTACATATACATATGTATATGTCCACACTTTCCCCTGAGCTTTGGATGCCCTCCCTTCTTCTTTTTAGCTGCTGAACTCCCACCCTTCATGTTAAACCCAATATATTTTTCTTCCAGGATTTTAGTAATCACCTTCCTCCTTAGATTTCACACAGAATTTTTTTTTGTTACTTTTAAATGTGTTTATCCTTTTATACGATATGCAATGTAGCTATCTTGTCTTGGTGTCTTATCTCACTACTAGATAATAAGATTTTTTTTTTTTGCTTTTTGGAGGAGGAATGTAGGGCAATTGGGGTTAAGTGACTTGCCCAAGGTCACATGGCTAGTTTTTGTGTTAAGTGTCTGAGACCAGATTTGAACTCAGGTCCTCCTGACTCCAAGGCCGGTGCTCTATTCACTGTGCCACCTAGCCACCCCACAATAATAAGATTCTTAAAGTCAGGGACTGCTAAACTTTTTTCTACAGAGTGTAATGTATTAAAAATGTTTGTTGTTGTTCACAGTAATAAATAAAGGTCAAATCCAAGGTTCTGTACTTTATCTTTATCTACCATGATCATTTTTTTTTTTTAAGCAATCGGGGTTAAGTAACTTGCTCAAGGTTACACGGCCAGTTATTTCTGGGTGTGGTGCTGAGTGTCTGAGCCTGGGATTCGATCTCCAGGTCGTCCCAACACTGGAGCCGCTGCTCTTACTCGCTGAGCCACCTGGCCGCCCCTACCATGATCATTTTTTAAGAGTCAACAGCAATATATGTTACCTGAGGCAGGACCCACTTTTCTAGACAACCCTACCTGGGTAATCTTCGGTAGGGTTGGGTGGAAGAGAAAGGGCAATGAAAAGGAGAGGATTAAGAAGAGAGAATGAGAAAAGAGCCTCAACACTAAGATTAGGTATCCAAAGGACTGTAGGATGCTAGTGTCCAAAAGATTAGGCAGAAAACGTGAGTCAATTTTCTGGAAAAAGTCAAAAGTCAAGAGATCTGCCAAAGACAAGGATGTCCATTTATATTCTGCATGGTCCTTTTGGAGGCCCACCCACTCCCATAACATCTGACTTGTATAATCCACCCTGGATGCCTCTCACCTTTGATTTTGCAGCACCAAATAATCTAAATTTTCTCCTTTTTACTTTTTATCCTGTTTTCCCTTATTTCTCTTTGTTCTAACAACCCTTCAGCATAGATAGAAGCAAACTTTTCATTCTATGATATCTTTTTTTAGGGAGAACTTTTCTATCAGGATTTTTGGAGAGTTCATTTGTTTCCATGATTTCTTCTAACATCTTTATATGATATCAATTCACTGATAATTTATAATAATTCTTTTTTTTAAAAATACAAACTAACTAGCTCTGTGATTATGGACAAACTAACTTTGGTATCTATTTTCTCTTCTATAAAATAAGTGGGTTGGATTAGAACAGAATTTTCCAAACTGTGAAATAATGGACAAAATTATTAGATATTTCTGAGTATAACTCCTATATAAATGTATTAACTTTCTAAAATGAAAATGAATTTCATATTGAAACCAACAGAAGTGATACTAACATACACTGACTCTGATAGTGAGTATGATACAAGAATTATTTAATACAATATGACCAAATAAAGTGAAATTTGAATTAGTATATGCTTAATATGATGCTGACTGACTAAATTTTTCATTTTAAATTTTACAATTATCTCTAATGTTACTACTGACTGTAGGTTAACATTACAGATTTAATGACATATTGGTCCAAATACAGGCAGTACTTTCTCCTCCTCTCTCCTTCTGCTCCCCACCCCATCTCTTTAAAAAAAGATACAAATATTGAAAAATAACATCAATATCATGCATTATCATAACACCACAATGATGTCACTCTAGAGCATGTATACTCATATATACATGATTTGAGAAAAATCTTGGACAGAATATATGTTCGCATCATTATGGTATATGCTTTTTGCCTTGCCTTAAATTCTAACTTCCTTAACCTTAGTGAAATGTTTAAACATTTTTCCTTCTCAGTCTGCTTTACTGGTTCATTACCCACGGTCCACCCCATAACAGTGGAAATACTCCAAGGCTCTGTCCTATGCTTTTCTCTTTATCTCCATGTGGGTCTCTGTTACTGTTTCTCATCACTCTGTCTTGCTGATTATATCAGATACCATGAATTCGAGGACTCCAAAATCCTAAAATAACCTGCCTATTCTTAGAGCTTTCATTTCTTCTTCTCTCATTTCTTAGCCCTTTGCCCTCCGGTTTCTAATCTCACCACTCAACAAAAACTACTCTCTCCAAAGTTACCAATTTTGTTGTTATTAATTGGACCTGTGATTTCATCAGTATATGGACGTTCCTGTGAGGAACTTCTATTAATGTGGGTCAACACCTTTTCTGCAATTTATAGTCTAGACTAGGGGTTGGCAAACTACTTCTCTTGGGTCAAATCTGGGCTTTGCCTAAGATAAGAATGGTTTACAAATTTTATTTACAATGTAAAAATCATTCTTAGCAGTACAAAAACAGGTGGAGGAGGAGGACTGGTTTGGGTTCAGCTGAAACCACAGCCTCAGCTGTGGTCATGACAGCTGCTCATGGGCAATGAGAGGTTAAATGATTCATCTGGGGTCATAGAGCCTTCTTTTTATAAGGTTCTTGTTATCTGCAGCAATATTATTCCACCTTTCTCCCATTTTTTTTTTTGTTGGCCACATCTCTAATAGAAAGACCAAGATGAGCTCCTTTGATTTTGGATGATACCCAGAACAGAGTAAGAAAAATGCCAAGGGAGGCCTCTTTGGTGCATTGGCATCCTTAAACTTCTTTTTTGTTTCTCTCTTAGGTGATATGAAGTTTTTCATTTCTTTTTCATAATTAATTTTATCAGCTTTTGCCACGGCATAGTAGTAATCCATTACATATTAATATACCATAATTTATTCATCCATTTCTCATTTGATGGGTATCTCTCTAGGTTCCAGTTTTTTGCCACCACAAAATGAACTGTCATAAATACTTTTTGGGTAGCTAGGTGGTACAATAGATAGAGTGCTGGGCTTGGAGTCAGGAAGACCTGAGTTCAAATTTGACCTCAGACACACTAGCTGTGTGACTCTGGGCAAGTCACTTAACCCTGTTTACCTTAGTTTCCTCATCTGCCAAATTAGTGGGAGAGGGAAATGGCAAACCAAGAAACCCCAAAAAGGGGTCACAAAGAATCAGATGTGACTGAAAACAACTAAACAATAACAAACATACTTTTGTACATTTAGGACCTTTTCGTATTTCTTTGATCTCTTTTGGGTACAGGACTAACAGTAGTATACATGAGGCAAATGCACTGTTTCTTAACTTTTCATGTATAATTCCTAATTGTTGTCCAGAATGGTTGTCCTTATTTATGGATACACCAAGATTGTGTCAATGTGCTTGTTTTCAAATAGCACCTTCAACATTCAGTATTTTCCTTTTTTGTCATTTTTTTCTACTCTCATGGATGTGAGGTAGAAACTCGGAATTGTTTTGTTTTTGTTTTTGATTTTTGGAGGCGGGAAAGCAGGGCAATTGGGGTTAAGTGACTTGCTTAATGTCACACGGCTAGTAAGTGTTAAGTGTCTGAGGCCGGATTCGAACTCAGGTCCTCCTGACTCCAGGGCCAGTGCTCTATCCCCCCCCCCCCTTTTTTTAAATAAAATTTTTTGGTCTTTATTAATTTGTTTGTTTACTTTTAGTTTACAAGATTCAGTTCCACAATCCCTTGGGTTTCAAATTTTCTCCCCCTCCTCCCCCAACATGGTAGCATGCAATCAAGTATAGGATCTGCAAATACTTTCACATTAGACATTAGTCAGGTTATAAAGGATTATAACTGATGGAAAGGCACTCCACTTTTAATATTATAATTTGTAAGACTCCATTTGTATAATTGATAGTAAGAATCATTTAGTAGGCTAACTTACCTTTTTACCAAAGGTGTTTACTAAGATAGTATAGTAAGAACAGTTGGTACAAACATTCTTCCCCAAAACCTAAGGCATGCACTTCCACAAATACACACAGGTCCACAGGAAGAGTGGCTTCAAACTTAGAATAGAATGATAGTGAGACACACATATAGGGAATATGGGTGGCAAAGGGTCACTGGTACCAGAAATTCTTACTTCCTTTGTGGAGTTCTTAATCAGCAACCTTTGAAAACAATTCTCTGGGGCTAGGTGGTACAGTGAATAGAGCACTGGCCCTGGAGTCAGGAGGACCTGAGTTCAAATCCAGCCTGAAGACACTTGACACTTACTAGCCGTGTGACTTTGGGCAAGTCCTTAACCCCAACTGCCCTCCAGAAAGAAAAAAAAAGGAAAACAACTCTCTACTGGGGAGGTTGCTCAGCTGGGCTCCCAGGTTCTGCTTCTTTCTTTCTTTTTTACTTTTTGGAGGAGGGGGAAAGCAGGGTAATTGGGGTTAAGTGACTTGCCCAAGGTCACATGGCTAGTAAGTGTTAAGTGTCTGAGACCACATTTGAACTCAGGTCCTCCTGATTCCAGGGCTGGTGCTCTATTCACTGCACCACCTAGCCACCCCCTCTATTTCTTTTTTTGAGTCCACAGTGATAATTTTTATCCATCATGAGGGAAAAAGCTTAAAGGTACCTCCTTCCTT